>NW_006299388.1:108209-121443 GCF_000327345.1 Myotis davidii | reverse complement strand
CTAGGTCATGTTAAACCCAGGTTTCAGGGCATTCTCCTGTATGCCTCTCAGTTGACTGAGCAACTTTACCCATGGGGGCCTGGCTGCTCAGCTTTCAGCTTTGGCAATGCCCACTGTCCCCGAGTCCCCTCCTGTCACCCAGAGGGATTAGTGAGGTTAAAAGTCAGTTGAGATATTCTAGCCAAGATGTGGAAGGGATGGTTTCTGAGGGTTATGAGGCCCTTTTTTTCCTTCACAGAGCACAGAGCCACCTTGGACATCTCATTTTCCTTCCTTTCCCAGGAAACCCACTAAAGCCAAAGTTCAGGTTGCCAAAGGCCAAGTTCCACTTACCTTTTACTCCCATCTACTTCTTGTCCAGGGAAAGGAAGGGGTGATGGGCTTAACAAGCCAGGGAGTGCCAGGGGAGCCTGTGCTAGAGCTGAAGCTACACTTAGGGCCAGGGCTGGGACAGGGACAGCAGCAGCAGTGGGAGCAGAAGGGTCCATCCTTAGGGTGTCAAGACCAGGCAGACTGTGAGGGCTTCTATTTCTCAGAACCTGCTGCACTCTTGGCCTTTCCTGGTTGACCCTTTATAAGACCTGCCTGGACTCATAAATTATTCAGGGAAGTACAGAGGTGGAGGACTTGAAGGGGGGTGGTGGTGGTGAAGATTTAAGAAAGGCACTCAAAGAGGGAGAACTGGGTTCCTGGGTGTGAAATCTCTCCCAGTTGAATAAACAGAGAGTCAGTGGGGGGTGAGAGGCTATCTTTACCTCCAAGTCAGGAAGAAAAACACAGAAGGGGCAAATCACACACCATTTGCGTGAATACCCCAGGCAGTAGCGAAGCCGGAGGGGGGAAAGGTGGGAAGCTCATTAGTATCTGAAACCACAGAAAGTTGTCAGGCATGGAGGCTGGACAGACAGGCCTTTAGCACAGCTCGTTCCCAACAAGAAGGACAGTTGACTTGGTTAAGTAGAGCGAGGAAGTCACCCGTTATTTCTCAAACTCCAAATACATTTGCCAGGTGCACCTGATATAGGGTGGCTGCCACTAAGCATACCACCTGGATTAGGAAAAAAGGAGGTTCTGGGTAGAGCAGGTATAGTTGCCCTTGGGCTAAACCTCAAGTTTCCTGCCATGCCTCCTCTTTACTGGTTAGCTCATTTGCAAAAGTGCCAGAACAGACTCCCCTTTGCAGCCTCAGCAGTAAGTGGTTCTGTAAAAGAATGCAAGCGGTATTGTCGGGGCCTCCAGGTCAGATTCCAAATTTTAGAGCTCAGGACCTAGGATGCTGGGAGAAGCAGAGTTTTGCCCAGCTGCTAAGCTGCCGAAGGACTATCCCTGGTTCCATGGCTTTCACTTCCCTCACATGTGAGAGGAGGGTGTGAGCCCAGTGGTCCCAAAAGGCCCTGCAGCCTGAACACTCTGTGACGGGGGCTGGGTAAATGGGTACTGACCCCAGGCAAGCCCAGAGGCTCGAGCACAGTCCTTGGTCTTAGCCAATCCTCAGGGCTTTAGACAGAAAGCTTCCAGTTACAACTACTGGCAGGCTCCTTGTGCTTGGAAGTCCAAAAATATTCTTCCTGACCTCAGTGTCCAGCACCATAACGGATTTAGCTTCCTGGATATTCATTACAGTTGGGTTTGTAATGGTGAAAAATTAGAAACAACCGCGAATGTCCAATAATAGGAACCTGGTTAGATTAATTAGAGTAAGTCCTTGCAACTGAATACTAAGCAGGCACTCACAATCATGTTCTAGGAAGTATAATTATCCACAGAGAAAGTGAAAAAAATCAGGTGCTAAAATAGGATGAATAATATGACTGGAGGGCTCCTCTTTTCTCTGTTCACCTACCCCGCTCCCCACTGCCACCTCACTTCAAATTCCAGCCCCACTGTGTCCTTTACAAAAAAGAAAAATTGGAAACAACCTAAATGTCTCATTTTAGAAAGCTGGTTAAATAAATCATTGAACAATTATAAAATTTTGTATTAAAATTGGCTTGGTAGAAGATTGGGGAAAAGTCAATGTATTGAAGAGAGAAAAGAAGAAGCCTCTACAATATAACTCAGAGCAGGATCCCATTTTGGTAAGGAAAAAGTGTAGAATATACAGAGTGCAGGAAAAAAATACTGGTTAAAAGAAAGAAGAATGTAACAATGGTAGGTTCTGGGAGTAAGATATGGTAGATCTTTACTTCCTTCTCTATGCTTTTCTGAAATTTCTGAAAAGTTCCATAAGACCTAATATTATTTGGGCAATAATAAGTAATGACATAAAAATAAAAAGAAAGAAATGCTTATCCACAGAAGAGAGAAAACTCTTGGAAAAATCACAGCCATTTTCAAATATCTGAGGATTAGACTGCAGTGGGGTTATACTTGTTCTGTGTGACTTCAAAGGACAGGGTGGAGGCCCAGGGTGGAAGCTACAAAGAGACACATTTTTGGCTCAATCAAAGGAAAACTTTCTAACAGCCCAGCCACCACCTAACCCAAGGGCCTGGCACTGTGCCGGCCCTTAATAAACAGAGATTTATTGTATGCGGTGAAATGAGGTAAGCTCTCTGTCCCTGAACTGTTTAAGTGCAGACCAGATCCTGGATCCTGGAGAGGAAAATCTTTGGGGAAAAAATGAAGGCTTCTGGGGAGCCCGTTTCTATCAGTTTCTGAGGGTTATTGCTAAATTTACCTGCAGAAGATGATAATTTGCTTAAACTGCATCACTGATTCAAATGAGGAAGGAGACTGAGAGAGGAAGCCAGATTGAAAAGATTGGGCTACAAGGAGATGGCAAGTGAGGGTGTAAGGAATGGACCTAATGACACACCCTGGGAACTTTTTGATCTCCAGGTGGCCATGGTCTGAAGATAGGCAGGAGGGAAGAGGGAAAAGGAACACAGGTAAACATTACTCCTGATCCCAGGGCTCATTCCCAACCAGATATAGCCATGCCAGCTCCCACCTTGAACTTGTGTTCATTCAGCCATAATCTTTCACCATTGAGCCTGTCCAGACTCTTTACTCTCCTGAGCAGCTGGTCTCAGGATTCCCCCCACAACAGCACTCCACGTGCTTTCCTGGAGTCCCCATAGCCTTCAAGCCTGTTTCCATGGCTCTGTTCTCCCTACACAACTGCTCTGTCTTGCTACTTTCTAAGAATTTTCTCAGCCACATTCAGCTTGTGGAAGATAAAGCCACTGGCGTCTCTCATTGGCCTCTCACCAGCCTAAAGGATTTAAGGCCTGCAAATGTTGCTGGGCATAAGTGGGAGCCCCACCCCTCTCTTACATGGAACAACCTCTCCTCCCACTTCCCTGAGAAAACAGAGGCCTTCAAGCATTAATTACCTCAGTGCCCTGCCGCACCCCCAAAAAAATTGGCCTGCCTTTCCAACTTCCTTCCACTTCAGCCCTCCCTTCTCAGGGGACAAGGTGTCCCTCTTCCCTCTTGTTAAAGGCTAATCCCTTCCCCAAGGGCCTTGACCTCATCCACCTTCTTTCTCTGGACCCTTCCTTCAGACATTATGTCCCTTCTCTTCAGAAAAAAAAGTTCAGTTTCTTTATGCTAGCTCTTTCTCTTCTGATTATAAAAATACCCTTTACTGTTATCTCCCTTCCCTGCTCAGATGTGTTCTCTTGCTTGCCTAACTTGCTCTTTCTCTCTCTGAATAACTTTCTCTCTCTCCCACTCCCATCTCTCTTTTCTTTCCTTTTTCCTCAAATTTGGTGAAAGTGGAGCCTAAATTCTAAATTGCCACTTTTCCCAAATTTCCATTCGCAGCTCAAACTACTGCAGTTTGGCCCCAGCCCCATCCTCCTAGGGAAAGGGCACTACCAAAGGTCACCAATGGCCTCCTAATTGCCAAATTCAATGATCTCTTTGAACTCTGGGTGGCAAAAGACACTATTGGCCAAGTCCTCATTTCTGAAAGTCTTCTTCCTCTCTTGGCTTCAATGATCACCCTCTCCTGGTTTTCCTCCTACGTCTGGAACCATTCCTCTCAATCTCTTTTGCTGACCTCTCTTCTGCCCATTCCTCAAATCTGTGGTTCTCAATTATAGTCCACAAATCAGGATGATACACAGTGATGTTTTCAATAGGTCACAGCAAAATGGGGAAAACATCAAATATATTTTTCAATTATCTAAATGTATTCAATTATAAAGGACTGCACTTTATTTTAAGATTATGCCTTCTGACCGGCCAGTGTGACTCTGTGGTTTGAGCGTTAACCCATGAACCAAAAGGTCAGAGTTTGATTCCTGGTCAGGATACATGCCTGGGTTGTGGGCTCGGGCAAGAGGCAGCTGATTTATGATGTTTCTCTCTCATTGATGTTTCTATCTTTCTATCTCTCTCCCTAAATGAATAAAAACATATTTTATTTTTTTTCATCTTTTATATGTTTATTAATTAGTTGTGTGTTTTTTTAAAAATGACTTACTTTTTTTTTTTTAGTTTTTTTTTTATTATTATTTAAGGTGTTACAAATGTTTCCTTATCCCCCCCGCCATTAACCCTCAACCTCCCCCCGCACACACACTCATGCTCCCATCCCGCTGTAAAAACATATTTTAAAAAAATATTATGCTTTCCCTATTTTTGGGGTGGCAAAATATTCTTTTTCAAAATAAAGGCAATGAGGGGTCTTACTTTATTTCTATTTCTTTAACGTAAAAATAAAATGTTTGTTTCTCTATGTCTGTCTCATTAACATGTATTGAATGAAAGATTGAGAATTATGTTTCCAGCCCAGCCAGTGTTTCTCAGTGGTTGAGCATCAACATATGAACCAGGAGGTCAGAGTTCAAATCCTGGTCAGGGCACACGCTGGGGTTGTGGTCTCGATCCTCGTGGCGGGGGGCAAGCAGGAGGCAGCCAATTAATGATTCTCTCTCATCATTGATGTTTCTATCTATTTCTCTGTCCCTCTCCTCCCTTCCTCTCTGAAATAAATAAGATATATATAAAAGAGAATTATGTTTCCAGCTTGAAATTCTCCCAATAGGTATCTCAAATTCACTCCAAAATGGAACTGTTTTTCTCCCCCACAAATCTCTTCTGTCCTTGCCTTGGTAACCAGCATATTGGCTCAATCATTCTAGCTATAACCCTCAGGCACCAAGCCCTAATGTTTGTAGTCTTCACCATTTCTCACATCTGTCAACTTTGTGCTCCCCACTCTCCCAATTGTTTCTTCAATTATAGCTTCATCTGTCCTATCTCATGTGGATGTCTGAAACGGCTTCCAGATATGTTCCCCTGTCCTTGACTTGGTCTTTCCAATCCATCCTCACAGCCACCCCAGTGATCTTTCTAAAAACTAAGTAGGGTCCTCCTGTACTTAAAATCTTCCAGTGAGTCCTAATTGCCTATAGAAAATGTCCAAACTCCTTTGTGTGACAATGGAAGCCTTTTGTTGTCTAAGCCCAGCTTGCCCCTCCAGTCTTTTGCCTCCAATGCCCTCCACACACCCTCCACTGCAGGTCCCCTTGATCTTTTCAGGGTTGAGGGCTTCTGAAGGTCTTATAAAGCCCACCCTGCACAGGGCTTATCACAGAATCAATTTAGTGGGTTGCAACTAGCATTTAACACAATGAATGAAGAGCAAATAGAAGAGTGAATCACATGTGGTAAAGGCACATATTGTTCTGTGAAACTTTTGTTTTAGTCATATATCTAGATCTAGATTTAAAGTTACACAAATGCATGTACTAGAACATGCTGTAAAATATATTTCTACTGTGGGTTCCAGTTGCAAAATTTTATTGTCTTAGGGGGGATTAGATGTTATTTTGTCATTCATTTAGTCAGTGCTGTTCATGTCACAGTCCTTGCTCTCAAAATGGGACTAGTTTCACGGCGAGTGTGGTTAGGAGAACAGGTAATGCCAGGGAGACCTCATGGAGGAGGGTCATTGAGCTGAGCTGGGCTTAAGCAGGCAATGAGAAGGGGAAATGTAATCCTGGCAGGGAGAACTGGCACAGAAGCAGGTAGTAAGAGGAGAGAACATTTGTTAAACATTTATGTACCAGGCACTGTTCTAAGCATTTTGCATGGATTAATTTAAGTATCACAAACAACTCTCTGAGGAAAACCCTATAACAAGCCTCATTTTATAGATGAGATTAAGGTACTTGCCCAAGGCCACAGAGCTAAAAGTGACAAGGCTGAGATTTGAACCCAGGTAGTCTCTGTACTCTCAATCACTACACTACACTGCATTGCCACTGGGAGCCAGTGAAGAGAAGGGGCTGTCCAGGGAACAGTGAGAGCCTAGGCCAGCAGGAAACAGATGGAGAAGGCTTTAGAATGCCAGGTTGAAAGTTCCAGAACAGGTTCTCTTCTCACCTTGAGAAAGGGGTCTTACTCTTTTTCTCCAGCCTCTACCTTTGGAGTCAGAGGCCCTGTAGCTGGGGACAGGAGGATTAACAGGCCACTATAGGGGCCAGGTGTAGGCAAGAAGCAAGGCAGAATCTGCTCTGAAAAAGGAGGAAAGGGGAAGATTCTCTCCCCCACCCAAGCCTGTCCCAAAAACAAAAATAGCAAATGGTGCCGGGGACCTCTGCCCTCAAGTCCAAATGTCCCAAATGTGCCAAGTCTTGGACCCAGCCCTTTGGGTTCCTGGAATAGGGGGGTCTCCTCTGGAGAACAGTTTGTTGCTGGGTCAGCTCTCTGCCTGCACCCTCTTGACTCTTGGCCCACCATTTGAGCCAGGGCTGTGGTGCATGTGGTGCAGGATTCTTGGCAGGGCCCCTCACAGCTCCCCATTTGCTCCTCATTTGGATGGTAGGGGCCTAGAAAAACAGAGCTCTGGGGAAGCAGGAAGAGTAGGAGGTAAGGTGCCTGGGAAGGTCACTCCTAGCCAGGCTCCTTCTCTGCCCCAATTTAATCCAGTCAGCCTCATCCCTGGCTCCTCTACCCAGTCTCTCCAGCTCCTCTGTCCTGACTCAGCCTCCTTTCTCAGACTGGCCTGAAGTCATGGGAAGACAGAGTGATGCAGAGTTTTTAATACATTCTGTTCTCTTTTTATTTTATTTTTATTGTTTTTTAAAAAATTGATTTGAGAGAGAGAAGAAGAAAGGGGAATGCAGAGGGGGGAGGAAGAGAGAGAGAGAGAGAGAGAGAGAGAGAGAGAGAGAGGCACCATTTGAGAGAGAGAGATGAAATGATGTGAGAGAGAAACATCGATTAGCTGCCTCCCATACACACCCTGACCCGATCAAACCCAAAACCTAGGTATGTGCCCTGATCGGGAATCAAACCTGCAACTTTTTGGTGTATGGGACAACGCTCCAACAAACTGAGCCATCCAACCAGGGCCAGTCTCTTCTCTTTTTAGTATTGGCATCCTGCTGATCCTGCCTAAGTATTGATAACTAGTAGCAGCCATCTTCCTGGGAGGTAGATATTGACTAATAATAATAATGACCACCACAACAGAAATAAGTAACATTAATTGAGTGCTTACAATGTGCCAGTCACTGTGCTAAGCACTTTCTTACTTTATTGTTTCATTCACTCTTAATGAAAATCCTAAGAAGTACTATTATTGCTCCCATTTAAAGATGAGCAGGAAACAGATTAAGTGACTTACTAAATAGCTAGTGAATAACAGATCTGGGATTGGAATTCCATGTTTTAATTCAACACTCTATGACAGTGGTTCTCAACCTTGGGCTGCGCATTAGAATCACCTGGGAATCTTTTTAAAATTCTGATTTTTGGGCCTCATCCTCCAGAAATTCTGTTTCTTTGTTATGGGGTGGGACACAACATTAGTAACAAAGAAATAGAATTTCCAGAGGATGAGGCCCAGAAATCAGGATTTTAAAAAGATTCCCATGTGATTCTAATGTGCAGCCAAGGTTGAGAACCAGTGCTCTATGAGGTTTCAGAATACAGCTGTGTGGAGGGTATGGTCCATTTGGCAATTGCTCCAGGTGCCCCACGTAGGGGCCCATGTGCTGCTGGAGAGTTAGGCAGATTTTGAAAGGGGCGAAGGGAAGTGGGTGACTGGTGCCACACTGGAGCAAATCTCTACCATAGTCATCACCATTGCTCTGGTGCTGGGCCCCATCTGTCAATAGAAGCAGCTGGTATTTCTTTCAGTGCTTCCTTCTTTCATGACAGCTCTTGACTCAGCCCTCACTAGCCAGTGCTATAGAGTGGTTTAGCTACCACTCTACCTTAGGTCCTTATCATTGAATGTCTGTATTTCTGAAGTAAACCTTAAAGTAAAAAAGCTAGGTCTCTAGAAATAAAGTTCGATGTATGTCCCAGCTTCAACATGTATCTGTGTGGCCTGGGGCAAATGATTTAACCTCTCATTTCTTAGTTTTCCCTTTTGTGAAATGAAACATTAATGGTCCATGCTTCGTGGGGTTGTAGTGAAGATTTAATGAAAGAGTTAGATGAAAGATTGTTCAACCTGATACATCTATAATAATAAAAGGGTAATATGCTAATTAGGCCAGACATCATTCTGGACGTCCTTCTGGACGAAGTCGGGGCCAGAGTGAAGCCCAGGTCCCAGGTGCCAGAGGGAAGACAGTGCCAGCAGCCGGGGAAAGGACGACCTACTCTTGCATGAATTTTGTGCATTGGGCCTCTAGTATTTAATATTCATTGTGGCTGTTATCATTATTATAATTATTCCTTTTTCCCACTTCATCATGGGTTATTCACAGCAGAGGCTTTGGAAGGCAGGCCTGGGTTGTAATCCTTCTTGGGTAGTTTACCGTCCAGATGACCTTGGGTAAGTTACCCAATATTTCTGAGCCTCATTTTTGGGGGAATAGAATAATAGTACCCAACTCACAGGGCTGAAGTGAAGATAAAATTATATATTGTAGGTAAATTGTTATTAGTTCTTTTTGTCCCACATGCTTTCAGGTGTTTTCTGTGCACATGACCAGATTTGACTTCCTAAAACACAGCTTCCATCCTGCTCACACACCTGCATCGGCAAACTATGACTAACTAAATAAGACAGGCATTCACAATTTGCCCCATATTTTTACCTCCAATTCTACCTGGCTCTCTCTCTCTCACTTCCAGCAGGCTTGTCACTACACTGGCCTGCACATGATCATCTCTACCCCCTGCCCTGGTCTAAAATGCCTTCTCTCTCATGATTCAAATTCTACCTCTCTTTCCAAGGTCCTCCTTAAACCCACATTTACTCCAGGAAGCCTCCAAGATGTGCTAATATATGCCTTCTTCTAGGGCCCTTTCTTTTTTAAAAAAATATATTTTTATTGATTTTAGAGAAGTAGGAAGAGGAATAGAGAGATAGAAACATCTTTTAAAAAACATATATATATATATATATATTTTTTTTTTTAAATAGAAGCTCCAGCTGGTAGAGATGCCAGTTTTCTTGGGGATCTGGCTTTTAAAATGACTATAATCCAGAGCAATGGAATCTTTTTAAAAAAATATATTTTTATTGGTTTTGGAGAGGGAGAGGAAAGGAGAGAGAGAGATAGAAATATCAATGATGATCGGCTGCCTCCTGGGGATCAAGCCCACAACCTCCGGCATGTGCCCTGACCAGGAATCAGACTGTGACCTCCTGGTACATAGGTCAACACTCAACCACTGAGTCACACTGTTGGCTGGGCTTCCAGGGCCCTTTCATCAGTTCCCTTTTCAGATGTAAATCAAGCCTCTCTATTGAAGTGAATAGGAAGGGACTATGGCTTTATCATTCCTCTTTCCCATCAGCACCTGACATAGTAGGTGGTCATTCCATGTAAATAGAATGCCATTTGACACAAGGTAGTTGGTCTAAGAAGACTAACAAGATTCAGGTTGGCAGAGCCTTAGGGCTTTAGGGTAGGGTGGCAAAAGTTCATGGGCCAGTGTGGAATTCTCTATTAGTGTTTTGGACTTGCAGGATAGAGCATCCAAGATCCTAGGGTGGGGGAGTTTTGGACAGTGGTTTTTTATTTGGCTGGGATATCTCAGGAACAAGGCAAGTCAGAAGTAGGAAGGGGCCAGAAATCTAGAAATTCTCTTCTCCTCTCTATTCCCAGATGCCTCTTCTATTGACAGGACATTTCTAAACATAATTAAATTTTCATTTTCACCCTTCCATATTCCTCCCATTTCAGCCTCAGCCTAGACCAGCAGCCCTAAAGGTGTGGTCCAAAGACCACTGGGAACCTCTAAGAGTCATGCACTATCCATTCAAAAATAGTTCGGTCAAAACTACTTTTATGATAATGCTAAGACATTATATGCCATTTTCACTGTGTTGGCTTTTGCACTGATGAAACAAAAGCAATAATGGGCAAAAGTGCTGGCAACTTAGCATGGATCAAGGCAGTATGCCAAATTATAGTCATATTTTTTTCTTTTCCTTTTTAAAAATATATTTTTATTTATTTCAGGGAGGAAGGTAGAGGGACAGAGAGATAGAAACATCAATGATGAGAGAGAATCATTGATTGACTGCCTCCTGCATGCTCCACACTGGGGACTGAGCCATCAACCTGGGTATGTGCCCGGATGGGAATCAAACCCTACCTCCTGGTTCATAGGTCAATGCTCAACCACTGAGCTACACCAGTTGGGCTCATGTTATTTCTTCATGGGCAATGTATTCCCAGTAGAAGAAATGTCAGATTTATTTAAGAATGTCCTGATGAAACAGTAAAGATTATTAATTTATTTAAAATCAACCCTTTGGCCCTAGCTGGTTTGGCTCAGTGGATAGACCATCAGTTTGTGGACTGAAGGGTCCTGGGTTCGATTCCAGTCAAGGGCACATGCCCAGGTTGCAGGCTCAATCCCCAGTAGGCAGCCAATCAATGGTTCTCTCTTATCATTGATGTTTCTATATCTCTCTCCCTCCCCCTTCCTCTCTGCAATCAATAAAAATATGTTGAAAAGCTCTAACTGGTTTGGCTCAGTGGATAGAGCATTGGCCTGCAGACTCAAGGGTCACAGGTTCGATTCCGGTCAAGGGCATGTACCTTGGTTGCGGGGACATACCCAGTGGAGAGTGTGCAGGAGGCAGCTGATCGATATTTCTCTCTCATCGATGTTTCTAACTCTCTATCCCTATCCCTTCCTCTCTGTAAAAAATCAATAAAATATACAAAAAATGTTTAAAAAATAATAAATAAGTAAAATCAACCCTTTGAATACAGGTCTTTTAATAGTCTGTGTGATAAAATAGGAAGGATTGATAAAATACTTCTACTGCATACTGAATTAAGATTTTTTGTCATGAGAATAAGTACTTGTGCGATTGAATTGCAAGCTAAACTGGCCATTGTTTTATGGAACACTTTGTTTTTAATTGAAAGAACAAATAACAGACAAACTATTGTTATTCAAACTTGAGTATTTGGTTAGCATTTTATTGAAAATGGATAAAGTGATCCTGTTATCTCAAGGAAAATGACTGATAGTATTGGTTGTCAATGATAAATTTTAAAATTTCAAGGAAGACTATAGAAAACCTGCATCTGCCACTGTGAGCTTGAGAGTTTCTCAAGAGCCTAAAGACATTTCTGATAATATTAGTAATGATATTATTAGTGAATGTGGTTTTTTATATTGCATAATCATGAGATGAGTCAATAATTGGAAGATCTTTATAACTGGTTATGCCGATATTTTCCAAATGACTAATGCATGATGTTACAAAATCATGCACGGATAATAGATCCATTCAAAGTGCAATACGGACCAATGGATTTCAATGTCACAGAGTACAAAAGGTTCATTGATATGGTTTCAGATTCAACATTGCAAATAAACATTAAGAAACTACCACTTCTGGAGCTTAGGTGTGGTACCGAAGAAGAATCTACAATGTATTAGTTTTCTATTGCTGCCATAAAAAATTATCACAAACTTAACAACTTTAACACAACACTCCTTTATTATTTCACAGTTCTGTAGGTCAGAAGTCCAGGTGAGTTAACTTGAATTCTTTGCTTAGGGCCTCAAAAGGCTGAAGTCACATTTTTGACTGGACTGGGCTTTTATCTGGAGACTCTGGGGGGAAAGTCTGCTTCCAAGCTCACTCAGAATGTTAAAAGAAACCCAGACCTTCAACTTGTAAGTCTGAAGTCCCCATTGCCTTGCTGGTTGCCATCCAAAGGCCATTCTCTGCTCCTAGAGCAGGGGTGGGCAAACTTTTTGACTCGAGGGCCACAATGGGTTCTTAAACTGGACCAGAGGGCCGGAACAAAAGCATGGATGGAGTGTTTGTGTGAACTAATATAAATTCAAAGTAAACATCATTACATAAAAGGGTACAGTCTTTTTTTTTTTAGTTTTATTCATTTCAAATGGGCCGAATCTGGCCCGTGGGCGGTAGTTTGCCCATGCCTATAGGCTGCCTGCCTACATTGTTTCTCATGTAGTCCCTCCCATTTTTGAACCCTCAATGGCAAGTCAAGTACTTCTCACACTTTGAATCTCTCTGACTTCCTTTTCTGCCACTGGACAAAGCACTGCTTTGAGAGGACTCACATAATTAGTTTAGACCCACTTAGATCATTTCTCTTTGCCAAGTAACTAGCATAATCATGGGAATGATAAACATCATAAACACAACTCTAAAAGGAGAGACAATTTATATACAGGCTGTGGTTTTTTGTGAGTCATTTTTAGAATTCTGCCTTAAAAAAGCTATTAAAGCCCTAGCTGGTTTGGCTCAGTGTATACACCATCGGCCTGCAGACGGAAGGGTCCTGGGTTCGATTCCAGGAAAGGACACATGCCTGGGTTGCAGGTTCAATCCCCAGTAGGGGGTGTGCAGGAGGCAGCCAATCAATGATTCTCTCTCATCAATGATGTTTCTATCTCTCTCCCCCTCCCTTCCTCTCTGAAATCAATTAAATAACTATTAAATAACTCCCTTCTTTAACCACACTTCTTTGTGAGGCTGAATTACTTTCATATACTTTAACCAAAATAATGTATTGCAACAGATTGAATGCAAGAGCAGATATCAGCCAGATATTAAAGAGATTTGCAAAAATGTAATACAATGCTACTTTTCTTGCTATTTTTTTGTTTTGGAAATCATTATTTTTTTCATAAATACACTAATTATTTTAACATACAATGGCTTTTTCATTGTGATTTTAAATTTTAAAATTGTTTTAAAATTTATCAGTTTTTATTTCTAATATATTAAATATCAATCGATATAACCCATAAAAATTAAATATCTTTGGAATAGTCAATTACTTTAATTTTTAAAATTTCTTTATTG
>NW_006299388.1:107034-107985 GCF_000327345.1 Myotis davidii | reverse complement strand
TTCCTAGAAGTGGGATCACTGGGTCAAATGGGAGTTCCATTTTTAGTTTTTTGAGGAAACTCCATACTGTTCTCCACAGTGGCTACACCAGTCTGCATTCCCACCAGCAGTTCATGAGGGTTCCCTTTTCTCCACATCCTCACCAGCACTTGTCATTTGTTGATTTGTTGATGATAGACATTCTGACAGGTGTGAGATGGTACCGCATTGTCATTTTGATTTGCATCTCTCGGATAATTACCTTAATTTTTAACTAATACTTTTTATTTATTTAAGTGTACATACATGTCATTTTAATATTCTGTATAACAAAATGTGGAAGGGCACATAAAATTCATTCTTTTAGGTGTATAGTTCCATGAATTTGGAGAAATATATAGAGTTATACAACAACTGTTACAGTTCCAACAATCAGAATTATTCCCTGTGCCACACCACTGTACTTAACCCCTTCCCCCACCCGCAAACCCTGGTTACCACTATATTGTTTCCCATCTCTATAGTTTTGACATTTCAAGGATATCACATAAATGAAATCATATAGTAATTAGCCTTTTGAATCTGGCTCCACTCAGCATAATACATTTGAGCTTTATCCATGTAGTTGTCTATATAGTACATTCCTTTTTATTGCTGCATAGTATTACATTATACAGATGTGCCACAGTTTGTTTATCCATCCACTAGTTGAAGGACATTGGACTGTTTCCTAAATAATTTTTTCTCAGTAGATTACCCTTTTTATTCATTGAATACAAAATGAAAATGAACAAAGGAAAAAAATAAGCCCAAATGTTCTGCCATAAAAATATTTTGTTACCTGCAGGAAATTTTCACTCCTCTCTAGAATTTTAAACTTTTTAAAAAAATTATTTATTTATTTAATTTTTGTTAATCCTCACTTGAGGATATTTTTCCATTTATTTTTATTTTTTAATATGCTTTTATTAC
>NW_006299388.1:103693-106922 GCF_000327345.1 Myotis davidii | reverse complement strand
CCATTGGTTTTTTTTTTTTAGAGAGAGAGAGGGTAGGGGAGAGGAAGAGCAGGGGTGGGGAAGAGAGAGAAACATCAATGTGAGAAAGACACATCGATTAGTGGCCTCCACATGCCAGCCTGCAACCAAGGTACATGCTCTTGACCAGAATTGAACCCGGGACCCTCAAGTTCACAGACTGATTGCTCTATATACTGAGCCAAACCAGCTAGGGCTAGAATCTCAATCTTTTTACATTTGTACTTCTAAAAGAATTTTATCGCTAGTTGGAAGGCCACGACTTAAAAAAAAAATCTACAGATAAGAAATGCTACCATATTCTTGAGAACCTCTACTGTGAGCAAGTCACTTTGCCACTCATGCATAGACTGCCTAGGATGCCTTGTTTCTTTGTTAATTAAACAGAATGTGGCCAGAACTGTGCAATGTGTGTGCTGGACTAAGTGCACCTATTTGTACACATGATCATCAACTAATTCAATCTTCTCACAGGAAGTGACAGAATCCCAAGGGTCTGAATCCTGACAAGGTCACTTCTTAGCTGGACAAACTTGGACAAGTTACGTAATTTTCCCTATTTACTCACATCTAAATATTGTTTAAAGTGTAAAGTGGCCCTAAGACTACAAATTTTGAGAGATGATGGTAATGGAGGTATCATTTTTATATGGGAAATCATTACATGGATGAAAGAGCTATATTTTGGAGGTAGAGTTGAAAGGATTTACACGTCAGATGAGATGGGGTGTGGAGGGTTTAAGAGAAAGAAAAAATGAAATTAAGTCTAACTCAGAGGTTTCTGGCTTTAACAACTGGTTTTGGCAAATGGAAGATTGGTTTTAGTTCCAAGGTAACCAAGGACATAATTTTGGACATGTTGATTTTGAGATGTTTTTGAGCTATCCAAATGGAGATGTCGGTATTATAGGGGCCTGAATTTCAAAGAAGTCTGGGCTGAAAATGATGATTTTGAAGTCATTAGAGTGTACAGGGTAGTTGGAACTATGAGAGATACATGAGACTTCCAAGAGTGGGAATGCAGAGTGAGAAAGGAAGAAGACCTAGGTCTGACTCCTGAGAACCACCTGTATTTAAGGATTTGGCAGAGGAGGAGGAGTCAATGAAGGAGAAACATGACAAGAGATTATATAACAGGAGCCAAGAGAAGAAAGCATTTCTAATAGGGCAAAGTTATCAAAGATATTCAATGCTGCAATAGAGGTCAAGGAAGTTAAGGACTGAAAAGTGGCCATTGGATTTGGTGACATAGAGTCATTTTTAACCTTGATGAAAACTTCTGGTTTTTTGTGCAATAATGGGGATGGGATGTCACTAATCCTCTCTCTGCCTTAGAGCCTAACTCCTTTCCTCATAACCCTCTCACTACTGCCCCATTTGCCCCTAGAATCTTTTATTTTTTCCTTCTAGACTCCTCTTTTCATAGCACAATTTACTCCTGCTCTCTTAAGACCTTGCTCTATAGTCTTCTCTTTGATGTTCTTCTTTAAAGACCCCTTTCCTACCTCTTTTCCTCTTTTCCTTAACCCATCTCTATCCAGACCCTCATTTTCCTTCTTTATTCTCTCACTGCTCACTACTCTTCTTAACTAAATACTGCTTTCCTTCTCTTTCAGAACCCTCTCCATTCCCCCTAGGCTCTCTGGATCTCAGCAAGGGTCCCAGAAGATTACTAAGGAGCCTCCCAGGCTGAACACTGAAGAATCAGTCTTTGGCATGATTCCACCAGGATCTGGCAGTGCCGACCCATAGAAAACACAGTGTTAGAACCTAGTCCTTGAATGAATGCCAGTCTGGTAACCACATCCTGCCAACACAGTACCCTCATCCGCCCTGGCACCTGCCGTTAAGATTTTGCCTTTTCCTATTCTCTTTTTATTTATTTATTTATTTATTTATTTTTATTATTATCATTTTTTTGCCTTTTCCTATTCTCAATTGCACAGTCACAGTAAGGCACCCCTTTTACATATTCTGTCTTGTACTCAACCAGCATTCCTTATTTGTCAAAATGCTTTCATGTTCATTAGCCCAGCCTTGGGAAGTCAGCTGGGTGAAGCCTAGAGAAAGAAGATATGAAGACTTGTCTCTGGTCACACAATCTGATTAGAGGATTAACCTACTATCACTCCCTTCAGTCTTCCTTGCTTTCATGCCTTCAAAATTCCAGGCCTAAGCTCAGGCATGGCTTACCTTTGAGCTTGTCCCAGCCTGCCAAGGGGTAGCACCCTACTGCCAGGGGTCAGTACCTCATTTGCACTTGCAAGATAGTTATGGGCCACTTTGAGAAGGACAATGATTTCTGATTTGCTTCACTAAATTCTCTCTAGACAATATATCTGACTGATTGCTTTGATATTACTTAAAAAAATGGGGTAGAGAATAATGATGAAGAGCCAGGCTCCAGAATTGGCCAAGTTTGGTGCCCAGGCCTTACACTGCAGTGGTTCAGTGAGACAATATATAGAAAACCCTCAGCACAGTGCTTGACACCTAGAAAGTGTCAAATAAATAGTGGCCACTAGTCTTATCTTTTTTTGCATAGGAATCCCTAGAAGGGAGTTAGTGTGATACACTGGAAAGTTCACTGAACCAGATATCTAGAGACTTAGATTGTAGGTCCAGCTATTACTGCTCAACTAGAGATGCCAAGTAATGCATTCATTTTATCTCATGAAACCTAGGCTTTCTCATCTGGAAATAGTAATAGCTGCCTTACTTTTGTATTAGATTGTTTTAGCTTTTAAAATATGCATCCTCTTTGCCCTAGCTAGTCTATTCCTAGGAATTTGTATTATGTGCAAAGATTCTAGGCTATGAAAGTGAAAATAGAAATAACAAAAATGTCTATTAGTTAAATAAATTATCCTATCTAATAATAGAGAAACATGGTAATTAACCGTAAGTTCGTTACCCTTCCCATTGGCTAATCAGTGAGATATGCAAATTAACTGCCAACCAAGATGGCGGCCAGCAGCCACACAGCTGAAGTGAACAAGAGCCTTGCTTGCTCCAGTGATGGAGGAAGCCAAGGTTCCCCGCCTGCTGAGGCTCAGCTCTGAGCTCCGGATGCAACAATATTGCAATTATAGAACCTGTACAAACCCCAGGTCACTGCTTTCAGCCAGCAGGGCCTCAGAGCTTAGAGAAGCCAGTGATGGCAATTATAGAAGCTAAACAAAGCCCAGATACCTGCTTTCAGCAGCGAGGT
>NW_006299388.1:99645-102214 GCF_000327345.1 Myotis davidii | reverse complement strand
GGTCTCCAATGTAACCCAAGGACCTACTGTATAATGATTTTTCTTGTTAATCCTCAGCAGAGGATATTTTTTCCATTGATTTTTAAAGAGAGGGCAGAGAAGGAGAGAGAGAGAGAAGCATCAATGTGAGAGAGACGTATTTATTGGTTGCTTCCCACATGCACCCTGCCCTAGGGCCAGGGATTGAATCTGCTGCCCAGGTACATGCCTTTGACCAGGAATCAAACCTGTGACCCTTTGGTGCTGAGGCTGATGCACTAACCATTTAGAACCACTGGCCAGGGTGAAATATATATAATTTTATTAGCCAATGTCACCACAATAAATTCAATAAAAAAATAAAATTAAAAAAATGTAATCTATATAATAAAAGCCTAAGAGACTGTTATGGCAGAATGACCGGAACAACCAGGTGCAATGATGGGCACTGACCACTGGGGGCAGATACTCAATGCAGAAGCTTCCCCCTGGTGGTCAGTGCACTCCCACAGGGGGAGCACCACTCAGCCAGAAGCTGGGCTCACAGCTGGCAAGTGCAGTGGTGGTGGCAGGAGCCTTTCCTGCTTCTGCAGCAGCACTAAGAAGCAGCGAGCCAAGCAGTAAGGAGCGAGCAGGCAGGTGGGTGGTAAGGAGCGAGGGGTCCTGGACTGCAAGAGGGCACAGGCTGGGCTAAGGAACCCCCCCCCCCGCATGAATTTTGTGCACCGGGCCTCTAGTATCCTATAGAATAAAAGGCTAAAATGCAAATAGACCAAACAGCAGTACAACTGAACAACCCATGCTATGATGTGCGCTGACCACCAGGGGGCACATGCGGAACATAGCAGGCCGTAGGCAGCAGGTGGCAAAGAGCAGAACATGGCGGGCATCGGCTGCAGTGGTGGGATGGTGGAACAGTTGAGTGGGGGCGCCAGACCAAGGTGGGGCACCAGTTACTGTCATCGGGATGAGCCTCTGGTGGTTACTGAAAATTCTTAGCTCCCATGTGTCGCAGTCCTGCCCAGCACTCACACCTGCTGCCGGTGCTGGCCCCGCTCGCACCTGTTGCTAGCTCCAGAGCCCCTGCTTGCACCTGCTGCCAGTGCCGGTCCCAATCGCTCGGTGCCATCAGTGGGTATGAGCAGTGGCTGCTGGCTCTGATTGCCCCTGAGGTCTCCACCACCTCCCCCTACTCCTGAGGGGTGATTGGAGCAGCAGCTGCTGCTCACACCTGCTGCTGGCGCTGGCCCAAATTGCTCTGCACTGTCAGTGTGTGAGAGCGGCAGCAGCGGGAGCAAGGCTGCCGGCAGATGGGACAGGGTGCTGTGGTGGGAGGGGCTGGGCTGGGGTGTAGAGCAGTGATGGCGAACCTATGACACGCATGTCAGAGGTGACACACGAACTCATTTTTTTGGTTGATTTTTCTTTGTTAAATGGGATTTAAATATATAAAATAAATATCAAAAATATAAATCTCTGTTTTACTATGGTTGCAAATATCAAAAAATTTCTATATGTGACATGGCATCAGAGTTAAGTTAGGGTTTTTCAAAATGCTGACATGCCAAGCTCAAAAGGTCCGCCATCACTGGCGTAGAGGATGGGCTGAGACCTGACCTTGTGCCCACCATAGCCTCTAGGCCCACAGTTCCTTTCAAGGTGCACAAATTCATGCTGGGCCCCAGTATCTATATAATTGAATGCAATGCAAACATAGGAGAGTGGTTCAGATCTATTTTTAAAAATATATTTTTATTGATTTTAGAGAGAGGAAGAGAGGGAGAGGGAGAGAGAAACATTGATCACTGCCTCCTGCACACCCCCCACTGGGGATTAAGCCAGCAACCTAGGCATGTGCCCTGACCAAGAATCAAACCATGACTTTCTCCTGGTTCATGGGCCAATGCTCAATCACTGAGCAACACCGTCCAGGCCAGATCTATTTTTTAATTGACCAAGAAATAAGATCATGTCAATGTCATATCATTACATTATTTAGAAATGATAGGTTACAAAATTATAGGGTATAATGTGATGCAATTTTGTAAAAAAATATTTTGACTCATGTCTTTTACAGTACATCAAAATGTTAACAATGATGAACATTATACCTATTGCTGGTGATATCATCAAAACCTCCATTTTCTTCTTCATGCTTTATTTTCTGAATTCCTTGCAATAGCATCTACTATATGTTTGATCAGAAAACAAACAAACAAATCCAGAAAAAAGTTTTTTTTTTTTCTCATTTGGAGAAGAAACCCAATCTCTGCACTCCACTCCACAGACCTTGTGGGAGACTGAAGTGATATAGAGTATGGTAGTCTTGTGTGTAGTATAAAGGGGAGGCCCATGGTTATCATAGCCATCTCTGTCCCACCTTGTAAGGGTCTGTTCTTTGAACCTACCTGCAGTATTCATGTTTGCCCTTCTACGTTGGGGTCAACCTTAAGAGTGGAGTAGGGATGGGGGCTTGCAGGAGAACAAATTGCATTGGAAGAGTTTGTGAAGCTATAGACAGCACAGGGTTGCTTGGGCACTAGCCTACCGGGCTGTGTCATGAGGCTTACTTCCTGCTGGGCTGTAAGGC
>NW_006299388.1:78143-98580 GCF_000327345.1 Myotis davidii | reverse complement strand
AAATGTTCTGAATTCCTCCTTGGGTCAAACTGCTCTCCCCCAAAGCCTCTCCTGGGCTCACGGAGGTCACCACACAAAAGCTCAGCTGGAGTTTTTGACAGGAAAAACACAAAACTCACCAAACTTCTTTTTAAGTACCTCAATCTTCCACAGCCTCCAGGGGTTTAATTCTGATCTGAAATAAGTCTCTGACCCAATGCTAAGATTTGCAAATGGATTTTGCAAAGCTGCTGCTAACAATTAGAAATCCTTTATCACATCAGCCTGGGGCCCCTTGTACCTTGCTCTCCTCCTTCAGGATCTTCTCCAGGGTCATACATCTCCTCCAAGGCTCTGCAAAAGAAATACTTCGTAAGTGTCTCAATTTCAATTTATTGGCTGCCTTTTAAGCTCACTTAGGTAGTCTCTTCCTTCCTAGTTGCTCTCAATTTGGCTCATAGTGCTGTCTGGCTGGGCCACCTTGGGTTTCTGAGGGAAGGGCAAGGGAGAGAAAATTCCATAGTACATGGATTAGCAGTGTTTGTTTCCTCAAGGGTACCACAAAGTTACCTATGTTTGAACCTATAGGGCTACAGGAAGCACTCTGAAAATCAATAAGTTCTGAATAGAGCTTTTGAGAACAAAAGGACTGAGAGAGAAGGATGGAAGGAAAGAAGCTACAGTTTACACCTCTATCTAACAATCAGGTTGGTTAAGGAAGATTGGAAAGGGTGCTCCCTCACAGCCAGGACCAGTGCCTTCCTCAGCATGAAAGTTCAGGGAGCCAGCAGAAAGTAGAATTTGAGTGAAGTAATAAGGCCTCCCCTTCAAGTCCTTAAATAACTTTCCCCCACTGGTCTGCAAGTCTTTAATTAGAAATTCCTTTTTTGAAGGAAATCTAGACTTTTGGGACAGCACGGATGGACCTTGGGGCATTATGCCAAGTAAAATAAGCCAGACAGAGACAAACACTGTATGATTTCACTTATATGTAAAATCTAAAAATAAAATCTGAGATCATAGATACAGAGAATGAATTGGTGGTTGACAGAGGCAGGGATGGGTGAAATGGGTGAAGATGGTCAAAAGGTACAAACTTCCAGTTAAAAGATAAATAAATCCTGTGGATGTAATACAGCGATGGTGATTATAGTTGAAAATACCGTATTGTATATTTGAAAGTTGCCAAGATAGTGGATCTTAAAAGTTCACATCACAAGAAAAAAGAAAAAAATGTAACTATGTGGTGGATAACTAAATTTACTGTGGTATTCATTTTGCAATATATACGCATATTAAATAATTATGTTGTACACTTAAAACTAATACAATGTAATATGTCAATTATATCTCAATAAAAACAAAAGAAGTTCCTTCTTTGGACGGAGACATTATTCTCTTCAAGTATTCTCTTTGAAACTGCAGTTTCAAACAAAACATTAGCAGCATTTTTAGTTGCAGACATTGTAGGTGATATCCATTCTCTAAATTCTGCTTTCTGCATTTTCTAGCTTTCTAAAATGAGAGTGCTTACTTTGATGATCAGGAAAAAAATAAACTTATTTTAAAAGTATTTAGAAAATCTCTCAATCCAGTTGTAGTTCTCTGAACTGTCATCAATCAATTGATACAGAAGGAAAGGTGAACTGCTCCAAGGACAAACTTCCCAGAAAGTAGGGCTTCAAAGAAATGGCTTTGCCACTTATTAGGACAGCTGAGGGTGAGATACAGAGAGGAGAGCAAGTGTCTCAGATTCCTCTGAGATCAAGGGATGCAGAACCCCACTTGTCCTGTCCCACTCAATCTTTTGAGGGTGCTCCCAAAGAAGGGGTACTATTCACAAAACTCTCAAGTAAGATATGCAGGGACTAGTGGAGCAAGTACCCAGAAAAGAAGTGGTTAATTCAGAAAATGCTGTCAATCTTGATACCCCTAATCCTCTCCTGCACTTCCAATCCCTCCCCTAATGAAGATTAAGGTAAAGATCCTAAATGAAGCCTTCTTGCCCAGCCTTTGGGCCATGGAATATGTTGGTCCCATGCCCAGAGAACAAATTCAGCTGGCAAGGTCTAGAGGTCTCTGTTACTCCGTAATAGCCAGGGCTTGACTTCTAGGAGGATCCCTCAGAGAGAGGAGTTTCTTTTAGAGCTGCCTGCTTCTAATAACAGCTGTTCAGTCTTCTATATTTGTCAAAGTGACTTTCTGTCCCCATTACCTTACTTGAAACTCAAATTCTTGGACATGAGCAAACTAGGGCCTGAAGAAGTTAGGGGACTTCCTGAACAGGTTCCAGGAAGAACCAAGACACATACATTTTGGTGTGACTTTGACACTACCCTTTAGGTCATCATATGCTTAGAATACAATTAACCATTTGTTGAGGACCTACTATCTGCCATGACCACACTTAGAGGCAGTTGTCATTCCCATTTTACATATGAGGAAACAAAAGTGTAAAGAATTGAAGTGACTCTCCCAAGGCCACACAGCTAGAGTGTGCAGAGGCAAAACCAAATCCTTGTCTGACTCCAAAGCCCAGGCTCTTTTCTTGCCACACCATACCACCTATCTTGAAAACAATTACCTTCGGCTTTTTTCTTTTGATAAGAAAAGGCTAAAGCCAGTCCATACTAATAAGAATTTCCAAGGTCTTTTGATTCTCAGGCCAGGACTCTTTCTCTAAACCCTCTACTGCTCATCACACAAACAAAACCAGAATCTAGTCTGGACCACCGCCCAATCACTTGCTATTTTGTCCACCACTGACTTCCTGACCATGGCTGAAAGCTGACCCACATTGGAACATTTTTCTCATTTGCATAAGCTTCAACAACTCGTTCTTCCTCCTGCCTAGCTTTGCTAAGTCAGACTTTCTAGATATTTCAAATCTCAGTGATTTTTTTTGTTTGTATTTTGTTTGTTTGTTTTTACTCTGCCTCTCCCTCTCCCATTCTACTTACTCCTACTGAGTCAAGATTGGGTCTGAGGAGAGGGTATCTTCTTGGGTACACTATGGAATTCCATGGGAAACTCAAGCTGGACTCTTGGGTCACCATTCCAGAAAGACTAAAGCAGGAACTGGGAGGCAGGAGGTCTTTCCCCCCAAAAATTTAAGGTAGCTCATCAACATTCAGGGAAATCCCAGATAAAGATGGGAAGTCCAAAGGAAAAGTATTTAACACAGACTGGATAGAAAGAGGGGTCCAAGGAAGGTTTCAAGGAGAGGATGAATCCTGAAGGATGGCTAGCAATTAGTCAGGCAAATGGTGGATAGTAAAATAACATGCTTAAGGGTTTGGGGACAGAGAAAAAGGCAAATTCAGAGAAGTGGATGTGTTCAGGTATGGCTGGAGTGTGTGTGTGTGTGTGTGTGTGTGTGTGTGGTTTGAAGCTGGGAAGAAAAGCAGGAGTCAGACAACTGAGGACTTGCCTGGCTTCTTGGGCTAGATTTTGAACTTCATCCTAAAAACAAATAAGAGATCCTGAAGTTTTATTAAGCATAGTAAAGAAGTGGGGTGGCACTTATGATTTCATTTCCATTTTATAAAGAACTGCCCAGCCAGTTTGGCACATTGGTTAGAGTGTTGACCCTCAGACCAAAGGATCAAGGGTTCGATTCCCAGTCAAGGGCATGTACCTCCATTGCAGGTACAATCCAGCCCCAGTTGGGGCATGAGCAAGAGGCAACAAATTGATGTGTCTCTCTCATTTGGATGTTTTTCTCTCTCTCCATCCTCTCCCCTCCTTCTAAAAATCAATGGAAAAAATATCCTTACTCCTCGAGTGAGGATTTAAATTAAATAAATAAATAATTTAAAAAGGCACCATTTTAGAAAGATCCTTGACTACTGGATGGATTATTGATTACAAGGGCAGGGCAGAAGTGGAATTAAAGAGACCAATTTGAGGTGCCTATGAGATTTCCAAATAGACAAGAGATAATAGTTGCATCATTTAAACTAAAGTTTAGGCAATGGAGGTGGGAAAAATGGGTTTATTCAGGATATATTTTGACAGTAGATCTGATAGGGCTTCATAAATGACTATATGTAAAAAAAGAGATGAAGAATCAATGTTGAGTTTGAGGTGCCATTAAAACATTCAGATGAGGTCATTCCAAATGCTGATGAATACACAAATCTTGAGTTCAGGAGAGAGATCTGTGCTAGAGGTCTAGACTTAGGAGTCATTAGCATAGAGACAGAGTGGATGAGATCACCTATGGAGAATATGGAAAGGGGGATGGGTGGAGCTGGGAGAAGGCATAGAGGGGATAAATGGTGCTGGGAAAAAATAAAAATAAATAAAAGCAAAAAAGTAAGTTTTGAAAATCAGTCAATTCATGAACAATTCCCCTTTCAAAAGGAGGCCCAATAAAAACATGGACTATTGTGAATGGAAAAAAAATGCAAAATAAGAAGTCTAGATTAAACCCTCAGTGGAATAATCAGATTTATAGAGGGGTCAGAAGAACTTTTAATAGAGACATAGGAGAGTCATTTCGAGGGACAGGGAAAACTGGAGTGGCGTTATAGAAAACAAGGGAGAAGACAGTTCTATGAAGGAGAGGGACAAGGTGAAATGACAGGGATATGAAAATTGGATTTTGGGATAAGGAAACATTGGTAATCTTAGTGAGAATATTTTCAGTAGAGGGTTAATGGCAGAAGCAAGACTGCAGAGGGTTGAGCAGTGAGTGAGAAAGGGAAGATGTAGAGACATCAATATTAAATGGCTTGTTTAAGAATTTTGGCTGCAAAGAGAATGCTGTGGATAGGGTAATAGCTGGAAAAAGGAGAGGGAGGGAGGCTCAAAAAGAATGATAAATATTTGATGTAGTCCCCTGGAGATGCTCACTAGGGAAATATAGAAGAACTTCCAAGCAGCACTGAAGGCCCAGTGGGATGTAGTCAGGATCAGGAATTGTGCCCCACTTAGCAATAAGAAAGCCAATGCCTGGAAATGACTTGCACAGGGTCACAGCTGGAAATTGACAGAGCTGAGATCCAAGCTAGATTTCCCTTCCTACCTCCTATTAAATGTTTATTGGCTCCTGCTCTCCACTGCTTTGCATCAACATTGGCATTGTCATATCCATCATGGAGGAAGGAATACTATTGACTATCAACCATATGCCCAATACAGCAGAGGCACAACAGAAGTTTAATATATGATTTCCTCCCTCAAATTCTTTAGAGGTTGGTTGAGGAGATAAGATATTCAATAAATGCGTATACATATAAAATGGTGAAACTTTGTTTTTCTCTGTCTCTTTTTTTCTCTATCTCTCTCTCTGTCACCACTCTGGGTGTTCAAATGCACTGTGTAAGGCACTAGAAATACAGAAATGAATAAGATACGGTCCTTGACTTTAAATAGTTTACAGACTAATGGGGAAGAATAAGGATTTCTATAGTTTCCTCGTCTGTACAATGCGGATTTGGGTACCACAAAGCATTATTGTGGTATTAAATGAGTTAACATTTGTGAAGTGCTTATAATGGTCACATAGGAAACACTATATAAGTGTTACTGTTATTATTATTACTATGGTGGAGGTAAGTAAACACAAGATATTGTAAGAACATAGAGGAGGGGCACTTGAACCTGGCTAAAGTAAGAGATATCTGAGCTGAGTCCTAAAGCATGAGAAGGCACTGAACAGAGGGAGAAGAATGCCAGGCATTCTGCATAGAAGGAACAGCCAATGCTCAGGTTTGTAAGCAAAAGATAACATGATCTGATTAAGGAACTGAAAGTACTTTAGTTTAGTCAAAGCATAGAGTATGAGGAGGGAAACGACAAGAGATGAAGCTTGAGAGGTCATAGGGTACAAACAAGTTTGGACTTTATTCTTTAGCTGGTGGGAGCCACTGGAATGTTTTATGTAGAGTAGTGACTTGATCAGATTAATATGTTGAAAGCTCACCTTAGCAACAGCATGGAGAATGAATTGGAGGAGGCAAGATTGGAAGAAGACCAGTTAGGAAGTCATTATTATAGTCCAGAAGAAAGAGGATGAAGCAGCTCTGAACTAGGGAAGTAGCAGTGGGGATGGAGAGACGGGTACTATGGATTTGAGGTATATAGTCATGAGGTAAAATTGGTGGGACAGTAACCATGGAAAATGAGGGATAAGTGTAAGAGAGGTATCAAGAATCACTCCCAGGATTTTGATCCGATAGAGATATCACTGTCATTCAGGAACCCAGGGAAGACCTGCTTGTGGAGGGGTGCAATGGGAGAAGTGACTACCATATTTTTCTATGTATAAGACGTTATTTTTTTCTAAAATAGACTGAAAATCGAGGGGCATCTTATACACAGAAGTCAGCAGAGGAGGGAGCCATGTGGGTGCATAGCTGCCCATACCTTGTCAAATAGGTTTCCTCCAATCATGAGCCTTATTGTTACTGTTGTCAGCTGATGCCATAATTGTAGGTGGAGGTGGAGAGTATGCAGATGCAACAGGGACCAGAGCATTCTGGGCCCACAAAGATGTCAAAAAATAAAAAAATATATATAAATACTAAGCAATTGTCTTACTCTGCAAAATTCAAACTGTAATCAGCTATGCAAAAGAGCATGGAAACAGAGCTGCAGAGAGACAACTTGGACCTCCTCCCACTGAGTGCATGATCAGACAGTGGGGAAAACAGGGAGAACAACTCCTTAAGATGCCAAAAAAAGAAGACCTTAAGAGGAAAACCAGCAAAATTTTTAAAATATTGATTTCTTAATTTTGGATTGGGAAAGTGAGAGGTGTCTTATACACGGGGGCATCTTATACACAGAAAAGTACGAGATTTCTCACTTAAGCACATTGAATTTGAGGTGCCTATGAGATTTTCAAGTGATTTTAAGTAGGTAATTGCTTTGGTAGTCTTGAAGCTCAGGAGGAAGGTTTATGCTGGAAATACAGATCTGGGAATGCCAGTGGATGGGTGTGAGATTAAGTCATGAGAGTGCATAGGTGTACTCAGGGATAGAGTGTTAATTGATAAACAGGATGGACTTTTGAGGAAAACTCACATTTAAGAGATGGGTAAGGTAAGAGAAATTTTGAGGAATGCTAAAATGAAATAGCCAGATTATGCTGGGTTGGAAAGTTAATGGGTTGGAGGATCTTGTAGAAGATGGGAGGAAGGATATGCCCTTTACCCTTAGTGTCTTGAACCTTGGCAAGATTAGGGGCTCCTTCAACACTGCAAAATCATGGACAGCTCTGAGATTCCAAAAGATTGGCTTATATGTTTTCCCCTTACAAAGTCCTCTGTTTGGCTTCCCTTTCCTCTGTTCACCCTAACAGAGAGCCCAAGGAATTTCAGGGCTCCATCCAGGCCCTGGAACAACCTTTGCTCCAGAGTCCTCCCACATCATCTGAGAGGTCTAGGGCTGATGTGGCCATCTATTAGGAAAGCAGATGGAAAATGTCTGGGTGTATTATATATGCAGGCCTTAAGCTATCCTGTGGAGGGGGATTTGGGCAGGTCCTAGAGAACCTGAACTCTCAAAGTATAGACCAGGGGTGGGCAAACTTTTTGACTCGATGGCCACAATGCGTTCTTAAACTGGATCAGAGGGCTGGAACAAAAGCATGGATGGAGTGTTTGTGTGGCCGTAGTTTGCCCACGGCTGGTATAGACAAAAGACTTAGTTGCCTGCCCCAACCTGCCCTGGAGTAGATTTTCACCATGGGCAGGATGACCCAGAGCTAAACCACTGCTTTCTAGGCCCTTGAAGGTTCAAGAGGCCTCTAATAACTTGGAGTCCAAGGCTATATCTTAGGACCTGCTATTCCTGGTCCAGTCTCCTGGAATTTGGCCTCAGTCTGCAACTGAGGGGACCTGTGTCACTGTTGCTGGGCAATGTGTTAAACAGAAGGCCTTGGAGACAGAACCACGCCAGCCAACAGCCTAACGTGGAGTTAACACAGCCACCACAACTGCCACTGCCATCATCACCTTCTCGAAAGTGGCCACCTGACTGGCCCCTAATTCTGTCTGGCTGCCAACCTAAGGCATGTGCCTACGCAGGAGGTGATGACATTTTGGCTCCACTTTCAGTTTTTTTTCCTTTCTCGTGTGTTATTTCTAAAGATAACAAAGTTCAAAAGGCACCCGGTATTTTCTGGTTTCTCATAAGCTTCTGGTCAATATTTAATCTGGTTTATGGATTTTTTTTTAGGTCTTCTAGCTGCCTTCTTGAGCCTGATTGTGGCCACCCACAGACACTTGTAAGGAGAAGAGAAGTCAGCATAACAGAAACTCTCTGAAATTAGGAAATAGAGGCTGGGATCCAAGGAGCAAGAGCTGCAGCCAGAACACAAGGCAAGCCCTGAAGACACTTCTATTGAGAGGTCTGCCATGGCCTCTCTTGGCATCCAACTTATAGGCTATATCCTGGGCCTTCTGGGACTGTTAGGCACCCTGGTGGCCATGCTGCTCCCCAGCTGGCGAACAAGTTCTTATGTCGGTGCTAGCATTGTGACGGCAGTCGGCTTCTCCAAGGGCCTCTGGATGGAGTGTGCCACACACAGCACAGGCATCACCCAGTGTGACATCTACAGCACTCTTCTAGGCCTGCCCCCTGACATCCAGGCTGCCCAGGCCATGATGGTGACGTCCAGTGCAATCTCCTCGTTGGCCTGCATTATCTCTGTGGTGGGCATGAGATGCACAGTCTTCTGCCAGGATTCCCGAGCCAAGGACAGAGTGGCGATAGTGGGTGGAGTCTTCTTCATCCTTGGAGGCCTCCTGAGCTTCATCCCTGTTGCTTGGAATCTTCATGGGATCTTGCGGGACTTCTACTCCCCACTGGTGCCTGACAGCATGAAATTTGAAATCGGAGAGGCTCTTTACTTGGGCATTATTTCCTCCCTGTTCTCCCTGGTAGCTGGAGTCATCCTCTCCTTTTCCTGCTCATCTCAGGGAAATCGCCCCAACTACTATGATGCCTACCGGGCCCAGCCCCTCACCACTAGGAGCTCTCCAACATCTGGTCAACCGCCCAAAGTCAAGAATGAGTTTAACTCCTACAGCCTGA
Organism: Myotis davidii; assembly: GCF_000327345.1. NCBI lineage: Eukaryota > Metazoa > Chordata > Mammalia > Chiroptera > Vespertilionidae > Myotis > Myotis davidii. The sequence goes on along the minus strand of NW_006299388.1, from coordinate 89,556 downwards.
CAGGGTATGTGTGAAGAACCAGGGGCTAGAGCTGGGGGTGGTGGTGGCTGGGTCTGTAAAAAACAGTGGACAGCCCCCCACAGGGCCACAGGTGAGAGACATTGCTGCTGGATCATGTCAGAAGGTGGTGCTGAGGATAGACTGACTTTGGCCATGGGACCAAGAGAATGCAAAAATGAATGCTGGTGTGACAGTGTCCAGGTTGAACTTTCAATATGCTTACCAAGCTAGTCTTTCTGTTTCCTTCATCTTAGTTCCCAACCAACCCTACACCCTGAATCCCCCAACTCTCAACTCCAAATCCACCCCCTACTCTAGGCCAGACTCCACAGATCCAATCGGCCTTTTGGTTTACCTGGCAACCCATTCATAAACCCACTGATCACATCTCACAGACTGACCCTCTGGCTGAGGTTGACTCTCAGCTCATTGCTGGGGGTTGAGGAAAGAAAGAGTGGTGGCTTTTATGAAGATGGTTCAAATCCTCCTCCTCAAGCTTCCCTCCAAATAAACTGACTGGCCACTAATGGGTCCTGGAGAGTCCATCCCACTCTTGTTATGACTCTACAGAGTTCAGACTGTTTTGTGCATGAACAGAAATAGAACTATCACACTGTACAGAGGGAACAGAGAACAACTGGATGCAGGATGACAGGGAAGGAAGGTAGCTGAGGACCCAAAAGACCAGAGCTATTGCCCAGAGAAATTCCAGAATTCACTCACATTTGTGGGTTAGGGATCTATCCCACAGCTAGAGGAAAACAAGGAAATAAGATATGACATAAAACTCCACTCCAGGCAGCAGCAGACTCTTACTCCATTGAGGAACTGCCTCAGAAGCTGCAGCTCCAACTTTCACTGAAGTTTCTGCCTCCCTCTGAGGCACCTGACCTGGCCTCCTGCTAAATAACAAGGCTAAGGGCCCCACACAATGGTTTCCTTAGAAATGGGAAACTAATTTTTCTAGAGATGGCCCTTGACTGGAAGATGAGAGTGTGGGAGCTGTGGGGGACTGTGAAAGATATCTTTCCTTGACACTGGTGCCCAAGAAAGAATAAGAACTTTGATATCTAAGAAGTTAAGTGGACATGTGTGCTTCTCCAGTAGATAGGCCAGAGAGAGTCAGCCTCCCAGAGAGTCTTCAAACCTAATAGAAAATCAGCCCAAAGGCTGAGATCAGACCCTCGGGGGTCTAACCATAGAGCACACTACAGAGACTGAAAGACCACAGCACAAGGTGGGCCTCATGCTGTCATTCATATTCCCCCAGCATTCTTTACCAGATAATCCTGAGCTTCCAGAATGCATCCAAGGGCTTCAGCGTAGAATAATCAGGCCCAAGGTGTTATGACCCTGATCTGAGTGATAGCTGAGCTTCTGCCTGGGATTTCAGGTGAGGTGAGAAAGTACAGAATAGTTCCTAAGCAGACAGTTTCAGCTCCAAGACCTGAAAATGTTCCATTTCCCCTGGGGTAGGGGTGGAGGTGTGCGTCATAAACCAAAGGCATTTTTACTCACAATTTCTGAAGAACCCCAGTACACCTCCCCAAACCTCAGTGCCAGCAGAAAGGGCCTATTCATTGTATCTAGCATGCCTTGCATGTTTTCCACTTCCTTGCTTATGTTGAAGCTGTTCTTCCAAACTGGAAAGCCCTATCCCTTTTGCCAAGTTTTCCTCATGCTTGAATAACTTGCTCAGCACCATTTCCTTCATTGAGCCTCTTTTGACCACTCCGTCCCTTTCTTCCCTTCCTTCAATGTACAATTCACTTCTTTGATGCTTATCATTCACAATTTTGATGCATAGTTATATTTTTATGTTTGTATATCTGATTTCACAAGTACATTGTAAACTTTTGGAGGGTAGGGGCCATATCTTAGACATCTATGTATCCTCCAGACTTACAGATAAAGACTATCTGTAAGAGTGCTTGGCAAATAGTAGATGATCAATAAACATTTGTTGATTGAATAACTGTTTTATTCTTTCAAAATGGCCCATACAGGGCAGGTGTGATGGAGAGAATTGGGCTAAGGGGAGGGTAAGATGGAAACTGGCCTTTATTCCCTCTGGCTGGATAGAAAAATTCTAGACTTTTATGAAGATATTATGAAAGTAAAACCCCTCCTCCCCCAGGAAAACATTAATCTTTTCATCTTGCCCAGGGCTCCTCCTTTTCATAATAATTGTTTCATTTAAGTTATTTATTGCTATGTGTTTATTCCTTTCATTCTCTGAGTAACCATTGTGAGGAAAGTGAAATAGATCTGATAATCTCCATTTGCCAGATGGAGAAACTAAGGTCCACATAAGTAAAGAAATTTTCCTAGGGTTACACAGATGGTTTTAGTACCCCAGTCTCCTGACTCCCAAAATAGGACTCTGCTGATTCAATAATGTTCACAGCCAATAGGAAGAACCTGACAGTGGTCCCCAAGCTGCCTGAGGAAAATAACTTATGGCCAACAAGGTAACATTGGGAACACATAGGCTCTCCTGGTCTCCTCTGATGGGGATCTGGGAGAGCAGGACAAATTCACTGAGTATACCAGCTGGCCAACCTGGGCTTGGCTAACTGTCCCATCAGAGGAAATGCCAAGCTTATATTTGAATAAGTCACAACATCTCAGTTCCAATTACCCTAACTCTGGAGGTATAGGATTTTGGGAGGCCAACAATTTGGCTTTGTTTCAACTTCTTTTGGAATTAACAAAGCCTAACTAATGAAGATGTTAACTATGGCAACACTGACCATATGGGGCCCTACAAGATTCAGCTTACCCAGCCCCTGGACCTAGTGGGCCTCAGTACACAGGAACCTGTTATAACGGGCACTACTATCATTACACTCCTGAAGTGAGCCTTCTTTGGTGCAGAGGCTAGGACTCCAGCATCCAAGCCCAGTTAGAAGGAATGGCAGCAGGCAGGAATAAAGGTGGAGAGAGAGGGCTTGATGAACAGAAGTTTAATAAGAAGTAATGTCTCTGGTCTGGAACCGGGAACCCAAGTGCTCTCAACTGGGGCCACTGAAGGTTAGAAGATGGGTTGTCTTGCTGACTCTGCTATGCTGAGTGGACACCAGTTTGGTATGGGCTCCAGTGCCCCACCACCTGGCAAACAAAACACTTTCAGATCCATCAATTTATTACATGCTCTAAATAACCCAATGAAATGGATCTTCTGCAGGAAATAAAATGGAGGCTGAGAGAGGTAATTTCCCTAAAGTCATAAAGTGTCAGAGTCTGAACATAAGCTTGGAAACCCTTCCCACAGGGTCTGTGATTATGAAAAGAACACCTGTTGCTCTTCAGATTCCGTCTGCTACTGTAATCTAAGGGCCTTTGAGGAAAACAGGGCACAGACCTTCCCTTCATCTTAAGATAAGGCTGACCTGGAGGTTCTTCTCCCCCCGCCCCTTTTTTTAAAATAAGAATTTACTTGAGCTAAACTGATGACATATGCAGGGAACAAAATCTCAAGTGTTCTTCCTGCTCCTTTTAATTTGGGAAGATTCTATGGAAGGAGTTAGAAATTCATCCTCAACTAGGGAAAGCAGACAAGAGCCAACAAAGAGCAACTGGTTGAGCAAGAAAAGCCTTGATCTAAATAATTTCCTAGAAATCCCTTTGATTCTGGGTCCATGTGGAATAGCTTTCAGTTAACCTCATTGCCTTCCATCATAAAGTAATTTAGATTAGCCATAGACCAAGGGGATAGTGAAGGCTGTTGTGTTTATGCTTCAGACTCATGGCTCTGACCCTTGCACAAGGAGAGATGTTTCTGCCCTCCCTCATTCCTCTGATAATATGGTGACTCATGCCACCCCCCTGGGGCCTTGGTGTCCCACTGCTACATGACCACTAATGGGGGAGTGGAAGCTAAAACTGGCTTCTTGGTGGGAAGGCAATTCCCAACTTTCTGTGAGATCTTTACCCCGTCAGTTAAACAACCATTCAACCAACTCTCTAGCCATCCAGCCCACACCAACTGCACTCTTAGTCTGTGTTAGGCAATGTCTGCTTTGAGGACTATAAAGGTGAATAAGGAAAGATAAGTCATGCACACCAAAGTGTGGTTGAAGGCACAATATAGTCTGTCCTGTGAGAAGGGAAAATTGCTGTAAATTGGGATGTCAGGGGCTAGTTTAAAAAGGTATGTAAGTCCCCTCAAGTCCCAATTAATATGAAAGGAGGCTCTGGCACTCCTTGAGCTTCTGGGGGAAGAATGATGAAAAGAAATTGCTTCTCTAGCTGAAGGCCCATAGGAAGTAGACAAATAGGGTGGAGTGCAGTGCTAAGGAAGAAACAGGGGGACACTACTCAGCTAACCCAGAACACCTTTTTTTTAAAAGTTTTTTTTAAATATATTTTATTGATTTTTTACAGAGAAGAAGGGAGAGGGATAGAGAGTTAGAAACATCGATCAGCTGCCTCCTGCACACTCCCTACTGGGTATGTGCCCTCAACCAAAGTACATGCCCTTGACCGGAATCGAACCTGGGACCCTTGAGTCTGCAGCCCAACGCTCTATCTATCCACTGAGCCAAACAGGTTAGGGCAACCCAGAACACCTTTGAGTTTACCTCACAAGAACCCCAAACAGCTCTAATGCAGACAGTGACTTTGGGGCTCAGCCTCTTCTCCCTCAGTTCCTTCTCTTGGGAAGGTCTATGGTATTGCTAGGGGCAGCAGAGATAGTGACCACCCAAATAACCTGAGACCTTTTGGCTCTGGACCAGAGGAGAAACACAGGTGTGGGAAAAGGGGCACAGTTGTAAAGGAAGGCAAATGAGGCCTTGCAGAGTCAACAGTTTCTTCCCATTCTCCCCCCCGCCCAGGGCCATTTTTTCATGCCTTCAGCTGCCCACTGGGACATAGAGGCCCCAGGCTGGGAAGTGCCTGTGCTCCTCCTCAGCTGGCTGAAGCCTGGCCTTCACCCAGCCTGGTCTCCTTTCCCAGGCGGCTCTTAACTTTGATGAGAAATTCTGTTATCTTAATGGGAGTTAGGGGGGAAGACTCAAACAGGAAGTCCAGCAAATTATCTCTCTCTTTTTCCCCGGAAGTGGTGGCTTGCTGCGTGCTATGAGGTGATCACTGATAAAATATTAACAGGCTGTTATCAGGCACAGCAATACAGAAGCTATAATCTGATCACCCCCTTCCACCTCACACAACCTACCAGTTTCCTGGAAATTGCAGCTCAGGCATGCCTCCTTAACTCTTGCCTACAGGTTTCTGCTCTGGGCCTAATTTCTCCACAACTTCACAAAGCAGAAAATCACTGTACAAGGGCAAATCATCAGGTCCTATTTTCCTGTCATCCGTGAATTCCCATGGCACCATTACCACTTCACAAATTTCTTCCTTGGAGGGCTTTGAAGAACTTTCTCTTTGCAAACATAGCCTTGTGAAGACCACACTGAGAAAACTCACATGCCTTCAAACAGATATTAGAAAGTATAATGAGATATGGAATTAGATGCCAAATGAGTATAAGCATTGTGGCAGGCAATCATGCATTTCAGTGGTAACTCCTTTTCTCCAATAGCACTTTCTTTTTGTTTTCTTTTTAAAATATATTTTTATTGATTTTTTACAGAGAGGAAGGGAGAGGGATAGAGAATTAGAAACATTGATGAGAGACAAACATTGATCAGCTCCCTCTTGCATGCCCACTACTGGCGATCAAGCCTGCAACGAAGGTACATACCCTCAACTGGAATCAACCTGGGACCTTTCAGTCCACGGTCCGACACTCTATACACTGAGCCAAACTGGTCAGGGCTTCAATAGCACTTTCGTAGTCTGTGATATTTGACAAAGTTCTGCTGGGTTACTCAGGAGAAAAACCAGTCACACCAAAAGTATAAAGAGAAGATGTTCCTTGAAGTCTTTCACTTGAATTTATTTCTGAAATTACCCAATAGGATGCAAGAGAGTGGATCAGCATCTCCCACAAAGGATATCTGATGAAATTGTGAAGACCTTATCCCTTGGGTTAAAGACACTAAATGCCTTGGTTAAAAAACAAGCATTCTAATATATAAAAAGCCAGGGACCGTCACGACCAAAACAACTGGACAGATGACCAAATAGCAGGCTGCGTGGGCGACAAGGCCGTCAGGGGGGTTAATGAGGGACGACCAAACGACTCAACAGCAGGCTGTGTGGGGGGGACCAGGAACTTTGTGCATGGGGATGTCCCTCAGCCCGGCCTGTACCCTCTCACAAGCCGGGGCAACTAGAGTGATGTCCGACTGCCGGTTTAGGCCTGATGCCCAGGATGGGGCCTAAACCGGCAGTTGGACATCCCTCGAGGGGTCCCGGTATGGAGAGGGTACAGGCTGGGCTGAGGGGACTGCCCCCTTGTGCATGAGTTTTGTGCACTGGGCCTCTAGTCCTATATAATAAAAGCCTAATATACAAATTGTCCCCTTGACTGGGAGTTCAACTTGGAGTTCAACCACTCACTAAGACGCGCACTGACTACCAGGGAACAGCGTGGAACATGGCAGGCGTCACGATGTGGCACTGGCAGCAGGTGGCAATGGAGGTGCTGCCAGCCCTGATAGGCCCCAATGAGAGCAGGACCATGGTGGGATGGTGGAGCAGGTGAGCAGGTGGCACCAGGCCAAGGTAGGAGTAAGCGGGGACCTGATCGCCTCGCTGACTGTCCTGCAGACGGCAACCAGCAGTGGCAGTAGGAGGGTGGGGTCACCACCTGGCCCCCAGGTGCTGAGGGAGCCAAGCAGAGTGCCCAGCTCTGACCAATCACCCTATAGACAGCAACCAGCGGCCAGCAGGCTCTGATCACCCGATTGGGGCCAGGCCCTTGGCTGGGACGGGGAATTGGGGGTGGGTGGCAGTGACCAACCCCCCGTGGCACCCAGGCAGAGGGCTGTGACCTCTCGCCAGCTACCTGGGGGTGGAGGTGATGGGGACAGAGATGCAGTGAGAATGGAGGGTATCTGCCTGCCAAGCTTGCTCTGACTCCCCCTGCTACCCTCCCCTAGGATGCCAGGGCTCATGCACTGGGGAAGTCCCCATGCTCAGGTGTGGGATGCCCATGAGGACCCTTCTCTGCACCCAAATGGCCTCTTCTGGATGAGCCAGGCCACAGCCACCAGGACCGCAGGAGCCGGTTGGGTCCCCATGGATTCGCACAGGAGCTGGTCTGCAAGGCTGGCCAGGAGAGAGCGCGCTGCCTGCTTGGCTTCTGTGTGGCACTGCTGGGTGGCCCAGAGGCCCACGCTGCATCCCGGCCCCGCAGCATCCGGCCTGCGCTCACCGTATCTCCACATGAGGAATCTGGCACCGTGACTCAGACAGAGGGGGTGTGCAGGGGCCAGGGGCCCATGTGCTGCCTGGGGCCCAGAGGTCAGCTGGAACCTGCTCTTCCATGTCAGACGCTCGCACTTCGATCACTGGCCAGGCCTAGAGACCGCACTCGTGCATGAATTTTGTGCACTGGGCCTCTAGTATTTTATGGAAAGAGAAATTAATTTAGCCAAAGATTAGCCATTAACCCCAGAATTTGTACTAGTTTCTTGGTTTAGCCCTAAAAGAAGCCAGAACGAGAAGATGAGAGCAATGAGTTTAAGATGTAGAACATTAATTCAGAGACAATGGATACTACAGTTTGGGGGAGCAGGGACTTCTCTGAGTGACACATGCACCCTTCAACTAAATGATTCAACATAGGAATGGAAACAAAGTAAAAACCAAGAAATACGCAGACAAGTTGAGAAAAGTGGTTCCATCTTCCTAGGTAATTTCAGAGGCAGCTCATGTGGTTAATTTTACTCATCTGTGTGTAATTATAAACCAGTATGTTCTCAAGTGTCATTCCCCAACTCAGCACTCTTGGGGTGGGGGTGGTGGGGAACAGTGGTGGTACAAAGGAGCCAGTGAGAACACCAGAAGGCAGAGGCCAACAAGTCCAAGACCTCCTGGAGTGTAAGATTAGGGTCTTGATGGTTGTTTTGATATCAGGAAAGCTGCCAAGTGACAGCCCTGAGTGAAAAACCCAGTCAAGAGGAAATGAATTTCTATGTTGTTTGGAGGGATATTCATTACATAAGTGAACAATTTCCTGATCATGAGTGAAGTTAAACATTGTGTGGAATTGTAGAACTTTCCTCCTTGGAAATTGTTATTAGTATAGGCTGGCTTTGGCATTTCTTATCAAAAGGAAGAAACCGACACTAATCATTTTCAAGATAGGCAGTATGGTGTGGCAGGAAAAGAAACTGGTCTCTGGCCAGGCTGCTATGGCTCAGTGGTTGAGCATTGTCCCATGCTCCAGGGAGTCACTGGTTTGATTCCCAGTCAGGGCACATGCCTGGGTTATGGGTTTGATCCCCAGTAGGGGGCGTGCATGAGGCAGCCAATCAATGTTTACATCTCATCAATGTTTCTATCTCTCCCTCTTCATTCTCCTCTCTAAAATAAATAAAAACATATTTTAAAAAAAGAAACGGGGCTTTGGAGTCAAACAAGGATTTGGCTTTGCCTCTGCACCCTCTAACTATATGACTTTGGAAGAGTCACTTCAATTCTTTACACTTTAGTTTCCTCGTGTGTAAAATGAGAATGACACTTGCTTCTCAGTGTGGTCACAGCAGATAGTAAGTCCTCAACAAATGGTTAACTATATTCTAAGCATATTGATGACCTAAAAGGTAGTGTCAAAGTCACACCAAAATGTGTGTGTCTTTGGAGAATGGGGGCAGATGACAAGGTATATTTTACAGCACAGATCTGAATCTACATAAGCACGGGGATATTCTTTCCCAGGCCAAAATTTCTCAATATTATTCCCAAAGTCTGAATACTTTGAAGACCTTAAATAGGCTTCTGTTCATCAGATTCCATTAACAGAAGCCGGGGGAAAGCCGACTCCAGAAGTTGGAAAGGGATGGTCATGGCTCTTTGACCTTCATCCAGATCTGTGAAAATCTGAGGTGATAAAGAACCATAATCAATCAGGTCCCACTGTAGTAAACCCTCAATTTTGTGGACCTCGATTTAATGGACTTTGGATTTAACAGACAAAATTTCCAGTCTATATGTCATATGTGAAAATTAACACCCTGTTAATTTTAAAATGCTTTTAACCAAGATTTGATTATAATTGAGTTGACAGGCTATTTTGTTGTTGTTGTTGTTATTTCACTGTTTTTTATTCTTGTTGTTGTTAATCCTCATCTGAGGATATTTGTCCATTGATTTCTAGAGAGAGTGGAAGGAGGGAGAGAGGGAGAGGGAGAAGGAGAGGGAGAAACATCAATGTGCAACATATTGATTGGCTGCCTCCAACACAAGCCTCCACCAGGCCAGGGATGGAACTTGCAACCATGGTACGTGCCCTTGACCGGGAATCAAACCCAAGACCCTTCTGTGCATGGGCTGACATTCTAATCACTGAGAAACACCAGCCAGGGCTAATTCGCTGTTATTTTTTCCACTGTTATTTTTAACAAATTTTAGCGAACAGGCCATATGCTGGAAAAAACACTGTAGAATTTAACTGACATAAGCATCCTATCTAATACAGAGAGACTATGCAAATTGATCACCACGCCATCACAAAGATGGCTGCACTCACAGCGGAGGCTGAGTTCCCTTAACGAGCCTTAATGAGTAATCAGCGCAGGGCTTGACAGGGTACCTGAGGCTGCACCCCCACCAGGCAGGGCTTGATGGGGGCCTTGAGGCTGCGCCCCCCACCCGGTGGGGCTTGATGGGGGAACTCAAGGAGTGCTTCCTGCCCTGGCTTAGGCTGGGAAACCTAAGGCTGTGCCCCCTGTCCAGCGCCAGGCTGGGGGCCCTGAGGCTGTGCCCCCCACCCTGCAGAGCTTTATGGGGGCCCTGAGGCTGTGCCCCTCACCCGGCAGGGCTTGATGGGGGATCTGAGGATGCACCCCCCCACCTGGCACCAGGCCAGAGGATCTGAGGCTGCACCCCCCAACAGGTGGGGTATGACAAGCGTGGGGCCAGCTGGGTCTGGATCTCGCCAAATGGGTCTGGGTCTTGTGCGATTTTGAGGCTCCACAGGTGTGCAGGGACTTGACTCTGGGTCCCGCAGCATGCCCCAGACTCTGACAGGAGGAAGATTTTCATATACATTTTACTAATTTTCTTTCATCTCTGACACTTCTATTATAGAGAAAGGGCAAATAGCAATATTAAAATATTTCCTCTAATTAATCTCCTTTTAATGTGCATGTGTTTTGTGCACCAGGTCACTAGTTACATATATACACCTATAGTCTACATACTTAAATCCAAGAGTCACCACTCTCAAACAATGTTTGGGGAATGATTATCACATGATCACACCCCACTGCATGCTGGTTGTCTCATGGTGTGATTTCATGTAGCAATTTTAAAGCCTGCCTGCCAAAGTTTGCTAAGCTGCACCCAAGCCATGTGCATTTGTTTACTTGGGGTGACTGGTGAATATATGCATTTACTAGACCTCTTCAGTATAAACTTAAAATTATAGTAATACATATAGAAAACTTTTCTGTGAAATTAAACTTTTCATACATACTTAATTTTAATTACACAAACATGTCTACATAAATAAAAACAGGTAAACTAAATAATTTGACAAATTTTAACATATGCATTCAGAAAACCTTTATTATTTAATGGACTTTTTGCTTTAACTGACATCACTGTATCCAAATTAGTCTCTTATAGCAAGGTTTTACTGTACTAGAAAAAAGCTTGGTCCAAGGGAACTGCAAACTTGGGTTAATTTCCCAAACTCAGGGACAACTGGAAAGATTTCAATAGCAACTTCCTAAATCATAGCCTGAAGGGTGTCCCAAAATTCACGCAAGAAGTAATTTTGATAGAAAACACAGGTTTATAATTAAAAATTGTAAATTTTTTATTGATTCATAAAGTATACAGTAAAGGGTTATGTATGGAAGAGCATATAGGGTAAATGGCCTCCACGGCTTTGCTAGCACATATGCACTCTTTTGTTGAAATTTTCCATGACCGTTTTGCATAAATGTGGTTGAATTTCGATGAGGCTCATTTTCATCTTGATGGCTTGGTTAATCGACAAAATTGTCGCATTTGGGGTTCAGAAAATCCATGAGTGATTGTTGAGAAACAAATGCACCCACAACGTGTCACTGTTGGGTGCGGATTTTGGGCTGGAGGCATCATAGGACCATTCTTCTTCGAAAATGCGGCTGCTCAGGCAGTTAATGGTGCTCGCTATCGCGACATGATAATCCAGTTTTTTGTGCCTAAATTGCATGATATGGATGTGGACAACATGTGGTTTCAACAAGACGGTGCCACATGCCATACAGCCCAAGAAACAATTCAATTACTGCATGAGTCATTTCCTGGTCCTGTAATTTCCCTTTTGGGTGATCAGAAAGGGGTG
>NW_006299388.1:62983-78126 GCF_000327345.1 Myotis davidii | reverse complement strand
AGGAGCATTAACAACAACAACAAAAAATAAAAGCCTAATTTTACTTGGTTTATTGAATCAGATTATAATATCTGTTGCCCTTTGATTTTAATCCCTTCAATTTGATAAGCATTACCAAGTACCAATTATAGCCCAGGAGCAGGGACAGTGAAGACCAATGAAGTCAACAAAAGAGTGCGTATGTGCCAGCAAAGTCGTGGAGGCCATTTACCCGATATGCTATACCATACATAACCTTATACTGTATACTTTATGAATCAATTAAAAAATTACAATTTTTAATTATAAACCTGTGTTTTCTATCAAAATTACTTCTTGCATGAATTTTGGGACACCCTTTATAAGTCTCCATTGTTGAGCAGATTTAGCATAGCTTTCCTCTTGCTGGCATTCCCAAACCCTTAGTCCATCCTGTCTCATGTACTTCAAAGTGAATTATATATTACTAGAAGCCCAGTGCACGGATTCGTGCCCGGGTAAGGTCCCTAGGCCTGGCCAGTGATCAGGGTCAATTGAGGCCTTCTGGCTGCCAGCCGGGGCCTTCCTTTCACACCTTCTGGGGTGTTCCTTTATTTAGACACCCTCCAACTAGTCTTGTGACTTTGCTTGTACTATTGCCCACACACCTTTACCTTTCCAATCCTTACAAGCTTCCATAGCCCAACTAAAAAATCAGGCCTTTTGGGAACACTTTCTGACCCTCTGCCTAAAGTCATTTTGCTGCCCCTGAGGTCTCAATGAGAAGATGAATGGAATGTGTTTGGCACATAGAAGGCACCCAAAACATTTGAACTATTCTTATATATAAGTGGGTTTGGGATTTCTGGTAATTCACACAAAAGCTTTGGGCTTGGGTTTGCAGGCAAGTAACAAAACACATTTTATTTTAGATTTGTTTTTCCATTAGAAAAACAGATTTTATTTTCCATTAGAAAATGAATGCTATTCATATTTCACTTAATGAATAAGGTTTAATATACCCCAAACTATGTAAGTCAGTTTTTTTCAAATTATCTAATTTATTAACTAATCATGTGCTCTAACTTTTTTTGACTGATTTGAGACAGAGAGAGAGAGAGAGAGAGAGAGAGAGAAAGAGAGAATATGAGGGAGAAAAACATTGATTTGTTGTTCCATTTATTTATGCATTCATTGGTTGCTTCTTGTATGTGTCCTGACCTGGGATCAAACCTGAAACCTTGGCATATCAGGAGGATGCTCTAATCAACTGAGCTACCCAGCCAGGGCATGCCCTAACTTTTGATTCAGAAAGTATGGTTCCTGAATGCCCTCTCTGTCTAAGATAAGTCCTGAGTTAGGAATGTCCTTGTCACCAACCGTAAGTTATTCTTTTGGAGAAATTACATTTGACTTAACTTAAGCTCACTCCCTGAAGCTTTTCTGACCATGCCTCCATACTTCACTCTTTTTTGTTATTGTTGTTAATCCTCACCCAAGGATATTTTTTCCATTGATTTTTAGAGAGAGAGGAAGGGAGAGGGAGAAACAGAGAGAAGAGAAACATGGATGTGAGAGAGACACATCGATTGGTTGCTGCCCACACATGCCTCGATTGGGCCAGGGATCGAGTTTGTAACCTAAATACATGCCCTTGACCAGAATTGAACCTGGGACTCTCCATTCCAAGGGTCATCTCCTGGATCCACAAAGTCTCTGATCTAGTCCTCTGCTAGTACTGATTTTTTCATCCTACAAGCATGTACTGCCTTCCTCACATGTGCCAGGAATTTATTTCCTTGAAGCTTGCTCTATCTGTTGTTTGCTTATGGATAAGTTCCTCTACTCTTTAAAAAAAGACAAAAAAAGACTGTCACTGCTCTTGGAAAAAGTGAACAAAAGACTCAGAAAAATTTTTCTCCTTTTACTTCTCACTCTCAAAACCTGGTTTCTATAGACTTCTCCTGATTATATTCTGTAGTTATCAGTATTTCAAAATTACATTTTAGGAGCTTCCTGTTGATGATATTCAGAATGTCTGTGAAAACACCATATTCCCTTTCTCCTTTAATAGCCTTCCTAATTATTCAAATGGAAGATCAGCTAAAGAGAAACACTAGGCCACTCCAGCTCACACTGATTGTCCCGTCCCCCATAACTTATGCCATTCATTGTCTCAGTCTTTCATTTTCAGAGTTTAATGTCCAGGATTGCTATCTACCTCACTCATACAGTATGTATCCAACCTCTTCTATGAATGAGGCACTATTTTAGGCTCTTGAGGGAGATGGAGATATGAACAAAACACAGTCCCCACCACTACAATTATTTATTGATTACCTACTATATACCAGGTAGTATGATGAGCTTAAGGATACAGTGATAGGCAAAAACAGGCATGACCCTTCCCCTCATAGAACTTATTAGTGAAAGAGGCAGACAGAGGCCACATGTGTTGTGTTCATCACTGTGTATCATACAACATATAGTAGGTACCCAATAAATATTTGTTGAATGAGTCAAAGTAAACAGCCAAATATATAATTGCAAGTTGTGAAAAGTGCTATGAACTAAACACAATAGGAAATAGTGATAGAATAGGGTAGAGAAAAAAGGTTGCCAGGTAGACCTGTCTGAGAAAGTTGACACACAAACACCTGAATGATGAGGAATAGCTAGCATGCCAAGACTGGAGATATAAGCATTGTAGGAGAGGGAACAGTATGGATAAAGACTCTGAGGTTAAATCAGAGCCTGACATGTTTCAGTAGTAAGACCACAGTGAGCAAGGGGAAAGTGAGATATGATGAGTAGCTGCAAGAGAAAAACTAGAAGTAGATGGAGGTCTTGTAGTATATTATAATGAGTATGGATTTTATTCTAAGTGCAATGAGAAATCATTAAAGGACTTTAAGCAATGAGTCATGTGATTGGAATTGTGTTTTTTGTGTGTGTGTTTTTTAAATCACTCTGGGTAGGACAATTGTAGGGACAAAAATGAAAGCAAGGACACCAGTTAGGAGTTGCAATTATCTATAGGAGATGAAAGCAGTTTGGACTAAGGTAGCTGTGGTAAAAGTGACTGAAATCAAGCTAATACTTTGGAGTTAGAGTTGACACACTTTCTGACAGACTGGATGTGGAGGACTAGGGAAGAGGAAAGTTAGGATGACTTCCAGGTTTCTAGCTTATGTGCTTGGGTGGGCGGAGGTGCCATTTTTCAAATGAGGAGAATTAAGGAAAGGAACAGTCCTGGGGAAGGGTGTGCCTCTGTTTATTTTTAACATGTTTTATTTGACGTGCCTGTGAGACATGTAAATGTAAATGTCAAGTAGGCAGTGAATATTTGAATCTGGATCTTTCTAATAGGGAATACAGGACAAGGAAGTTTGTGATAAGAGCCTTATAAGTGACACAAAACTTACATGTTCAAAGAAAATGTCACATCTGGCTGGGTAATTAGAGGAATTTTCAGGGAAAAAAGTTGACATTTGAGCCAAAGGGAAGATGTAAGGGAGAACATTCCAGGCAAAGGGAATGGAATAGCAAAAATCTTAAGGCAGGTTCAGAAACCTAAAAATAGTTCATTTTGGATGGAACATGGTTTGTTTGAAATGCTGGAAGATGAGTCTAGAGAGCATGGTTAAATCCAGATGCGAATTTGTATTACACTTGATGGGCCACTGGGAGCACTAGCAAGTCTTTGAGTAGAGGCATAACCTGATGATACCATTACAAGCAATTTTGAGATAGTGAGTGCGGTGGATTTAAGGAGTGAGAACAAGAGGCAAGGGAGGCCAGTTAAGAATCTATTTCAATGATCAAGACAAGATAATAAGAACCTAACTGTTGACTGTGGAAGTGGAAATTTAAAGGGCAAATGTGAGAGACATTTGAAAGAATTATGATTATGTTAGCCTAACAAGATAGACAGGAGGAAGCATCCACCTTTTTCTTCTGAGTGTCTTTTTCCTCCACAGTTTCATAAGTTCTAGTAAGCCTGAGTGACATTTTTCAATCTCTCTACCATGGCATTTAGCATTGGTTAAAGGGCTTTTATCTCGTATGATTTCATTCTAAATAGGTAACAAAGAGGTAGCTCTGGTATTGTAGTAAATAGATTCACACAGTTAACTGTTGCTGGAAGAAGCAATATGGGGTTGGGCCCAGAAATGGGCTGAGAGTAAGCAATAGTAAAGATGAGTTAAAAATTTCCGCTGAAACCGGTTTGGCTCAGTGGATAGAGCATCGGCCTGAGGACTGAAGGGTCCCAGGTTCGAGTCCGGTCAAGGGCATGTACCTGGGTTGCGGGCACATCCCCAGTAGGAGATGTGCAGGAGGCAGCTGATGGATGTTTCTCTCTCATATATGTTTCTAACTCTCTATCTTTCTCCCTTCCTCTCTGTAAAAAATCAATAAAAAATATATATTTAAAAAAAATTTCCACCTTTTTAAAAAGCCCTATGGCCTCTCTTTTACACACACACACACACACACACACACACACATACACACACACACACACACACACACTAAACCTTCAATTATCTGAATTTTTTCCTACAACACCTTTTCATCCATGTTGTCCATATCTGTGCAAAGCCCCATGTTCTCAGAGCTCCCATCTGAAGAACAAGTGTCACTGATGGAATGGCTGGATGTGCTCCCCCCGCACCCTTCTCTGAGTAACATTTAGATAACTGGGGCCCTCAACATCATAGTCCAAATGTCTGACATGAGAAATAATCATGCAGCTAGAGCTGCAGTGAGGTGAAAGTAAGGTGACAGGGATATTTTGAGTACTTATTCTAATGGTGACATTTGGCTCTGGCTTCCTCCTATTCCTTCCAGTCTCATTGGAATATCTATGATGGGCCTCTTTCAAAGGAGATAAAATAAGCTTGGGAGAATCTTCTGAAGTAATTCTGCAGAAGAGAAACAAAAAATATCCAAAACATTCCTCTGGACTAGTTAATCCTTTTGTGATTGCTTGTTCCCACCTCCTTTTTATTATTTCTCCTTTATAGTTTTCACTGTTGCTATGCTTTTTATGTGTTCAATGTTCAACATCTTTTGAAGAGTACCTTGAACTCTTTGGAGAGCATGTGCTATATAAATACAATAAAGCAAGGAATAAACAATATGTCTAGTTTTACAAGAGTAAGCTTTACTATTTCTGATAATATGAGATCTACCCCTCACTCGGTACTAGCCTGAAGCGTAGGTACGTGGTATATTCTGAGGAGTATCAAATAGATCTCCCTGCCCTAAAATAGCTCACCCACTACCTAAAATCCCAGATTAATGATACTTTTTTTTAATTTGGGCCTTGAAGATTTCTTTTCCAAGAATTCCTCATTAAAATGAAAACAACACAGAGGGAGGTGAGTAGATGGGTAATGATTTAACCTTAGTTCCCTTTACATTAACCCATCATTCCTACTAAACACATTTTTCACATTCCAACTTTTTCCATGCCTTTGTTCATGCTATTCTTCCAGAGGTAATGTGAAATACAACATAAATTATAAAATTAACTTACACTTTCACAAGTCTCTCATTTGATATCTAAATCCAAGCTTACTCATTATTTTTCAAAGGATTTATTTTTTTCCAATGCAAAAAGAATAACAGGTTTATTATAGAAAATTTGAAAAAGGCAGGAAGATAGCAAGAAGAAACAATTATCAATCATAGTTCTACCACCTAAAGAACAACAGTTGTTAAGTGTGGTCATGCTCATTCTTTAAACAAACCTTAGGTCCCATTTCTGATGTGACTCTTTCCTTAAACTTCCTCCTCCAGACCTTCCCTATAATGCTTATACTACTCTCTTGTACCAGTTAGTTAACTTGGTGTGTGTCTTGTGTTTCCAATTGGATTGTTAGATCCTTGAAGACTGAATCCATGAGTTACACTTGATAATTTATCCCAAAACACCTAGTACATTGGACTCAATATTTGTTGACTGATTTAACCTAAATGAATACAAACCACTTCAGAAAGGATATAAAATAGGCCAAGTCATGAAAGTTAAAGCTTTCAGGTCACCTGGTTGATGACTATTGCTTTGCTGTTCCTGAAAGTCTTGAAAGCCTATTGAAATAGCCTTTTTCCTCAGACCAAAGTGAATAAGCAGCAGACTGATTAAGAGTGAGGATTTACTCAAAGATTATCTAAATAAGGCATAAAGGCATGAGAAAGAAGTGGGGTAGGGAAGAAGGAAGGGAGAGAGGAGAGGAGAGGAGAGCAGAGAAGAGAGGAGAAGGGAGGAGAGCAGAGGGGAGGGGAGGAGAGCAGAGGGGAGGGGAGGGAAAGGGAGGGGAGGAGAGTAAAGGAAAGGGGAGGAAAGTGGAGGAAAGAGGAAGGGAGGGGAGGGGTGGGGAGAAGAGAAGAGAAGAGAAGAGAAGAGAAGAGAAGAGAAGAGAAGAGAAGAGAAGAGAAGAGAAGAGGAGAGGGAGATGAAAGAGAGATGAGAAAGGGGTAGATAGAGCATATAGTCTAGTGTTCAATCCAGTATGTGATTTGCCTCCAGCACCGTATACAGGATCCCATCCACTTGTTCTGAGTCAAACCCGATCTCACGAAGCTCCAAGTGAGGGAGGACAGAAGTAAGGAGATAGCTGACGTGGATACGCAGCCGCGTAAGCTTTGCCAAAGCCCTGTATGATGGAGTGAGGGGGCAGGAGAAGAGATGACATGAAGTCATTAGCCAACAGAACAAAATGAAGCTCCTTAAAAATGGGCCTACATTTCTCAACAATTATGTTTCCATTAGCTACAAAGAAAGAAGAAAGCACAATGCCACCAAGCACAGGGAGACTGGCTGCAGCTCTCTAAGAAGTAATTCCTCAGTCCTTGGTGGCCTATGAATTGATTCAGACTTCCTCCCTTATTTATGACCAGTAACTGGGGTCCTAAGGGATGCTTCCCATTAGCACTCACAAGCTGATAACTAAACCCTAGTAATTAACCTTTCTAGGTCATCTCCCTCTGGGGTCCGGTAGGAGACCTGAGCCTTCTGCAGCACTTCCAGGTGTGTCTCTGTCTCCTTCAGTTTCTCTTTTAGTTCTTGCTTTTCCTCTTTGGTTCTTTCCAGCTCAGCTTTCAGAATCTGGAATTCAGCTTGGCGATAACCCATGTGTTTTTTGCTCCAATATAAGCCTTCCGTTTCCTGGGTACTGTAGGTCACCAATTCATGTTGAACTTTCTTGAATTCAGAATGCCAGTGATTCCTCTCCTGTTCCAGCTCCTCCACCTACAGTCCAAGAAACAGAAATTCAATGACTCCACATGCTACAAGAGTGGCAAAAATTGTCCCTAATATATTCACTTAGTGATTCCTCTGTACATATTCCTCTACTTATGGACCTTTTCAATCACAAAATATACGAGGGAAGCCCATTAGGGTTCACCCAATCTGAAACATACCACAGAATAATTCAATGGCTTATTATGTTTAAAGGCCTCAGAATATGAATTCATCAGAGCTCCAACTCTCAGGTCCCTTGGTTTCAATTACAGTGGGGCCTTGACTTACGAGTTTAATTCGTTCCGAGACCGAGCTTGTTAAGGAGCGTGTTAAGGAGCTCATTAACTCAAATTACTCGATCAACTCAATGCAAAAAATCGGCCGAGAGACAGCTGGTATCTCAAAAAACTCGTTAGTCAGGACACTCGTAAGTCAAGGCCCCACTGTATCTTTTATTCCTAGTGGTAAGGTGCTGCCCTAACCTTTTTTAAAAAAATATATTTTATTGATTTTTTACAGAGAGGAAGGGAGAGAGATAGAAACATCGATCAGCTGCCTCCTGCACATCTCCTACTGGGGATGTGCCCGCAACCCAGGTACATGCCCTTGACCGGAATCGAACCTGGGACCTTTCAGTCCGCAGGCCGGCGTTCTATCCACTGAGCCAAACCGGTTTCGGCGTGCCCTAACCTTTTGCTGGAACAGATTCCTTTCCGCTAGAACACGTTCCAATTTTTCTGTGGTTCTTTTCAGTTCTTCCAACTCTCTTTGGTTCTTCAACTTTGGTGTATTATGACCTCCACTTTCCTCATAGCCTTTTCCTTTCTCCCCAGTGGCTGCAGAAGGACTTGTAGCAGAAGCCACAGTAGGATAAGGCATTGGGTTCCAGGATTCAGCTGCTTTTCTTCTCTCGGCAAGCTCCTCTCGGTTAAAAGGGATCAGTTGAATGGGAGCTCCTGAATCTCGAACGCCTTTTGCAACACCAACAACAGCTACAAAAGGTCCCTTGTTTACTTCTTCTTTGTTTATGTTTGTGGTACCTCTGTTAGATTCTTCTGCTACCAATCTTGGCATCTGATCTTCTAATTCTTCAGGGAGCAGGGATCCCTGATGTTCTTGGGCTCCCGAATACAGAACTGAAGCCTCCCTACTTTGACTGGTACTTTTGCTTGCATCTGGGTATTCTGGGGAAAGATATGGTGGTGTGCTTCTCTCAGAACTGGATTTATCATGGCTGTTCTCTCCTTCTGGGTAGGCAACAGCTGCCTCTACCCTCCTATAAGAGCCAGGCATGGAATAATCTAGAGGTGTTGTCATCTCATTCTGGAGCCTTCTTCGTTTCTCCACAGGTTCCTCACCTAGGATCCATTTGTACTTACTGTAACAAGAGGAAATTAAGCAGTCAAAATATAGGCTAAATATATTCTTATCTTATAGAGCCCCTCTTCAAATTTCCCATATTAAAACTGACTCTAGCTGTTAGCCACAGCTCATTTCAGGTTAGCAATACAAGTTTACCCCCAAACCCCTACCCCTTCACTTATGTAGATTGCTGAGATAGTAATTGGTCTTAAGAGAGAGATGAAATCAAAAGATATGAAGAGTCAGCATCTGGATATAACAGGACCAGGTTGACCTTGGTAAGAATTCTGAAAATAGGATTAAAACCAGCCTGACTTAGAAGTTTCAGAAATGCAATACAAGGAAGGAAAACAACAAAAAAATACGCATGCAAAATCCTTTAATATGAGAATGGGTAAAAAAAAATATATAAAGAAAATAAAAAAGGCCATAAAAAGCTTAGGGAGTATGTGGAGGAGAACCGAGCCAGCTTGTTAATTTTAAAGGGTCACAAAAACCTTCCAGTATCAAAGACTTACGCACATTTTTTATATTGCAATGAACACCATACAATTCCTTTACCAGCCAACTGGATTGTGGCTATTGCCCATTATTCACTTGTAAAAGTTAATTGAAACATAGGGCCCTGGTCATAAACAAAGAAACTGAAACAGCCAATTCAAGTCATTTTTCCCTATTGCAGAAGAATCCCCTTGTTGGGGTAAACAGGCACTCCCAGGATGGTGACCTCAATCACCTTCCATTTCTGGCTGCTATATGCTCTAAAGGTTGAAGGAACAAACAACTGGCACCAATGAAATCCATAGATAATTTTATGTCATGCGGCAGGATGGACCCCTATTTTTATCCTTATAACTCTTCTGCTGTCCCTGCAGAAAACCAGGAAATTTCAAGGTAAAGATCGACTTTCAAATTTTCAATGAGAGTCAAGTCATAGTATTTCAAGGCTGCTTGTATTTCTCTGCAATTTCTGAGAACATCTATAAGATATCTCAAGCCTTAGCTCTTGTAACACCCCGAATGTTCTTCAAAACTAGTGTTCACCAGAAATAAAACTGGTCTGCCATTTTAATAGATCTTCTTGTGTCAGTCTTAGTGGGAAAGCAAAAGCATTTAGGGGCTATGTAAAAACAAATGTATCCATCTTTAAATGCATTTTAGGGCCACTGCAGATTGTCCATTTAGCTATAGTACTGAGGAAGATAGTGAAACAATCAGTTTGTAAGTACAAAAAAAGAGTAAATGATACCAGAAAACAAAGTTTTATGAAAGGCAATGAATGTCAAAAATTTTCTTCCTTCTCTTCATTTTCCAATTTCTTTTTTTTTTTACCTTGAATAATCTTTGGCTGGTATTTTATTTAAGGAGAACAAAACTTCCAATTACACAATATATGTCATTCTCTAGTAAAGCAATTTTAGGCAATGAAAAATTAGGCAATCCATATCTGTCCTATGGATTTCTTTCATTATAGGTATTTTCATTTAATTTAAAATAATCAAAGAACTAGTCATCTTGCCTTGTTTGTATTTTCATTTACCAATTTCTTTTTTTAAATTGTTTTATTGCTTAAAGTATTACAAAGAGTATTATATACGTCTCCTTTTCTTCATTTTCCAATTTCTAAGTATTCTGTCCTTAAATCTCTTCTATACCTACAATTTTTTCCTTTGGTAATTTCATACAGTCTCTTGGTTATAACCTCTGAACAGTAACTCCCAAGTCATTCCACAAGCCCTGATCTCCACTACTGGATTTCCAAAGGCCTGTTACACATTTTTCCCCGGAAAGTCCTACTGATATCTCTCTCAATATGTATAAAATCGATCTTTCATTTTTATCTAGCTCCCTTCTCTCACCTCCAGATCACCCACTGCCAAATTAATCTTCCTAAGTAAGGTATTGCTCTAATTATGTCACTCCCATATTTGAAATCTTTAATCATTGCTTCCATGTCTAAGGCCAGCTCAAATGCCACTTCTGAATTCCTAGAGCATGTCTAAGTCTAGCTCAAATGGTACTTTTGAATTACTATAGCACTTTAGCCCTCTCTTACATCTATCACTTTTTACCATGTATGTGCAAGTATGTGTGCATGTGTGTATGTATATATCACAGGTTCCCTACTAAAGTATGAGCTCCTTGACAGAAGGAAGCTTGAGTAACTGTGCTAGATGGGAATGAGGGGACAAAAACTTTGCATGTAAGAGCCAATAAAAAAGAAAGTATTGTTTGAAGGAGATAAAAATAAATGGATTTTACTTATTGGCTCTGTAAATACTTATTAGTTTTATAAGTAAAGGTTCTTCCCTCTAGGAATCAATTGTTATTCTAAACCTGTATTCACTCATTTAGTAAAGATTAATTTTGAGTTTACATACTAGGAATTCTTTTCCAACTACATAGTTCTTTTGCACGTTCTTTCTTCTTTTTGTCACCTTCCTCCAGTGTTGTCTGCAAAGAAGCCAGCTGATACTTTGATAAGAGACTGCACTGAGGTAAGCGCTGCGTGAGGGAGTGCGCGCAAGAAACACTTCCTGGGTAAACAAGCAGAAATTTCTTTAAAGAGTAGAAGCTTTGAAGGGAGAGGAGTGGCATACACTTTCTGGTCCATGCCTTCCCTTCCTCTCCAGATGCCTGTGGACCTGGATGCCCTGTCCCCAGAGGAGAGGCGGGCACGGTTCCGCAAACGTGAGGCCCAGCTCCGAGGGAAGGAGGAGGCGCAGCCAGAGCTTCTTGACAACTTTGATGTGGAGCGGTACAAGCAGTTTTGGACCAAGCAGTGATCATACCCACAAGCTGCCCTGGCTCAGGATGCTGTAGAAGGGGAGGGCATTCATCTTTAAATTGAGTGTCAGGATTTAAAAAAAAAAGAGAGAGAGACTGCACTGAATCTGTAGCTCAATTTGGGAAATATTATCATCTTAACAGCATTAAATCTGATCTACAAATATGAAATGGCTTTTCATTTATTTAGGTCTTATTTAACCTCATTCAACAATATTTTGTAGTTTTCATTATACAAAGTTTTGCTTGCACTTTGTTAAATATATTCTTAAATATTTTATTTTTCAAACTATAAATGCAATTGTTTTCTTAATTTCTGTTGTTCTTTTCAAAGAACCAACTTTTGGTTTCACTGATTTTCTCTATTGTTTTTCAATTCTCTATTTCATTTCCATTCTG
Source organism: Myotis davidii (assembly GCF_000327345.1). Classification (NCBI taxonomy): domain Eukaryota; kingdom Metazoa; phylum Chordata; class Mammalia; order Chiroptera; family Vespertilionidae; genus Myotis; species Myotis davidii. The sequence continues at coordinate 66,368 of NW_006299388.1, read as the reverse complement.
ATTTTATTTCCTTTTTTCTGCTTGATTTGGGTTTAACTTGCTCTGTGTAGTTTCTTAAGGTGGAAGTTTAAGTTGTTAATTTGAGATCTTATTTTAATTTTAATATAACCCTGTATAATTTTCCCTCTGAGGGTAAGGGAGAGAGGGATAGAAATATCATCCCATAAGTGTTGAGATATTTTGTTTTCATTTTTATCTTCTCAAGATATTTTTAAATTCCTCTTGTGATCTACTCTTTTACTCATTTGCTATTTTTGGAGTGTGTTATTTAATTTGTGAATTTTCCAAATTTTCTTCTATTGTTGATTTCTAATTTAATTCCATTATATTTGGAGAATATCCTTTTATGATATCAATCCTTTTAAACTTATTGAGGCTTGTTTTATGGTCTAACATATGCTCTATCCTAGATTATATTCCATGTGCACTTGAAAAGAATATAAGTTGCACTGTTTGGGGGTGAAATGTTCTGTATATAACACCTTCATTTTCTTAAGATACTTTTTAAGATTCTTGGTTGACAGTTTTTCTTTCAGTACTTTGAATATGTCATCCCACTCCCTTCTGGTCCCCATTGTTTCTGATGAGAAGTCTGGTATTATTCTTAGTAGGATTCTCTTGTACATGATGCGTACTTTTTTCTCTCTGCTTTCAAGATTTTCTCTTTGCCTTTGGCTTTCAATATTTTCACTATGATATGTCTGACTGTGAATATCTTTGTGAATTCTATTTTTAATTATTTGAGTTTTTTGGATGTGTAGGCTAAAAGATTTAAGTAAAATTTGGGAGTTTTCAACCATTATTTCTTGACTATTTTCCTACTTCTCCCCTCATCTCCTTTTTGTACTCCTATTTTGCATATGTTGAAGCACTTAATGGTGTCCTACATTTCTGTGAGACTGTCCATTTTTTCATTTTTTCTCTCTGTTCTTAGCATAATCTATAATTAATATATCTTCAAGTTTGCCGATTCTTCTGCCAAATTTCATGTGCTGTTGAGTCCTTTTAGTAAAATTTTCATGTTAGTTATTATAATTTTCACCTCCAGAATTTCCATTGGGTTCTTTTTCTTTTTTTTAATGTTTTTATTTATTTCAGAGAGAGAAAGAGAATCATCAATCTGCTGACTCCTTATGACCCCCACTGGGAATCAAGCCCACAACCCAGGCATGTGCCCTGACCAGAAATCTAACCATGACCTCCTGGTTCATTGGTCAACCCTCAACCACTGAGTCACACTGGGTTCGTCAAGAGCAGTTTCTATTGCCTGCTTCTTTTGTCCCTATGTTCATGTCACACTTTCCTGTTCCTTTGCATGTTTCATAATTTTTTTGTTGATAACTGGATATTTAAGATAATATAGTATAGCAACTCTGGATACTAATCCTACCTCCCTGAATGGTTTATTTGTTTGTTTGGTTGTTTATTTAGTGACTTGGTTGAACTGACTCCATGAAATCTATTTCTCCTGCAGCATTCTGCTCAGATTTCTTCTTGATTTTTATCTTTTACCTGACAACCTTGGAGTCACCCCTGGGTCAGCATAGTCCACTTATTGGTCAAAGGTTGTGCTTAAGCCCTGATAGCTAGTAAGATTTTCACTGGATGTATGTGTGGCCTAGCAACTGTTATCACAGTTAAAGAAATTTATGTTTTTACCCAACTTTCATCCAGGTAGTATAGTAGTTTGAATTTTCCCTATCCAATAATTACTGAGAAGGCACAGCCTTGAGCATGTGCATAGTCTTCCAGATTACCGAGGGTATGTGCAATTTAACTTTTAGCTTGGCTTCCTAGGAGTTGCCCCTGGGTCAGAGTACCTTATTGTTCAGCCAGTGGTTGGTTAAAAGTTGTGTGTAAGGCCCTAGTGCCATTGAGGCTCCTGCTCTTTGTTGTTTGGTTGGTGTGAGGCTTGGGGACTGCTTATGTACACCTTATGTCCTGATCTGATTGTTTCAAAGAGTGTAGCCTTGTGCTTATGCATAGTCTTCCTAACCCCTAGGATTGACTGTGACCCCAAGATAGCTCTTCTTAACTACCTTTTTTCCCTTGGTTCTCTGTTTCTAAACATCTAATTGTTCAACTCTTTTGCTTATTGTAACTTGTATTATGGAGCTATGAGTAGCCTCTCAATTGTTCTCTACCATAATTTCCTTTATTTTTTATAATGCCCTTAGGAATGGAATTCTCCATGATCTGTTATAGGTAATGTGCATTCTTGCAGGGAGAGCTAAGGAGTTCTTCATCTTTAAGGCCTGTCTCTCTCCCTAAGGAAAAGGTGGGAATAAGGAAAGTGGCCCACTTCTCCAAGAGTGAAATCTTTTTATATTAACAGGTGCTGGGATGGTTTTTTGTTTGTTCCTTCTGGCATAAACCCCTGTCCTACAAGCAAGCTGGGATAGGAGTAATAGCCCATGCCTTGAGTACTTTCACCATGAGTTGGGGCTGGATGGGGGAAGAGAAAGCTAGCTAGGAGAAGAGACCCAGTCTTTCTTGGGTCTGTCCAGAATAGAGCTTCTGCAAGACAGAACTGGGGGATATGAGAAATGTCAGAGGCCTGACCCTCTCAAGTAAAACCATAGTGGTAGAGTAGGAGCCAGGAGAAGATAAAGACTCCAACTTCTTGACCACACCCACCTGTATTAGAGCTCCTAGAGTAATTTTAATAAAACATAGCTTGGAGGAGGATGGGAACAGGCTAAATGCCAAAGACTCTTGCTGTTCTTTCTGAGATTTAATAAATTTCCTGAATAAATGTTTCTCCATTATCTGTATGTCCCTAAGGCAATTTCCAGGAACTTAGAATGATTGTTTTGTTTTAATAACTTCTTCCAGTTAAATGGTTATTTGTTGATGAATGTGCCCACTACACTCCTCATTTCTCCATTTTGGAAATCTCTCTCAAAGAATCTATTTTAAAATGTGAATACTGGCCCCTGAATCAACTTATTCATTAGAAAAAATTGTTCTTTTATTTCTATCTCATATTTGTTGTTTCAAATATTCCTTTAAACATACTAGAATGTCTCTCCTTTCCTTCCACTATTACAATATAATTTGGATTTTTTTGGTTATCCTCTTAAACACAAAATAATTAGCTTTTGACATATAACTTACTCAAAGGCTTTCTAAATATATAAATAAAATACAGCCACCAATTCTCTTCTTTGTACATATGTTTATGACTACTTTAGACCTTATTTTGTAGTACATGAAACCTAGAATGTATTGAGGATAACTACATATAAAACTTTGACTATCATAAGCTCTTTCATCTTTGACTCCATCATTGCCTTAGAATACTGTCTTTCATACAGTAAACACTCAAATATATGCAGAATGAGTGAACAGAAAGGGATGATTTACATTAAGAGAAATGTTCTCT
>NW_006299388.1:51123-62916 GCF_000327345.1 Myotis davidii | reverse complement strand
TTTCATATTGGCTGAATCTATTATCTATTGCAGGTGCTCCACTGCTCTTGTTAGATTTGTGAAACTCATAAAACTATTTCCAATGACACCTTGGGAGGCCTTCATAGGTCAAATAACCTAGCCCACTAGGAATTTTTAAAACTTTCTTCTATAGAAAAGGCTTTATTTTATCTAGAGTTGGAGAGTTGTACTCCATGGCTCAAGGATTCTTATCACCTTCAGGTTTTGATAATAACAAAGGATACCTTTGTAACTCTTGACTAAATTGATAATTCCATTAATATTGTTTTATGGGAAAACCTTGTATATTTCACTGAACTCTTGAGCACCATCATTTTCCCTTATAGAAAAGCAGACTCCTTCCAATCAACCTGAATCCCTCTATACATGTAGTTTGAAATGACATAATAATCATTTAGTGACCTTACATAAAACATATGACATCAGCAGCAACATCAATTATCATGTATTTCTTTCTCTTGAAAGAATATTACTCTCAAATTAAAACTACACATGAAGAACCAAAGTATTTTACCTGTCCTCTATAGCCAAGACATAACTCAACTCGACTCTGGGCACAACAGTTCCACAAAGACTTATACAAAAATATCAATAAAGACTGATAAAGTATGCCACCTAATGGATGAACTGACATACTGCGCTCATAAAATACACAGATAGGTAAGCATTTGTAATCTCCTTTAGGTTACCAAAAGTCACTACAAAGTAATGAAAGAAACACTGACAAAAAATGGAAATTGGTCAAATCAGGTAAAGTAGAGCCTTCAAGATCAATGACACCTTAATACTCCAGTAGCAATTCTAATACAAGACATTTCAAGGAGACTGAGATAGAGAGTTAACAACGTACTTCAAAAACACACAACACTTTATTGTACAACCTTCCCAACCTACAATGGGAGCTAGAAAACTACAGATGGGAACAGAGAATTACCCTCAAGCCCCTGATACTGACTATATTTCTCACTCCCTTGCTATATAGTTCAATCTTAGAAACTACTCCTTCCATATTACTCAAATTCAATCAGTTAGTGAGTACTTCTAAATTTTTTCATATAAGTTCTCATTTAATTCCTTTAGAACAGTGGTTCTCAACCTTCTGGCCCTTTAAATACAGTTCCTCATGTTGTGACCCAACCATAAAATTATTTTCATTGCTACTTCATAACTGTAATGTTGCTACTGTTTTGAATTGTAATGTAAATATCTGATATGCAGGATGGTCTTAGGCGACCCCTGTGAAAGGGTCGTTTGACCGCCAAAGGGGTCGCGACCCACAGGTTGAGAACCACTGCTTTAGCATTTTATTAGTTTTGCTCCTAATAGCTTACTTCCTCTTGAGACTTTTTGTTCATGTTCAGGGGGGTCATGGGGTTCTTCCAATATCTACAGGGCTTAATTGTGGAAGAATCACTGAATAGGGGACTTGCACACATGTAGAGATGTTTGTCTAGATGAGAAGCTGAAAAGACTCACCTAAGAAGCAAGAAACAAGGAAAAATATCAGTAACATTGGGGGGGAAGGGGCGGGAAACAGGAGTCATTTTTACCATATCATATTCCATTGCATCTATCCTAAGTTAAGAAGATATCCAAAGTGAAGAGGGTAAGTGGAAAGTTCACATTATTGATGACTGTAGAAGTTTCTACTATTAGAGAACAATTCTACCTGCCCTGTGGCTTGGCTCTACCAGAAGTGAGAAGCATAAGAGAGAGGAGAAAGCAAGTTTTAATCAGAGTCCTGAGTTCGTTTCATGGCATTATAGGGGCAGTCATAACTTTCAGTGCTTCAAATACTTCTGATATTTAAGAAAAGATGTGCTCCTCCCTGTTTTACAGACTAATAAAATAATATTGTTGATGAGCTAGAAGATGAACAAGTAAAGCCAAAAACTAAACTTATACTAATAATTTACTCTAGGACACAATGAACTAGAAGGCTTACCTAATGGCACAAAATTCTAATGGTTATTTTTATATGTGACCAACATGTGCTAGGCCTATGGAGACCCACAGGACTTTAATATTCCTAAACTCAAGGAAAGAAAACAATGCTTATCTATGTAATTTTAGCTTACATTTGTATAGCAGATAGTACTTTTCAAAGAGTTTGCATGTCTATTATTCCACAAACACAATTCCCAGTATAATATGAATATACAATACATAAAAGAGCATTTGTCAGATGATCACCTCAAAAAGCAAATAAAAAGGATAGACAGGTTTGACATAGCACTTGTAATGTTGAATAATTGGGGTACATGCAGCACACAATTCTATTAACCCAAAATAGTATTTATCCTTCTGAATCCATGCTATGCCTAAGGAAAAACATAAATATGATAATCATACCACCTTACATTATAAACTGTGAGGCTTACTATTGAAGAGAGACTATGTTTTTTACTCACCTGGAAAATTGGAAAACACTGGAATCCAGAGGCTTAAGTTGAAGAGGAGGTGTTTTGCTTCCTTCTCCAACAGATGGAAACCGGCTAGGGCTATCAATTTCTTCATATCCAATTGTTTGACTATTTAATTCATCCATGTCTTGAATAGTAGGGATCTTCAGTGGATTAGTGAATACCTAGCAAAGAAAAAAATGATGCATAAAAAATCCCAATTTCAAACAAAATACCAAAGGATGAGTCAATCCTTCTGATGCTAGGAAAGAACACTTAGCCAAATAAAAAGAAACTGTTTCCTACAACAGAACAAACAGCACACAGTAATGTACACTAGAACACTGAACCCAGGCATGTTCACTTATAACCTAATCAGCTGGACGCCAACAGACCTCCCCAACTCACTTATTGGCTCTTTGAGTCATCCCACCCACAACATAAACCCAGGCCCCCTAATCAGTGTCTAATTCTGTCTTTTGACCCAGTTTAAAGCTGGATGTTCACTTCTCTGAGATCTGTGATGAGGGTAGGGATGGAAGGGATAAGCATTGCAGCATGTGTTGGTGCTGGTTTTGGAGAAATGCATGCGAGACATTAACATGTATTCATAGTGCACACACACAGAGACATGCATCTGGGATCTGTGGCAGAGCCAGCTTATGAAAATAGTACGAATGATGAAGGTGAAGGAATATAAAGGGGAGGTAAACTGAATGAGGACAGGGCAGTCCCAGGAAATCTCCCAAACTCTACATCAGACTCTTAAGCAGGGCATGAAACTTGAATATTCATATAACTGGGTCTTAGTAGACTGTCAGAAGAAGAATTAGTATTAAATTGCCTCTATCCTCACCAGTCTGACCTACCCTGATTGAGTGGGTGAAAGGTGAATCTAACATGCGACTAGTAGATATCTCTGGGAAAGAGGGTCAAAAGGAAAATCATGCAGAAAGGCAAGATTGGGGGAGGGGAGATAGATGGGTGCTATGGTGGCTGTCAGAAAAGGAGTGTCCCTGAAAGGACGGCCAACCTTATTGCACCCTTCAGCGTCCGGAGCTGGGCAACCATGTCCGAGAGACAGTGCTCCTGAAAATTCAAAACAGCAGAGTCTTTATAAAGCCAGCCAGCCTGAAAGCAGGGATGGGAGAGGGGCACAAAGAATCACCCTTCTTCCCAAAAGGAAGGAGGAAGAATCACCCCTGAATCCTGGAAGAAAAGAGACTGAGGAAAACCAGACACTCTACAGGAGTAGCCTGTATGAGGATGGAACATAACCTGAAAATTCAGTGACACAGAAAATGACCTTCACACTGTCCAGAATCAGTACTGAATTCAAATCTGGAAAATGAATGATTTGGCTCTTCTATTTTCGGTGATCTGAACATCAGTAACAGCAGATTAAAGCAAAATAAAAAGATCCAATGAAAAAAAGACCACCAGAAGAAATAGTTCATTATTTCTATGCAACTTTCAAGACTGCTGCTTCCTTCAACCTATGTCCTCTGTTGGGGAAAATTTTGTTCAGAAAAGGAAGAGGGTGCACTGTCTCTCACCTGGTGGTCCTCATTTTCCAATGGCACCTTCTTCTTCTCAACAGTTTGATCTCTAGAAGAAGATAAAAGTGCTATTTAGTTCACCCATGAAACTTCTTAGTCTAAAATGGATCACCAATTGTATATTTAGGTTTTAATGTTCCTTCCAAATTAGAAATAGGGTGGGCTTCCTTGAGTTTCTAAGGATGCCTTCCTGAACTCTGCTACTGCAGGGAAATTTCAGATGCCCCATTGAAACAGAGAGAGGGGGAGGGAAGGGAGACTAAAGACAACCACTAGTTGAGAAACTCAGGAGACGATTAGAATGAATAAAAAGTGGGAGAACAAAGAGGTGAGGGGGGAAATAATTAAACAATGAAAAGGGGGGAAAAAGGCATCCTTCTTTTCAAAATTCCCCTATTAGGAAGAGTCAGCCTCCTCTACTGTATAATACAGAATACTATCTTAGGTATACTCAACTGTTTCTTAGCTTTGCTCAAATACAGGTCTTCATCCATGAGTTCTTGTTCCTCTGGAACAGAGCATCTCCTGCAGTATAGAGAAGAAATCATCTTTTGGAAACAAAATGTGTCCTTCGCTTTTACCCTTTACTTTCATCACAATTATAACAAGGCAGCTTAACAACCTTCCAACCTTATAAAGCTCAGATTCCACCCACATTGCTAAACCTGTGTGTAGGCTAATGTGTAGCAATTCTTATTTCAAGGCATACAATCATCTAATTATTTTGGTGCATATATCACCTTTCTCCCAATCCATTCAAAGTACTTGACAGCTTCAAAATTCATATTATGGTGGACAGCACAAAACATAATCTCTATGCTTACACAGTGAACCTCAAACACATAAGAGACTTGCTTGAGGTTCCATACAAAGAGAATGTTGCTGAAACCAGAACCTACGTCTGTTGCCTGTCGTTTACTAAGAAATTCCCAAGATGCAATATAGAAGCATGAGAATTCCTAAACTAGGTGATGCCTGAAGAAGAAAATGAAAGGCTATGATAAAAAGCAACAACAAGGAACTAGAATAAAAAAAAAAGAGAACAGAGACTAGCAAAGATAAAAAAGGAAGATTCTATAAATGAAAAGATATACATATATTTGCTATATGTAAAGCACAAGGAAAAGAATTTTAGAGGAGTAAAAACCTGAAGAAAGTACTAGAAAAAGTATTCAGTGGTCAAAAGTAATCCAAGAAACAGATAGAAATTAATAATAATTAGAAACTCTATGCTATATAAGGGGACAAAGTATCCTGGAAAGCTATTTCTCCTGGACTAAGTGTAAACCAATAGGAGATACAGGGTTAAAAAGTGAGACTTCTATGCACTTAGTCCCATATTCTATCATAATCTCAGTTACTCTCCATGAAGAGGTGCTTAGGCACAGCTGGAGATTATGAAGAAATGCTTACTCATTACAGACCTAGACATCATTTATTTGATTTCCTCCATTTTAAACATTTTCTTCTAAAAGGCATACTGTTTCAGCCCTTTTTATTTTATTTTTAGAGCACGTTTATTAAAGCTGGGACTTTGAAATAAGAAGTAACAACAGGAAAGACCTAGGCAGGTCTACTTTGGCTGACTGGAAAGTCAGAGAAAAGGGGACCTTGGAGACAGGTTCAGGGGTTAACCCAGAACGAGCTGCCACTGCCCATTGCTCCTCTGGTTGCAAGTCTCATAGGGACCCTTAGAGTTTAGGAGATGCATGCGTGAGAGGGAATAAAGGTGTAAATGTGCTCTTGGGAGGCATAGCGCCTAGTACTTTTTTTCTATCAGCATTTATCTTGAGGGGGGAAAATTATATCATAGCCTAAATGAAGCAAACTAAGTTATTATTATAAACACTAGAGGCCCGGTGCACAAAAATTTGTGCACTTGGGGGAGGGGGGTCCCTCAGCCCGGCCTGTGCCCTCTTGCAGTCTGGGACCCCTTGGGGGATGTCCACCTGCTGGCTTAGGCCCGCTCCCCGGGGGACCGGGCCTAAGCTGGCAGTCAGACATCCCTCTCCAGGGGGCAGATCCTCTGACTGGCACGTTAGCTTGCTGCTAGGGTCCGGCCTATCGGGACTGGCCGGACATGCCCTGGAGCCCTCCCATGGTCCCTCCCCAGCTGACCAACCTCCTGCGTCCCTTCCTGGCCTCGCTCGTGCACCAGTGGTGTCCCTTGGCCTGGCTTGCACCCTCTTGCAATCCAGGACCCCTCAGGGGATGTCGGAATGCTGGTTTCAGCCCAATCCCCATAGGCCAGGCCGAGAAACCCCATCGGTGCATGAATACGTGCACCGGGCCTCTGATATGCATATAAGATCTTTGGTTAATCTCTTCCCACCCTACTCCCTCTCCCCTGCCCTCTGAGATTCATCAGTATTTTCCATGTTTCCATGCTTGGAGTTGAGTGTATACTCCCTGGTGGTCAGTGCAGGTCATAGCTACTGGTCAAATAGTTGAATGGCCGCTTAGGCTTTTATATATATACTAGAGGCCCGGTGCACGAAATTCGTTCATGGGGACAGGAGGGTTCCCTCAGCCTAGCCTGCACCCTCTCCATTCTGGGACCCCTCAGGGGATGTCTAACTGCTGGTTTAAGGCCTGAGGATCGGGCCTAAACCGGCAGTTGGACATCCCTCTCACAATCCAGGACCGCTGACTCCTAACTGCTCACCTGCCTGCCTGCCTGATCACCCCTAAACACCTCTGACTGCTGGCCTGGTTGCCCCCAACAGCCCCCCTCTGCTGGCCTGATCACCCCTAACTGCCTCTACTGCTGGCCTCATCGCCCCCAACTGCCCCCCCTGCTGGCCTGGTTGCCCCACACAGCATGCTGCTGTTGTTTGGTCGTCCCTCACTAACCCCCCTGCCAGCCTGGTTGCCCCTTACGGCCCCCCCTGCTGGCCTGGTTGCCCCACACAGCATGCTGCTGTTGTTTGGTCGTCCCTCACTAACCCCCCTGCCAGCCTGGTTGCCCCTTACGGCCCCCCCTGCTGGCCTGGTTGCCCCACACAGCATGCTGCTGTTGTTTGGTCGTCCCTCACTAACCCCCCTGCCAGCCTGGTTGCCCCTTACGGCCCCCCCTGCTGGCCTGGTTGCCCCACACAGCATGCTGCTGTTGTTTGGTCGTCCCTCACTAACCCCCCTGCCAGCCTGGTTGCCCCTTACGGCCCCCCCTGCTGGCCTGGTTGCCCCACACAGCATGCTGCTGTTGTTTGGTCGTCCCTCACTAACCCCCCTGCCAGCCTGGTTGCCCCTTACGGCCCCCCCTGCTGGCCTTGTCACCTCACTCAGCCTGTTCGGTCATCCCATCGGTCGTCCGTTCGGTTGTGATGGCCCCTGGCTCTTTATATATATAGATGTGACTACTGAATCAAATAAAAAATATTTGTTAAATTGAAATTAATTCCCATGGAAATACCAGACATTATCTAGATGTTAGATGCTACAAGGAACATACAGTGTATGAAAAAGACAAACATGTAAACAAATAGCACTGCATATACAGTAGGTACTACAACAGATTCAGGTATAGGAGGCATAAGAAGAAAACCATCAACTCGAACCAAAATGTAAAGCCCTTGTTCTTGAATAGCTTACAGTCTCTTGAAGAGCCAAAGTATATACATATGAAAAATATCCCAAAAATACAAAATATGTGAATAAATGTCAAGAATTAAATTTCATAGGAAGTCAAAGTAAAATCGCTGTAAAAAAATGTCAACAGGAAAAGTATCACACAAAATACTTAAGCATCCAAGATGGATATGATTTGGATAGGCAGATGGAATGCATAAAGTCATTGTAAGTAAGTGGAAAGATACTATCAAGTCATGGAGGAGGGAATAAGCATGGCATGTGTGGGGAATACTGAAGCCACAGACCTACCTAAAGCATAGGGTTTGTGTTAAGATACAATGAAAAATAAGGCTGGATAGTTAAGGGGGGACCAGTTGGCACAGAGGCCAGAATACCAGGCTGAAGAATGTGGACTTGAGATAAAAAGTGTTTTAGAATACAGAGACAAATCAGGAGTTATCTCTGGCATAATATTGAGTCCCAAGCTTACCTGTACTTTGGATGGGAATTATAGTAACAAAACCATCTTGCAGGTAATGTAGATGGATCAACCTTGCCAGGAAGCTTCCTCCATTTAAGACACTCATCACACTGTACCCACGTCTGGTCAGGAATCTTCCTAAATGAAGGAGAAGAGAAGTATGACTATGTGTATCTTAGCTCTGTATTGTATCTTACATTAGAAGGCACAACCTAAAAGTGAGACAACATAATTTTATATATGAAATGTGTTATAATTGTTATAGTCTAGTTGTCTAAAATTTAAAAGATAGAGTGTCGGCCTGCGGACTAAAGGTCCCAGGTTCAATTCCAGTCAATACCTGCACTGCAGGCTTGATCCCCAGTGAGGGGCTTGCAGGAGGCAGCCAGTCAATGATTCTCTCTCATCATTGATGTTCCTCTTTTTCTCCCCCTCTCCCTTCCTCTCTGAAATCAATAAAAATATATTTAAAAATAAATAAATGTTTCTCTTGATAATTATAAAATATCAGCCTAAGAAGTTTATATCTTAAATGTCACAGAAAAAATGATAGAACTATGCTAGATATGGATATGAAAAATAGTAACAAATATTAACATGGTGAGCTACCATTATTTATGTAGGTCAAAATTATTTATCCTGGAATCTCTTGCTCTAAGCAAGCAAGAGGATAATTTTCATTCTAAAATTAATGAATAGGAAAACATTTTATATATTACAATATTACCAAGAAATAAAACCCAAATAATAATTTTATTTGGCTTATCCAATTCTGTGACAAGTTTAATATGGGAGAAGGGAGGAGGGAAGAGAGTAACCAAAGAATTTATATGCAGCCCTAACCGGTTTGGCTCAGTGGATGTGGATAGAGCATCAGCCTGCGAACTCAAGGGTCCCAGGTTCGATTCCGGTCAAGGGTATGTACCTTGGTTGCAGGAACATCCCCAGTAGGGAGTGTGCAGGAGGCAGCTGATCGATGTTTCTCTCTCATTGATGTTTCTAACTCTCTATCCCTCTCCCTTCCTCTCTGTAAAAAATCAATAAAATATATTTTTAAAAAATCAAAATCTAAATCATCATTCTCCCCTTTAAAAAAAAGAATTTATATGCATAGTCCATGGACACAGACAATAGTGTGGTAAAGGCCTGGTGTGGGGAGAGAGCCAGGTGGAGGGGGGCAAAGATGAGTGGGAAATGAGGACATCTGTAATACCCTCAACAAGAGATCCTGCACCACTTTTCTCTGAAAGAATTCAGAGCCAAGATCCTTGAGGTGGGGGATGTGATAGGCAATTAGACAGACATGAGCAGAGTAAGGATGATGATCCAGGTAGAGAAGGTCACCAGGGCAGAAAGCCCCAGGTGCCTTGCAAAGGACAATTGTAGGGTCAGATCTTGCCCCCAGGGTGGCCTTTCCTTCCCTAGCATATGCTGGTTGCTGGTCGTAAGGTCTGGACCCCCTGACCTTTTCTCCCTAGAGATAACATCTGGACCTCAGTTGTATTTCATCTCGAGGCCCAGAAAAGCAGCAAAATCAGACCAGTGACACCAAGGCTGATCTCAGGACCAGCTGCATTGAATAATGACCCCCTGTTCTGGCAATCAATCAGTGGAGACCTAGACCCTGAAAGGACATACCTGTAAAGCTGCTGAATATTCCATTAAGATCTTCCCCTGGGACCTCCCCTCAACTCTCCACCCTTAAAACCCTTAGGACAGAGGACCCAGTGGGCCCTTCCTCCTGGGAGCATGCCCATTCCTTTCCCTTTTCCTTTACCTTTTCCTTTCCCTTCCCCCTCCTCCTTCCCATCTCCCCTAGGTGCATTACCATCAGCTTCCTCACTCGCAAGCTCCAAGGGCCCTTCCTTTATCTCTGTAACATGTTTCCTAAGCCCATTTCTTCTAGGAATTACTTTTTCTACCTCTATGATTTTATAAATAAACTAGAGGCCCAGTGCACAACTTTGTGCACCTTGAAAGGAACTGTGGGCTGCAAGGCTGTGGTGGGCACAGGGACGGGTCTTGGCCCATCCTCCGTACCCCCACCTGGCCCCTCCTGCTTTGGTCCCTGGTCCCCTGTCTACTGGCAGCCCCGCTCCTGCTGCCTCCACTCCCATGCACTGAAGGCACCGGACCCGCTTGCACCCGCGAGTGATTGGGGCCAGCATCATCAGTAGGCGTGAGCTGCGGCTGCTGCCCTGATTGCCCCTCAGGAGCCGGGGAAGGTGGAGAAGCCCTCAGGGGCAATCAGGGCCAGCAGCCACCACTCCCACCCACTGATGTCACCAAATGATTGTGACTGGCGCTGGGAGACAGCAGCAGGTGCAAGCGGCGGCTCCAGCACCAGCTGTGGGTGCAAGCGGGGCTGGTGCCAGCAGCAGGTGTGAGTGCCAGGCAAGATGGCAATGCGCAGGAGCAAAGAATTTCCAATAACCACCAGAGGCTTGCCCCAGTGACAGTGACCGGCGCCCCACCTTGGTCTGGCACCCCAGCTCACCTGCTCCACCATTCCGCCGCAGCCAATGCCCGCCATGTTCCACATGCGCTCCCTGGTGGTCAGCACACGTCATAGCGACCAGTTGTTCAGTTGTTCTGCTGTTTGGTCTATTTGCATATTTGCCTTTTATTATATAGGATGTTCTCTTATTTTAAAAAATGCATTTGTGGGAGTCACTGAAGAATCATCATCAAAACCTCTCCATTTCCCTATAAAATCCTTACTCCTATTTTTTTCCTTTCAAAATCGGTCTTTGTTTATACTTTAATCAAAATTTTATTAGGTTGATATTCCCAAAGTTTATCTTAAAAAGTAATATAAATTTAATTAAATTTTATAACTAGAAATGGTGGCTCCAGTCTGACAATTGGGTTAAATTATTAAGATAAATTCTTCCAGAGTTCTACTCTTAATACACATATCCTCTCCCCTGCACCCTCCCACCCCCAGAAAGCATATCCAGTCACCTTCACCATAAAGTGAATCTGTTTCTCTGTGGAAGGAGGTGGTCCATACATAATAGAAATAGCACCTAAGGTATGAAAGGAGTGGGACCAGGAAGGCTGGAGAAAAGACACAAAAAGAGGGTAGAGGGGCACATAGGACCAATTTGAAAAACATGTAATTTAACCTAGGGAGGGTTTTGTGTTACATTTATATTGCTCTTATACTAGACTAGAGACCCAGTGCACAGATTCATGCACATTGAAAGGAAATTAATTAAAAGAAATATTTTAGAGGCTGGGGAGGGACCATGGGAGGGCTTCAGGGCATGTTTGGCCTGTCTCGCCCAGTCCCGATCGGCCGGACCCCAGCAGCAAGCTAACCTACTGGTTGGAGCGTCTGCTCCCTGGTGGTCAGTGCACGTCATAGTGACTGATTGAATGGTGGAATGAACGGTTGGACACTTAGCATATGAGGCTTTTATTATATAGGATATTTCAATAGAGTGATGTGTTTTTTCATGTCTTAGTTCAATATTTTCCTTATCTTTGTAGATAGTGCTTTATTTCTAGTTATAATAATCAGCTCATTATTGAAAAACTAGAAATACAGAAAGATATAAAAAGAAAATAACAGACACTCATAATTCTACCACTCAAATACAATGTACTCTTTGTGTTTAAAGCTCTGTTTAATTCATACAAATTTCTGGATATATAGCTTCCTATCTCCTAGCTCCAGGCTGCTTCAGCCTTGCAACTTCTAAACTCTGAGCTCAGGCCTGACCTCTGGTGTCTATATATTTCCATTCAGCTGCTG
>NW_006299388.1:40859-50933 GCF_000327345.1 Myotis davidii | reverse complement strand
ACATATGTCTCCTTTATTCCCCATTGACCTCCCTCCAGTCTCCTCTATCCCCTGGCACATGCCCTCACTCCCACCCCCACCCCAGTGTCTTGTGTCCATTGGTTATGCTTACATGCATGCATACAAGTCATGCACATGCACAGAAGAGTCTCTTGCAGAAGCATGTCAATATTACACTCTTGTGGACAAACATTAAAGACAGCAACTCCCTGACTCAGGTTACATGCAGATCATGGTAGATACTTCTATTCAGATAAACAGGAAAGGCTTTTCAGCTTGTGCTTGTAATAAATAGGTAATTGAAGGAGCTATACCTTCTAAGCCTCATTGCATCCTTCCAGAAGAGTGTCATTGTTAAGATATTGTGCTTTGGAGCCCAATTGCCTATATTTGAACCTTTGATCTACCATTTTGTACCTGTCTAATCTTGAGCAAGTTACTTAAGCTCTCAGTTATCAATGTCTACATTTGTAAAGAAGAAATAATATTATCTGTCTATTTCATAGTGTGTTATGATGAATCAATACATGTAAATATAAGTAAAAAATTTAGACCAGTACCTGGAATATAAGTAAATATTCAATAAATGATCATCAGTATTACAATTCTGCTTCCAGAAAGATTATTTAATATATATAGTATATATAATTACATATTATACATACATATATATATGTATATACATATATCAAATTATATATGTACTAGTGGCTTGGTGCATGGATTTGTGCACATTAAAAGGAAATTAATTAGAAGAAATATTTTAATATTGCTATTCACCCTTTCTCTATAATAGAAGTGTCAACCAAATTCACAATTGAAACATACATGCGCGATTGGTGCCAGCGAGAGCTTTATGTCTCCTGCATGCGAGACCCATATATACTAGAGGCTCAGTGCATGCTGCCTGCCTGATCACCCCTAACTGCTCCCCTGCTGGCCTGATCACCCTTAACCGCCTCTGTCTCACCTCACGCCTGGGACCCAGGATTCCCTCCTCTGGCCAGTAACAGGCACCTGGGACCTGGGTTTCCCTTCCTTTGGCCAGCTGCAGGCACCCAGGACCCGGGCCGGCTTCACTCAGGCTGACCACAACCACAGGGAACCATGGGCAGGCAGCTTCATCCGAGCCACAGGTGCTGGCATGCAGGACCATGGGGCAGGTGGCTTGTCTCTCTCCTGGGCCAGGCTGCAGGCGCAGGCACAGCCACTGGAGGGCGAGCAGCTTGTCCCTCTCCTGGGCAGCAGCCACTGGCACTGGCATCTGGGACCGCGGGCAGGCAGCTTGTCCCTCTCCCAGGCCGCAGGCACAGCCGCTGGCGCCCGGGATCCCTTTCCTCTCTCTCGAGCTCATTTGTGCCTGGCTGGTCCTCATTCCTCTCTCGTGAGCTCATTTGTGCCTGGCTGGTCCCCATTCCTCCCTCCCCAGTGTTCAGTGTCTGAGCCATTACGGCATGATGGTGTGGTGACAATTTGCATATTAGCTCTTTATTATATAGGATACACTCCAGCAATATATGAACAACTGTCTCATTGCATTAATCATTGCTTATTTGAAAGACCAAAAATGGCATCTCGTTTTAATTTTTATGTGTTTGAAAACCATGGAGGTTGGGCATGAGCAAGATATTTAGAATAAAATAGTGATATTTATATCATTAGCAATCAGGTTGTATTTGAAACAACATTTTATATCATATATTTTCCTGATGATTTCCATTTTATAAAAAACACAGGGGGCTGCCTACCTCAAAATGAACTGTTAATACTCTAATATTTGTCTTGATGGTGGTGTAACTGACTGTATATATGTTGTTACACATTCTAGTCTCTGTATTATGCTCCTTTCCTGGCCTACTGAGGTATTTCATCCTCATCCATAGTTCTTTTTTTTCTCTGATATGCTGGGTTCTCTACTTCCATTGTCAAATTCCTTGGTACAGTTCCAACAATGTTCACTAGGAATAAAAAGCAGGAAAGTTTACTAACATTTCTGAATATCTACTATATGCCAGGCACTGTGCTAAAAAATGTTATATCATCTAATTTATTATATTCAGAGAGGTAAAGTGACTTACTTACCCAAGCTCATCCAACTATTAAGAAGCAGATTCAGATTTTCAACCCTGGAGTATCTGATTTAAATGTCCATCATCTTCCACTATATCATACTGCCTATAGGATAAACTGAATATACTAAACTCTTCATATTTATGATCCAAACCACACAAGTGTTAAACCAGAATGAAAAGGTCTAGATAATGATAAAATTAGTATTGGTGACTTCCCAGTTTTAGTGCATTAAACTTCCTTATGTGAAAAGCTTCCATCTTCTTCTTGTTCCTTCCATTTGCTCCCCCAATACTTTTATATTCTACTAGAGGTTCAGTGCATGAAATTTGTGCACGGGTAGGGTCCCTAGGCTTGGCCAGCGAACAGGGCCGATCAGGGCCTTCTGGCTTCCAGCTGGGGCCTCCCCTCCCTGGCTGCTGGCTGCTGGCCAGGACCTTCCTTCATTCTGCGCTGCTGCCCCCTGGTGGTCAATGCATATCATAGCATGTGATCGAACTCGCAAGGGGACACTTTGTATATCAGCCTTTAATATATATAGATATTTATTACTCACGGTATTATCCTGGCTATAGCTGAGGTTTCAAAGTTCTCTTGGGAAGTCTTTTCCTTCCAATAAACATTGAGTTTCTGGGCAAGGGCATTTATTGTCAACCTGAAAGAAGAAGTATGTCAATGTTGAGAATTTGTTGAACAACTTTGTGACCATGAAATGCTCTCATTTAACAGAAGCCAATAATTTAGAATATTCAGCATAGGTTTGAATATCTACACTTACAGGAACTAGTATGGGAATCCAACACCTTGCAAATTACATGTCAAAATGACAGTCAGAATCCTGAATAGTTACATTGATTGAAATGGTAAAATGGTTATGTCCTAAAAAGTACTGTTCTCTAAAATTTCAGGACTTTTAGAATCATGGGGAGTGGGGAGTTGATATTAGAAAAGTCAGAGGACTAAATTTCAGAGCTAGGACAAGCAAAATATGATTAAGTTATTTGATTGTCAAATGAGTACAGGTAAACAAGTCAGGTCCAAGCTGAAAGTCAGAGGATCAAAAACTTTACCCTATTACAAGTCAATCAAATATTAAATTTAAAATGTCCAAATTTAAAATGTTCCTCTTCATGCAAATGCTGCTCAGAGCAGTTATAGTATCCATGGGCAACAAAATTCTCTTCAACCTTCTACTACGCAGCTGTTAGTGGAAGCTATACTCCAGTTCTGGCTATTGTTCTTTCTCTCTTCTCAAATTAACAACAGTAGACCCAGGGTCAAAATATGTAATGTGTCTAAATCAAACCTGAAATTTTACTTTTAAAAAACTGCTGATTGCTAATGATTGATTCCTATTTAATTCTACAACCCAGGATTACAACTTCATGTACAACTGTACACACCTGCAATACTACAGAATTAGTATGTCTAAAATCCCTTGACTCCCTGGATGGTTTCTACAGACCTCTTTTCTCCTTAAGAGGAAATGTTCCTTACTTGTGCCTTACTCATATTAAATTAGATTCTGAATACACAGAAAAGATTAAAGTAATCATACATGAGGTTCCTCCCCTAAACCTACCAATGTTCCTACCTCTGTTTATATCCTTCCCTCAAGTCACAGATGGAGAACTATTCCTTGCTTTCTCTTAAAATTCTACTTTAAATCTACTTTAAAAAGAATTAACTTAAAAGGATTCTGGGAAAATGTTGAAGTAGAAGGCACCAAGAATCTTACTCCCCCACCTAGGCAACAATTACATTGGCAGAATCTGTATGGTGCAACTATTTGGAACTGTCGGGTCTATTAAAGGCTTGCAACTTCCAAGGGAAGGCTTAGATGGTAAATTGGCAAATTTCAGCTCTTAGCACAGTAGTAGCTACACCCCCACCCTAGCCCAGTGACAGGCAGCTGTGCACACATCCTAAGAGTAGATTGTAGGAACCAGGATGGCTCTGTCCTTCAAATATCAGGGAGCTGTGCTCTGATAGCTGTTTGCTGCTCCTGATCATAGGATCATGTAATCCCCATGGCAACCACAAAGAAAACAGCTATAAAATATGTACAAAAGAAAATGAGAAGATTTAAATGTTTCACTATGAAAACTTAACTGAACATAAAAGAAGACAATAATGCAGGAAATGAGGGTCACAAAATCTATAAAGCATAAAGAAAAAAAATAGCAAAATGACAGAATTCCTTCCTTATCAGTACTTACTTTAAATGTAAATAGATTAAATTCTCCAATCAAAAGACAGAGATTGGCAGAATGGGTAAAAAACAAAAAACAAACCCAAAACAAAACACGATCCAGCCCTAGCCAATTTGGCTCAGTGGATAGAGCATCAGCCTGTGCACCAAAGGGTCCCGGTTCAATTCCCATCAGGGCATGTACCTTGGTTGCAGGCTCCTCCCTGTCCCCAGGCCCTGGTTAGGGATCATGCAGGAGGCAACCAATTGATGTGTTTCTCTGTCTTTCCTTCTCTCTTCCATTCTCTCTAAAAGTCAATGGAAAAATATCCTCAGGTGAGGATTAACAAAAACAAACAAAAAATAAGTAAGTAAAGGTGATTAAATGTCTAAAAAAAAAACATGATCCAAATATATGCTCTCTACATGAGACTAAATTTAGATAGAAAGACACAAGTAGGTAGAAAGTAAAAGGATAAAAAAGGATATTCCATATAAATAGTAACCTAAAGAGAGCAAAGATGGCTATACCAATGCATAGTAGACAAAATAAAGTAGTCCCCCCTCCTTATATGCAGTTTTGTTTTCTGCACTTTTAGTTACCTGCAGTCAAATATGGTCCAAAAATATTAAATGAAAAATTCCAGAAATAAACAATTCTTAAGTTTTAAATTGTGCACTGTTCTGAGTAGTGGGATGAAATCTCACACTGGCCTGCTCCAGCCCACTCAGAACACAAATCATCCCTTTTTACACCATATTCATAAGTGCATGGATTTGTGGGGTCCCTCAGCCTGGCCTGTGCCCTTTTGCAATCCAGGACCCTTTGGGGGATGCTGGAGAGCTGGTTTCAGCCCAATCCTGCAGGCCAGGCTGAGGGACCCCACTGGTGCACGAATTTGTGCATGGGGCCTCTAGTGTAGAGTATAATAAGACTAGTGACCCATTGTGTGAAATTACGGAGACCCGGGAACCTTTTCCCCAACCCCCGGGCCATGGGACCACCCCGAGTCCCAGAGTCCTGCCCCGCATGGCCGGCACGCTGCGGGATGGCTCCGAGTCCAGGAGTGCCATCCGGATGTCCTGCCTCTGGGCTATGCAGAGTGGGCACCAGGCCCCACCCCCGCAACGGCACATGGGGCCACGGAAACCCCGGCAGAATCAGCGCGAAGTGGCCACTGGGACCCTCACGCCCCCACGGGGCCACAAGAACCCTGGCGTAAGCCACATGGAGCAGCCACCAGTCCTGCCCCCACTCCCCCGCCTCCTGCTGCTGCAAGGAAGTGCCCCTCCTCCCGCCTCCTGCAGCTGCGAGGAGGCACCCTGCCTCCCACCTCCTGCTACTGCAAGGAGGCGCCCTGCCTGCTGTCTCTCGCAGCTGTGAGGAGGTGCCCTGCCTCCCTGGCGCAACCACAGGAACCCCAGCAGCAGGTACGTTGAGTAGCTGGCCCCGCCCCCGCTGTGTGCGCCACCATCTTGTGACGGCGTTACAGAGTGAGGGTTAATTTTCAGATTACCTCTTTATTATATAGGATATCTTGAGAGCAATCACATCCACATAACTTTTATTGTAATGTATTGTTATAATTGTTCTATTTTATTGTTGTTAATCTTTTTCTGTGCCTAATTTATAAATTAAACTTTATCATAGTTATGTATGTATAGGAAAAAACATACTGTATATAGGGTTCACTACCATCCATGGTTTTAGGCATCCTTTTGGGGAGGTCTCGGAATGTATCCCCTTTGGATAAGGAGAGCTACTCTAGACTATAAATCATGATTGCTAATATGTGGAAGCAACCAAATGCCCATTAATGGTTGAATGGAAAAGCAAAATGTAGTGTATACATACAATGGAATACTATTCAGCCTTAAAAAGGGAAAGAATTCTGATACATGCTAAAACTTGGATGAAGCTTGAGGACATTATGCTCAATGAAATAAGCTAGTCACAAAAAGACAAACACTGTATGGTTTAACTTATGTGAAGTACTTATAGTCAAAAACAAAGAAACAGAAAGTGGAGTGGTGGTTTCCAGGGGCTGGTGGGGTGCATGGGGAATTACTATTTAATGGGTATAGAGTTTCATTTTGTAAGATGAAAAGAGTTCTGGAGATGGATGGTGGTGATGGTTGCTTAACAATATAAATGTACTTAATACCAATGAACTGTACACTTAAGAAGTTAAATGGTCATTATGTGTATTTTGCCACAATAAGAACTATGAAGAAAAGGAAGTGGATATATGGTTGCCAGAGGATGAAGAGAAGGAGAAATGTGGAGTGACTGCTAAAGAACAAGGAGTTTCTTTTGGGAGTTATGGAAATGTTTTGGAGTCAGTGACGATGTTTTCACAATTTTGTGAATATACTAAAAACCACTGAAATGTACACTTTAAATTGGGGACCTTAAGATATGTGAGTTATATCTCAATTAAAAATAAAAATAAAAATAAACATCTGTTGTCATGTACTCAGTTAAAATTTATTGAGATAAAATTTACATAGAGTAAAATTCATCTTTTTAAGTATACAGTTCTATCAATTTTGACAATTGCATGCAGTCATGTAACCACCACTTCAATTAAGTTATTGTTCTCATTTATTTTGAAATCCTATTCCTTCTGACAAAAACCATGGCTTTACTGTTGATGTAAAAAAAATTAATTTTACCCTGGCTGGGTGGTTCCGTTGGTTAGAGTATCATCCCTTACATCAAAAGTTTGCGGGTTCGATTTCCAGTCAGGGCACATACCTAGGTTGTGGGTTTGATCCCTGGTGGGGGTGCATATGGGAGGCAACCAGTTGACGTATCAATGTTTCTCTCTCACATTGATATTTTTCTCTCTCTCTAAAAAAATCAATAAAAACATATTCTTGGGTGAGGATTAAAAATGTAATTTAAAATCCACATATAAGTTCAAACCCACATTGTTCAAAATCCATACATAAGTGGATCTGTAAAGTTCAAACCTGCGTTGTTCGAGATTCAACTGTAATTTTGATTGCAGTTGGGAAATTGTATATCCGGATGGCTGACTTAAGTTGTATGCAGGTTTTTAAAAAATATATTTTTATTGATTTCGGAGAGGAAGGAAGAGGGAGAGAGAGATAGAAACATCAATGATGAGAGGGAATCATTGATCAGCTGCCTCCTGCACGCTCTCCACAATGGGGATCGGGCCTGCAACACAGGCATGTGCCCTGACAGGGAATGGAACTGTGACCTGGTTCATAGGTTGATGCTCAACCACTGAGCCATGCCAGCTGGGCATGGTATGCAGGTTTTTTACTGCATGGGGGATCTGGGCCTCTAACCCCTTCATTGTTCGAGTCAACTGTACTATATTCTTTTTCTTCTTTATTTTTTCCTATACTATATTCTTAAGGTAGTGCTTCAATTCACTTCCCTATTCAAGCACACAATTAATTCTCATTGCCTAAGACATCAACCAACTCTACCCAATGTCCCTCTAAGACAGAAGTTCTCAGACCTTCTCAGTTTATGGCACCCTTAGTGTCTCAAGTTTTTCATGGCACCCTTAAATCAAAAGAAATAAGTACCAGTTCCATTTATTAAATAGTTAGGTGTAAACAACTTAGCAAGTATTTATGAATTCAAATTTAAAATCCATTTGAAAAAAAATAATACATATAAATTAAAAAAATATTTCTAGTTCATTCTTTTTTTTTTTAAGCCACCAAAAACTTTGGTTGCTTCCCCCCCCCCCCGAAAAAAAAATTGGGAGAGAGAGAGATTCTAGTTCATTCTTAAATAACCACAATTATTTAGTAAAGGGATATGTATGCCTACTGTTTACTATACTTCTCGAACTTTGGAATCAAATTGGACACAGCTTTCCTCATTTCTTAGTCAACACTGAGTTTTGTGTTTTACTTGCTTTGTATCACAGCAACCACTGAAAGCCCAGATACACAAAGATATGTTGTAATCAAAAGGTATGCAGCAGATTTTGGTACATGGAAGTGGGGGTGATACTATAAAAATACTTAAAAATGTAAAAGTTACTTTAGAATTGGGCAGTGGGCAGAGGGTGGAAGAATTTGAGGAGCACAACAGAAATAGCCTAGATTGCCTTGAACAGACTGTCAGTACAAATATGGATGTTAAAAACCCCACTGGTGAGGGCTCTGAAGGAAGTGAGGAGCATGGTAGAGAAAAAAATAAATTCCCTTAGATAATACCAAAATTATTGTAAACAGACTGCTAGTAGAATTATGCATGTTACAGGTGTTGCTGGTAAAAGCTCAGAAGGAAATGAAAAACATGTTATTGGAAAACTTGAGGGAAGGTGCTGTTTGTTATACAGTGGCAGAAAGCTTAGCAGAATTGTGTCCTACAGTTATGTGGAAATCAGAACTTGTAAGTGATAGAACATTTAGCTGAGATTTCCAAGAAAAGTGTTGAAAGTGTGGCCTGGTGTTTTCTTGCTGCTTACATAAAATATGAGAGGAAAGAGATAAACTGATGGAAGAACTGATCAACAAAAAGAAACAGTACTTAATGATTTTGGAAATTCTCAGCCTATCCAGATTATGAAAGTTGCTAAAATTTTGAGATTCACTGCCAGGAAAGAATGCTCTACAGAAAAAGTCAAGGTTGTGACTGGACAACCTTTTGTTAATATCTCAGAAAGATCAAAAGGTCAGAGTATTCAGTCACACGAAAAGCTCTTTGAAAAAAATTAAACACGTGACTCAGATCTCCATAGCCATCTCAGTAGAAGCTAAGAATCAAAATAGGATTATCTAGGAAAGACCTGTCAGGAACCTCTTGTCTGATGGAGTGAATATCCATGACATATATGTGAGATCCACAGGGTTCTTGAGAACAGTATACTACCACAAAACCTGCTAGATTTGACTGAAAGGGAGAAGAGAACATAAAATAAAAGAAGGCTGTTAAACCTCAAAAATTCTATAGTCAGGAAACAGGCTGATGAAACATCTCAGCTGTAAATATATGCTACCCTTCACGAAAAATGAAAGATATGCTGAGCCATTAGGTCAGAAAGCAGAATCTTAAATCCAGGGGGTGGAGCTTTAAGCCCCCAAAGATTATGCCCAGGCCTTGAAATGTAATGGCTAGATTTTGAAATTGCTTGAAACCAGAGACTCCTTTTTTTTTTTCACTTTTACCCCCATTTGAATGGAAATATCTATAATGGTATCCTATGCCTGTCCCACCGTTGTATTTTGTGAGCAAAATATGAAAATAAAATAGACATGCCTATAGATGGAGAAGAATTTTATCCCAAGATGCATCAGACTTAGAGAATCACCCATGGCTGATTTAGATGATGAGAATTTTGGATTTTGAGCTGATGAATTAAGATGAGAGTTTAGACTTTGAGTTGCTATAATAATTGAGAATGGGAATGTTGATATGGGGTGAGTGTATTTTGCATGTGAGATGTATATGGTTATTAGGGGGGCAGAGGGCATAATGTAATAGACAGAATAATGGACCTTCGAAGACATCTATGTCCTAATCCCTGATACCTATGCATATATTAGGTTACACAGAAAGGGAGAGTTAAGGTTGCTGACGAAATTAAGGTTATTCATCAGCTGAACTTAAAATAGATTATCTTGAATTATCCAATTAAAAGTGGTATTGTGTGGCAAAAGAGTCAGAATCAGAGATGTGATGATAGAAGCAAGGTCACTGGAGTGATATGATGGAAGAAGGACTCAATCTACCATTGCTGGCTTTGAAGATGGAGGAAGGGGGCCATGGGCCAAGGAATGCTGGCTGCCTCAAGAAGCTAAAAAGGGCAAGGAAATAC
>NW_006299388.1:31865-40814 GCF_000327345.1 Myotis davidii | reverse complement strand
ACACCTTGATTTTAGCCCAATGAGATCCATGTTCTACTTCTGACCTACAGAACTCTGAAATAATTAGTTTTGTCCTAAGACACTAAGTTTGTGATAATTTGTTATGATAGTAATAGGAAACAATTTCTATTGTTTATAAACTAAAGTCAAGTATCACTGCATTTCCTTCAAAAATTTAAAATATCTTATGGTTTCCCTGTGAGCTCATTAGGTATATCTAGGCACATAGTTTGGAACTGTGGCTCTACAACAGGGCTCAGCAACCTACAGCCTGTGGGCCCAATCTAGGTCATTGCCTGTTTTTGTCTATGGATGCTTTCATGCTACAGCAGAATTGAGTAGTTGTGACAGAGACTATATGGTACAAAGCCTAAAATGTTTACCTCCTGGCCCTTCACAGGAAAAGTTTGTCAACGCATGCTCTAGAACAGTGGTTCTCAACCTTCCTAATGCCGCGACCCTTTAATACAGTTCCTCATGTTGTGGTGATCCCCAATTTCATTGTTACAAATTGAACATAATTAAAGCATAGTGATTAATCACAAGAACAATATGTAATCATATATGTGTTTTCCGATGGTCTTAGGCGACCCCTGTGAAAGGGTCGTTTGACCCCCAAAGGGGTCACGACCCACAGGTTGAGAACCGCTGCCCTAGGATATGGCCCTACTCTATCCATCTGACTTTATTTTCCTCACTCTAGTTACATCCCTCTACTCCTACTCCCCATATTTTTACCATTTTGAGTTCATGTCACTACCTTAGCTCATGCTATAATTTCCATCCCAGAATTCCCTTCCTCCCTTTTCTAAATCCTGTCCTTCAAGGAAAATCTTAAGTGATACCTTCTACCAAATCTGTTCTCTCAAGGAATTTTCCCTATACCATACCACTTCGGTTTTGATTGCTCAAATAACCATTATGTTAATCTCTAAATTGTTTCATGTATGTGACAATCTGCTATTACAAATAGACTATAAGCTCCTCAAAGACAGAAACCATATCTTGAATTTCTCTAGAAAATTCCACAAAGCCTATCCACTGTACCATGCACTGGTGAGGTGCTCAGTTAGTATGTGTTGATTACACTTCTTAAGCTGAAATTTACTCTAAAAATGTAAGTTTTATGAAAAAATGACAATGAGGTATCACCTCACACCTGTCAGCATGGCTACCATCAACAAATCAACAAAAGACAAGTGTTGGCGAGGATGTGGAAAAAAGGGAACCCTAATACACTGTTGGTAGGAATGCAGACTGGTGCAGCCATTATAGAAAACAGTATGGAGTTTCCTCAAAAAAAATTAAATATGGAACTTCCGTTTGACTAAATAATCCTACTTCTAGGAATATATCCTAAGAAACCCAAAACACCAATCAGAAAGAAAGTATACAACCCTGTGTTTATAGCAGCCCAATTTACAATAGCTAAGACTGGAAACATCCCAAGTGCCCATCAGTAGACAAGTGGATAAAAAAGCTGTGGTACATTTATACCATGGAATACTATGCAGCAGTAAAAAAGAATATCTTACCCTTTGAAACAGCGTGGAGGGACCTGGAAAGTATCATGCTAAGTGAAATAAGTCAGTCAGAGAGATAAGTATCACATGATCTCACTCATATGTAGAATCTAATGAACAAAATAAACTGACAAATGGAGTGGATCCAGAGACCTGGAAGTATGGAACAGAGTGTGGAATCTCAGAGGGAAGGCAGGGAAGGTTGGGTGGGTAAGAGGCAATCAACCAAAGAACTTGTATGCATATATGCATAACCCATAGACACAGAAAATAGGGTGGTAAAGGCCTGAGGCAGGGGGTGGGAGCAGGCCGGAAGAGGTCAAAGTAGGGAAAAAAGGGGAGATTTTTAAATCAACAATAAAGATTTTTTTTAAATGTTGTAAATTTGAGCCCTGATAGTTGCAGATGAAATCTGATAACTATTAAAACTGATATTACAGATGACTTATTTTGAAAACATTCCAGCAGTATGATGGCTGTTATCATTTTATCATTTGCAGCTTTGATATCTATAATACTCTTAGCATGAGTTTGTGGTAGCAGACAACCTTCTTTAATGCCCCTCTCTAATTCCATTTTTTAAACTGAATACCTTTTCCTTTTATATAAAATAAATTGAGTAAAAACGGAAAATGATGCCAGATTTGGAACAAGAGTTATGCAAATTTTTATCCTCAAAAGCTATATGTAGGGTAATATACTAGTTTTCTATTTTTAATGAAATGTGTAGCAGATTATTAAGCAACTTAAACCAGAATTCCTGTATGTTTAGCTAAATAAACCTACAGGTGATGGAATATATCTGGATCCCCTGCAATCACCTCAAACTCATCATACTGAAACTAAACATCACAAACTAAGGATCAAATACCTCTAAAATTTAAGAGGTAGATGAGGGTTTGGAAAATATAAGGAAGGTGGTAAATAATTTTTTATATTTAACATTTGTATTTCACAAATCATAACTATTTGCTTAATTACCAGAAAGTTACTATTCCATTTACTCAAGAGAAACACAATGACTTGGCTCTGAAACTGCTATCAAACTGATGTCATTTCTAAACTTTCACTCTTTAGGGTCAAGTCCTAGTCAAAGATCTCCATGATGAGCCAGACTCATATATAAAAGGTCATTTTTCTTAAAACTGAGGGCAGGTTGCCCTGACCGGTTTGGCTCAGCGGATAGAGCATCGGCCTGCGGACTCAAGGGTCCCAGGTTCAATTCCGGTCAAGGGCATGTACCTTGGTTGCGGGCACATACCCAGTGGGGAGTGTGCAGGAGGCAGCTGATCGATGTTTCTCTCTCATCGATGTTTCTAACTCTCTATCCCTCTCTCTTCCTCTCTGTAAAAAATCAATAAAGTATATTTTAAAAAAACTGAGGGCAGGTAGCTACTATAACCACTGAGTAGCCCTAGTGACCAAGAACCAATTGCCCTAAAATTAATATGGGGTAGCCATCCAAAAACTTGTCTCTGTCAGACACTAATCCTAAAATTCTTACGGTTCCAGATAAATTAAGGTACAACATTTATCTAATTTTTTTACAGTTTTGGTACACACACAAAAAACGAAATTTGGGGAATTACTTTTCCTGCATTCTAAAAAAAATATTTCTACTGAGACATCAAGAAAAATGAAAATGTCCTCATACCTTATTTCTTCTTACTCCCAGAACACCAGCTGCACTTGAACAAGATAAACTAACAAACAAAATAGAAACAGACTCATAGATACAAAAAGCAGACTGACAGCTGTCAGAAGGGAAGGGGGTTGTGGGGCTGGGATTAAGCAAACAACAATAACAATAACAACAACAACAACAAAAACACCATAACACACACAACAGTATGGTGATTACCAGAGAGAAAAGGGAGGTGGGGAATGTAGAAGAGGGCATGGAGGGGTTAAATGGTGTTGGAAGGAGACTTGACTTTGAGTGGTGAACACAAAATGCAATACATAGATGATGTACTATAGAATTGTACACCTGAAACCTATATAATTTTATTAACCAACTAGAGGCCGGGTGCATGAATTTGTGCATGGGTGGGGTCCCTCTGGGTGGCCTGTAGGGATTGAGCTGAAACCCACAGTCCAACGCAGCCTGCAGCTCCTGTCTGCCACTCCTGCTCATCCCGGCCCTATTGAGCTCGTGCCAAATCAGTCCTCATCTATCAGGAGAGGCTCATGCTGCCACAGCAGTGCTCACCAGTCATGAGCCCTGTGTCTGGTGCCCTCCCAAAGGGTGTGGCCTGCAGGATCAGGCTGAAACCAGCTCTCTGAACTCCCCCAAGAGGTCCTGAATTGCAAGAGGGTGCAGGCCAGGCTGACAGACCCCACTGGTGCATGATCGAGCAGGGGAGGGACCGTGGGAGGGCTCTAGGGCATGTCTGGCCCATCTTGCTCATTCCTGATCGGCCAGACCCCAGCAGCAAGCTAACCTACTGGTTGGAGCATCTCTTCCCTGGTGGTCAGTGCACATCATAGCAAGTGGTTGAGCAGCCTTAGCATATCATTAGCTTATTACGCTTTGATTGGTTGTTCAGTTGTTCTGCCATTCAGTCTATTTGCATATCACCCTTTTATTATATAGGATGTCACTTCAATAAATTCAATAAAAAGGAAAAAAGCTGCTGTTAGCATGTATGCTAGAATCAAAGAAGATGTGGTATTACTACAGATGATGTATTTAAAAAGATAATTCCAAGGCTCTTTATTTCACTGGAAGTATCTTACTAAATTACCTCTGTGCTCTTTACATAATGTTTAAAGGTAAGGTTTATCTCAACTGAGCTCCATATATCATGTATCAGTAAGCTTTTATTTAAAAGTCAAATCATTTTGGGATGGACTGTTTGGCTCAGAGGATAGAGCATTGGCCTGCAGACTGAAAGGTCCTGGGTTTGATTCAGGTCAAGGGCATGTACCTCGGTTGCAGGCTTGATCCCCGGCCCTGGTCAGGGCACATCCAGAAGGCAACCAATCAATGTGTCTCTCTCATCATTGATGTTTCTATCTCTCTTTACCCCTCTCTTCCTCCCTAAAAAGTCAAATTATTTTATTTTTCATCTTGGAAAATAGGTTTGAAGGAATTACCAGTTAATTTACCTGCCTGATTTTTAGAGGTGCTTTTAGAGGTTTCATAAAACAGAATCATATCTGAAGAAACTATCAGAAACACATTAGGTTGGGCACTCACCGATACTCCTTGGTGTACTCAAAGTCTTGTTTGTTGTAGGCAGGTTTTAAGAAATTGCACTCAATGACTCCAATTACTCCCACACCTTCTCCATGAGTTGGCTTAGGAAAAAATATTAATTTCAACACTCAGATTACTATTGACTGCCGAGGCATTTTCTTTTGATTTCAAACAATAAAACGGTTATATAACCTTTATGGGCAAGGTAAGGCCAACAAGATCTACAGAAACACTCAAAATATATTTCAATAGACTGCAAATATTACATTGAAGTGCAACCTCTGGCAAATTCTAGGACAAGATTTTCAAACTATGATCCGTAGATATAGGATTTTCCAAGGATTAATAGCCATCTCTACTTCCCCACACTACCTCTGTTTTCATCTGTTTTATATTCTGAAATTGCCATAAGATTTCATTTGAACAAAAAATGACACTGCTAAAAAAAAATCAAACTTATATACTACTGTTCTAGGGAACAGAAACCAAACTTCATCTGAAAAGAATTTAAGGATGCTATGTAATCATCACGCTCTATTAAAATAAATAATTATCAATGACTAACATGAGTCAGACTTGCAGTGTTATTAATTACAAGTTGATACAAGATATTTTTGGATTAAAAATCTTTTTTTATTCTTTAATGGAAGGAATTGAGTCAAGGTGTAGTTAGACAAGCACACAAAAGATGATATAACAAAGAAAATCAACATAGCTGAAAACGATCTATCCTGGGTCTAATATAAGTTTGTCCTACTGTGAAATATAAAGCAATTTGTCATTCTTTGTACTTTAGTAATCTTATCTGTAAAAGAGAAATGAATGGAATACTTGTGGGTATTTCTACTTTAAATTGCCATTAAAACATTAAAGATGATGGTAATATTTGTATAGCTCGGTTTATAAAGTATTTTCACATAATTTATCCCATTTAAATCTCTCAACCTTGTAAGCTATAAGGTAGGCAGAGCAGGTAAAATTATTATTATGGTTCCCATTCTACAGGTAAGAAATTGAGCCTCAGATAAATTAAGCAATTAGGTTGCATAGCTTGTAAGTAGAAAAGCCAGGACTCAAATCCTGGCCATCAACCACTAAATGTTATGCATTTTCCACTATGCCTTATCATCTTCCTAAGAATATATAAAAAGCAGCCTTCAACACTAATAGACTTATACACACGGCAGAGTTCTGGTATTCTCATTCTATTTCTTATTAACATTTACCTAGAAAATGTATTCAGCAAAGTTTCCATGTTGATTAATATCTATGAGGAATGAGAAGTAGAATTTTTTTAACACAAGTTGGCTCACTAGTAACACTGAATTCCAGGATAATATTTAATAAACATCATAAGATGGGAGTAAAAGCCATTAACAACTTAACCCCCTTTGCAAATTTTAAGTCCTCTTCCCACTTTTTTCAGTCTTCTGTGAAAAAAACAAAACATTAATCACTCACCTTCACCTGGCATCCCACCTTCTCAAAGGGCTTTATGAGTCGGTTGTTGTGATACATCATTATTCCAAACTGGTTATTATTCTTGCAAGAGAACCCAAAAGTTATTTTCACCTGCTTATTCTGAGAAGAAAAGCATTAAGGAGACAAACACCAGGAACTTTGGCAGAAAAAAAGCTTGAATTCTATTACAGCAAAGAACATTGAATATAAATTGGTACATTTCTACAGGGCATTTTAGAAACCTGTAATAGTAGCTTTACAAATATTCTTAACCTTTGACCAAGTAGTTCTCTTTCTAGGAATCCTACAGAAAAGTCAAGGAAGCCCATAAAGGTTTATGTTACAGAGATTTATCAATTAGTTATAATGGCAAAATATATGTCCTTGAAAAATATTTTGTAATATTAGGAAATGTTCAGAATATAATAACAAGCATTACCTAAAAATAATTATGGCATTACCAAAATGCCATCAGTGATTTTAAAAAATTATAAATAATCAAAATGCTTCTTAACCTTTGCTAGTTGTCTATTATCTGCTAGTTCTCCCAGGTTCTCATAAGAGTTGTAAATAGTACAACACAAATCTACACAATTAAAAGCAAGAATGTAAGTCCTGCTAATCATGTGAAACAATGACAACAAAAGCATGAAGAAACAAATAACTTTAAAGGTAAAGGATAATCCTGTTGTAACAGATATCATGGGACGAAGTTAACAAGCTTGGATAGATGAAATAAAGAGAACTAATTATATATAAAAAATGAACAATGATGAGTTTTTAACAAGTCTGATTTGATTTAAAAAGAAAGGTAAGGGAGTGAAAAAATAAAGGGGAGAAAAAGTAACTGAGATTTTCATTAAAACAAATACTAATAAGAAATCTAAATATCCAAATTAGTTAAATAAAAATTTATTTTCATTACTTGTTATTTTTAATTTAAATTCTTTATTGTTTAAAGTGTTATGTATGTCTCCTTTTTCCCCCATTGACCTATCCCCGGCCGCTCCCAGTCCCCAGCACATGCCCTTATCCCTTTACTGTCTGTGTCCATTGGTTATGCTTATACTAGTATGCATGCATACAAGTCCTTTGGTTGATCTCTTACCTCCCCATCCCATCCTCCCCTACCTTCACTCTGAGGTTTGGCAGTCTGTTCAATGCTTATATGTCTCTGGATCTATTTTGGTTCATCAGTTTATGTTGTTCATTATATTCCAGAAATCAGTGAGATCAGGTGACATTTATCTTTCTCCAACTGGCTTATTTCACTTAGCATAATACTCTCCAGGTCCATCCATGCTGTTGCAAATGATAAGAGGTCTTTCTTTTTTACAGCAGCATAGTATTCCATCGTGTAACTGTATCAGTTTTTTAATCCACTCATCTGCTGATAGGCACTTAGGCTGTTACCAAATCTTAGCTATTGTAAATTTTTCTTTTGCTGTGCAGAAGCTTTGTATTTTGATGTAGTCCCATTTGTTCATTTTCCCTTTAGTTTCAAGTGTCCTAGGAGCTGTATCAGTGAAGAAATTGCTTCGGCATATGTCTGAGATTTTGTTACCTTTGGATTCTCCTAGAATTTTTATGGTTTCCTGTCATACATTTAAGTCCTTTATCCATTTTGAGTTTATATTTGTGTATGTGTAAGTTGGTGGTCTAGTTTCATTTTTTGGCATGTATCTGTCCAATTTTCACAACACAATTTATTAAAGAGACTATCTTCATTCTATTGTATGCTCTTGCCTTCTTTTTAAAATATATATGTTTATTGATCTCAGAGCGGAAAGAGAGAGAGAGATAGAAACATTAATGATGAGAGAGAATCACTGATTGGCAACCTCCTGCACATATCTGATATGCAGGATGTATTTTCATCCACTAATTGGGATCAAGCCACAACCCAGGCATGTGCCCTTGACTGGAATCGAACTCATGACCCTTCAGTCCACAGGCCAATGCTCTAGCCCCTGAGCCAAACCAGCTAGGGCTGCTCTTGCCTTCTTTGTCAAATATTAATTGAGCATAATGGCTTGGATGAATTTCTGGGTTCTCTGTTCTGTTCCATTGGTCTATATGTCTGTTCCTGTGTCAGTACCAGGCAGTTTTGAGAACAATGGCTTTGTAATTTAGCTTGATATCTGGTATTATGATCCCTCCAACTTTGTTCTTCTTTCATAGGATTGTTGCAGCTATTTGGGTCATTTTTTATTCCATATGAATTTTTGGAGAGTTTGTTCTAGGTCTGTGAAATGTGCCATTAGAACTTTAATGGGGATTGCATTGAATGTATAGATTACTTTGGGTCATATGGACATTTTAATAATGTTGAGTCTACCAATCCATGAACACAATATATCCTTTCATTTGTTTATATCTTCCTTTATTTCTTTTTTCAACGTCCTATAGTTTTCCGAGTACAGGTCTTTTACCTCCTTAGTTAAGTTTATTCCTAGGTATCTCAATTTTTTTTGCAATAATAGATGAGATGTTTTTACTAGTTTCTCTTTCTGTGAGCTCATTATTGGTGTATAAAAAAAGCCATAGTTTTCTGGGTGTTGAGTTTGTGTCCTGCTACATTTCCAAATTCATTTATTAAGTCTAGTAGGTTTTTGATGGATTCTTTAGGGTTTTCTAAGTACAACACCACGTCATCTGGGAAAAATGGCAGTTTTGCCTCTTCTTTTCCAATTTGGATGCTTTTTATTTCTTCTTGTCTGATCGCTATAGCTAGCACTTCCAGTACTATGTCGAGCAAGAGTG
>NW_006299388.1:30217-30730 GCF_000327345.1 Myotis davidii | reverse complement strand
GTGTGTTGAGTTTGTGTCCTGCTACATTTCCAAATTCATTTATTAAGTCTAGTAGGTTTTTGATGGATTCTTTAGGGTTTTCTAAGTACAACACCACGTCATCTGGGAAAAATGGCAGTTTTACCTCTTCTTTTCCAATTTGGATGCTTTTTATTTCTTCTTGTCTGATCGCTATAGCTAGCACTTCCAGTACTATGTCGAGCAAGAGTGGTGAAAGTAGGTATCCTTGTCTTATTCCTGTTCTTAGGGGAAATGGTTTTAGTTTTTTTCCCATTGAGTATGATGTTGGCTGTAGGTTTGTCATTTAAGGTTTTTATTATTTTGAGGTATGATCCTTCTATTCCCACTTTGCTGAGAATTTTTATTAAGAAAGGGTGTTGGATTTTGTCAAATTCTTTGTCTGCATCAATTGATATGATTATATGATTTTTGTCTCTCAATTTGTTTATGTGATATTTCATATTTATTGATTTGCAGATATTGTACCATCCTTGCATCCCCGGAATAAATCCC
>NW_006299388.1:29390-30154 GCF_000327345.1 Myotis davidii | reverse complement strand
TCCTAGAATTTTGTTGAGGATTTTAGCATCTATGTTCATCAAGGATATTGGCCAGTAATTCTCCTTCTTTGTGGTGTCTTTATCTGGTTTTGGAATTAGGGTAATGCTGGCTTCATTAAAAGAGCTTGGAAGTGTGCCTTCCTCTTGAATTTTTTGAAATAGTCTGAGGAGGGTAGGTTTTAGTTCTTTGAATGTTTGGTAAAACTCCCCGGTGAAGCCATCCAGTCCAAGGCTTTTGTTTGCTAGAAGTTTTTTTGTTTTTTTGTTGTTGTTTTTTAATTACTGCTGCAATTTCATTGGTAGTTATCAGCCTATTCAGATTTTTTATTCTTCCTGATTGAGTTCTGAAAGCTTGTGTTTTTCTAGGAATATGTCCATTTTGTAAAGGATGCCCAGTTTGTTGGAGTAGAGTTGTTTGTAGTAATTTTTTGAAATCCTTTGTATGTCCATGGGGTTGGTTGTTACTTCACCTCTTTCATTTCTGATTTTGTTTATTTGGGTCCTCTCTCTTGGTGAGCCTGGCTAGAGGTTCATCAATCTTGTTTATCCTTTCAAAGAACCAGCTCTTGGTTTCATTTATCTTTTTATTGTTTGGGGGGTCTTTATGTCATTTATTTCTGCTCTGATGTTTTTAATTTCGTTCCTTCTGCTCACTCTGGGCTTTTCTTGTTGCTCTCTTTCCAGTTCTTTGAGATGTAGAGTTATATGATTTAATACCATTTTTTCTTGGTTTTTTTGAGATAGGCCTGAAGCGCTATAAACTT
>NW_006299388.1:28214-28647 GCF_000327345.1 Myotis davidii | reverse complement strand
GCTGTTTCTTTATTTTTGGCTAGAAGATTTATTTAGTGATGTCAATAGGGTAAAGTCCCCTACTATGATTGTATTGCTGTCGCTCTTTCTCTTGATATCTTCAAGAAATTTTTTTAATGTATTTAGGTGCTCCTGCATTGAGTGCATACATGTTTACCAGAGTTATATCCTCTTGTGGTATTGATCCCTTTAGTATTATAAAGTGGCTTCCTTATCTCTTGTTATGGCCTTCACTTTGAGGTCTATTTTGTCAGATACAAGTATTGCTACCCCAGCTTTTTTTTTTCATTTTCCTGAAAAATATTTTTCCATCCCTTCACTTTCAGTCTGTGTAAGTCCCTTGTTCTGAGGTGGGTCTCTTGTAGACAGCATATAAATGGGTCATGTTTTCTTATCCATTTTGCCACTTAATGTCTTTTGATTGCAGCATTTA
>NW_006299388.1:18969-28032 GCF_000327345.1 Myotis davidii | reverse complement strand
GCGGGCAGGTGCAGCGGTGGTGGTGGGATCCTTCCCCACCTCTGCAGCAGCGCTAAGTGCATCAGTCAGACATCCCTTGAGGGCTCCCAGACTGTGAGAGGATGCAGGCCAGGATGAGGGACACGCCCACCCCAAGTGCAAGAATTTTTGGTCTCCAGCATCTAGTTATTTAATAACATGCTATTTAGCCTCCAAGTGTTTTAATTTTTACTAGAGGCCCATTGCAGGAAGATTTCTGCAAGAATAGGGCTTCCTCGGGCCTATTTCTGCAAGAATAGGGCTTCCTGAGACCAGAGCGAAGCAGAGAAGGGTTCTCCGCTACCTCGCTTCCTTCCTTTTCCACTGCCTTGCTTCCTCCCATGTTTTCCACTTCGCTCCTTCCCGTCTCTGCCACCTCTCTCCCTCCCTTCCCCACCACCTCAGCTCCCTCCCATGTCCGCTGCCTCAGCTCCCTCCCTTTCCCGCCACCTAAACTCCCTCCCTTCCCCGCCGCCTCGGCTCTCTCCCATCTCCACAGTCTTGGCTCCCTCCCTTCCCTGCTGCCTTGGCTCCCTCCCGTGTCCGCCGCCTTGGCTACCTCCCTTCCCCGCCACTTCACTCCCTCCCGTGTCCGCTGCCTCAGCTCCACTCCGGTCTCTGCTACCTCCAATTTGTTCCCTTCTCTGCCGCTTGGCTCCCTTGTACAGTGCTTGGCTTCCTTCTACACTGTCTTCAGTCTTTCCTGGGCGCCTGTGTATGCAAATTAACTGCCATCTTTGTTGGGTTAATTTGAATACTCTTCTGATTGGCTGGTGGGTGTAGCGAAGGTACAGTCAATTAGCATTTTTGTCTTTTATTAGTGTAGATTGTTTTTATTGTTGATTTCTAATTTTATGCCATTGTGATCTGAGAAGATGCTTGATATGATTTCAATCTTTTTGAACTTGTCGAGACTTAGCCTGTGTCTTCATATGTCGTATAGCTTTGAAAATGTCCCATGTGCACTTGAGAAGAATGTATATTCCGTAGCTTTGAGGGGAAATGTTCTGAAGATGTCAATTAATTTCATCTAATCTAGTGAGTAGTTTAGGATTGCTGTTTCTTTATTTTTGGCTAGAAGATTTATTTAGTGATGTCAATAGGGTAAAGTCCCCTACTATGATTGTATTGCTGTCGCTCTTTCTCTTGATATCTTCAAGAAATTTTTTTAATGTATTTAGGTGCGCCTGCATTGAGTGCATACATGTCTACCAGAGTTATATCCTCTTGTGGTATTGATCCCTTTAGTATTATAAAGTGGCTTCCTTATCTCTTGTTATGGCCTTCACTTTGAGGTCTATTTTGTCAGATACAAGTATTGCTACCCCAGCTTTTTTTTTTCATTTTCCTGAAAAATATTTTTCCATCCCTTCACTTTCAGTCTGTGTAAGTCCCTTGTTCTGAGGTGGGTCTCTTGAAAACAGAATATGTATGGGTCATGTTTTCTTATCCATTCAGCCATCCTATGTCTTCTGTTTGGAGCATTTAATCCATTTACATTTAAGGTTATTATTTGTAAGTACTTGTTTGTAGCCATTTTTATTCTTTATGCCTGTATTCCTTCTTCCCTTTCTGTTTCTGCTTTTTACAACAGTATCTTTAGCATTTCTTGCATTGCTGGCTTGGTAGTAATAAACTCTCTTAACCTTTTTTTGTCTGCAAAGTTGATTTCCCCTTCAATTTTGAATGATAGCCTTGGTGGATAGAGTATTCTTGGATTCAGTCCCTTGCTTTGCAT
Organism: Myotis davidii; assembly: GCF_000327345.1. Classification (NCBI taxonomy): domain Eukaryota; kingdom Metazoa; phylum Chordata; class Mammalia; order Chiroptera; family Vespertilionidae; genus Myotis; species Myotis davidii. The sequence goes on along the minus strand of NW_006299388.1, from coordinate 26,276 downwards.
CACTCTGTGTACTTCATTCCAATCCCTCTGGCCTGATGTGTTTTTGTTGAGAAATAATTTGATAATCTAATGGGAGATCCTTAGTACATAACTCTCTGTCTCTCTCTTGCAGCCCTTAAGATTCTCTCTTTGTCGTGTACATTTGCCATCGTTATTATGACGTGTCTTAGTGTGGGTCTTTTGGGATTCATCTTGCCTGGGACTCTCCGTACTTGTGTAACTTTTTTCTTCCTCAATCCTCGGTGTGGGGTGTGCAGGAGGCAGCTGATCAATGATTCTCTCTCATCATGGATGTTTTTATCTCTCTCCCTCTCCCTCTCTGAAATCAAGAAAAATATATTTTTTAAAAAGATTTTCTCTTTGTTGTTAACATTTGCCATTGTAATTATGACATGTCTTGGTGTTGGTCTTTTGGGGTTCATCTTGTTTGGGACTCTCTGTGCTTGTGTGACTTTTTTCTTCCCCAAGTCCAAGATGTTCTCTATCATTATTTCTTCAAACAGGTTTTCTAATCCTTGCTCCTCTTCTTTCCTTCTGGCACCTTTATTATACAGATGTTGCTTCGTTTCATGTTGTCCCAAAGCTCCCTTGAGCTCTCCTCCTGCTTTCTAATTTTTTTCTCCAATTGATGTTCAGATTGGGTGTGTTTTTCTACCCTGTCTTCTAACTCACGTATTCAGTCCTCCACTTCTAGTCTACTGTTGAAACCTCGCATTGTGGTTTTTTTGTGTGTTTTTTTTTTGTAGCCATATCATTCTTCATTTCCTCTTGGTTCTTACATATGTTGTTGATTTTCTTATCCAGTCTGTTTAGGAACTGTATGAGCCTGACTCTGAATTCTTTCTCTGACATATTGCTTGCCTCTATTTTATTTAGCTCCTTCTCTGGTGATTCCACCTTTCCTTTTCTTGGAGGATTATTTCTTTGTCTCCCCATTTTTGTTTTTTTTTTTCTGGCTCTGGGCACCCCGCTTGGGGTTTGAAGACCTTATCTGGGCAATGATCTGGAAATTGTTAGCCCAGAGGCTGGGTTTGCCTTGAGTATCACACCTTTATTGTCTCTGCTCTGAGTTGTATCCCCTCCTCCCATGGATCTGGTCCCTCTGTTGTCTGCTTCAGATGCTTGGAGTGGTGGGAGCATGTGCACAGTTCCTCTGCTATGCAACTCCCTGTGAGGACCCAGAGCCCTTTGGCATGCAATTCACCTGTGGCCCTGGCACCCGTGGCAGGGTGATACCCTAGTTCCCTCTGGCAGTGCACTTGCAGCGCAATCCTGTGACCTCTGGCTGGGCACACCAAATTGCTCCAGGTCTCCTTGGCAGCACTCTCCTGTGGCCCAAGTGGGGCGCATGCTGAGTTGCTATGGGTATCCCTGGTGGGACTGTCCCCGGGGCTGGGGTGGAGCACTGTTGGTTGCTTGGAGTTGCACAGTCAGAGCTCTCTTGTGTCCCCGAGTGGGGTGTGTGCCGGGTCACTCCACGTCGCCCAGGCAGCAAGTCTCTGGACTCAAGGTGGAGCGGGCGAGGGTGGCTCTAGGTCACACAGTCTGAGCTCTCCTGTGGTCCAATTTGGGGTGCGCACTGGGTTACTCCAAGTCTCCCAGCAGCAGGTCCCAGGGCTCAGGGTGGAGTGGGTGGCGGGTGGCTCCAGGTCAGACTGGCACCATGGTTCTGGGGCTCTGGGTGGGGGCGGGGCACAAGGGTGCCCCTGGCTTGCACTCACTACGGGGTCCTGGAGCCAGATCCTGGGACACTGGGTCCTGGCAGGCTGGTGAAGAGGCCTGGTGTGGAAGGTCATTCTGGAAGGCACTCACTGCAGACATCGGGGAGCCTGCTGGGAGGTACTGTGCTACTCACTGCCAGGGTACGGTGGTGGTTCCACATGGGTTATGGTTGGCAAGTGCCATTCTCTAGGCATCCTCTGCCCTTCCTTATTGAAAACTGTCTCCTCAGCTGTGTTTAATTTGTTAATTCTGGGTGGATATTCTCCAATTTAGTTGCTTTTCTGGCCTGACCTCAGGAGAAGGTGTGAGACATTTCTGCCTATTCAGCTGCCATTTTGAAATCCTTTCTTACTATTTTTTAAAATGATATCAATATCCCCTTCTAAATAACAAGCTATTTAATAAACCCAAGTGACAAATGAGCCAGGTATGAGAGAACACAGTAATGTCTGGCTCAGAACATAGAATGTTCTGGACTCCAGAAGCTCAAATAAAACCACAAGTAAGACCCTATACAAATGCAAAAACAAAACAGGACAAAATTCACCCAAACAAACACACTAAAACTCTACACCATAAAATTAACATTTTTAAGGCAAAGATTGTCAAATTCTTTCTATGGTACACTTTTAAAATTCTAAATTATGAGATGGGAGGACACTGGGATAAGAGGTTCTCCAAATTAGTATAAAGAGAGGACAAGAAGGGAAAAGAGGCCTGTAGTAACTGAGGAATAACTAAATCAGTCAGTGATCTTGTCTCTCAGTGACCTTGGGGGAAATGTTATTAGGAGTTTCATTTTATTCATGTCTATAGTGAATTTTATTTGAATCTTTTTTTGGTTGTTTTTTTTAATACATTTTTTTTTTTTTTTTAGAGAGGAAGGGAGAGGGAGAGAGAGATAAAAACATCAATGATGAGAAAGAATCATCGATCAGCTGCTCCTTTCACATGCCCCACTGGGGACTGAGCCTGAAACTTGGGCATGTGCCTTGACTAGGAATCGAATCGTGACCTCCTGTTTCATAGTTGGATGCTCAACCACTGAACCACGCCGGCCAGGCTCTATAGTGAATTTGTTTAGCCCACATTCTGTTAGAGAGGGTAACTAGTTTAATGAGAAGGACAGGTAAGAAGAGTTATAGTACAAATAGAATGCATAGGAGTCACCCTGATAAAAACCCATAAAAGACAGAAGTTAGTACAGAAAAGTGGCACATCTTTAAAAAGTAGCTAGGAAACAATTCTTTAGACTGACTCTGTTAAACTTATGACACTGATATCCTAGCCTACATATATGGATATAACTAATTTACCTATAGATGCTAACAGTGCTACCTCTGGCTGTGTTAAATTGTGTTTGTTCAGAGCTTTAAAAAAAAAAAACTTCCCCAATATACAATGTATTTCAAAAAAAAAAAAGAAAGAAAGAAAGAGAGAGAAAACAATCAGCTTAGAGTAACAACTATACAGATTTTTAAAAAGAAACAACAATTTATAATTTTTGGCCAGGGGAAGAAAGACAAAACAAGATAAATAACACCTTTGATAAAGTAAACAGAGTGTTTCTTCATCCAAAGGCTGTGCTTAGCTACTAGAAAATAAATTACAAGAGTAATTTTTCATAATTTCTTATGAGTTCTCAACCTTTCAAAGACTTTTTTGCCCAAAAAGCCCTCAACAAAGTTAGACCTAATTCTTTCAAGTGTCTGAAATCCATTCCTAGTGCAGTGGAAGAGGGGTTAGAACTGAAAATGAGAAACTATTTCTCTGAGTGGCTGCCATTATGAGAAGTAGAAGGAAACCCAAGTTAAAACTGTTAAAGATTTATCTCAGCCCAGAAAATCAACCTAAATTCCCACTCTCCTAATTTCTATCTATATAAGTATGAACTTATCATGACAAAAGTTCATGCTATGAGTCCTAGCCGGGTTTGGTTCAGTGGATATAGTGTCGGCCTGTGGACTGAAGGGCCCCAGGTTTGATACCGGTCAAGGGCACATGCCTGGGTTGCAGGCTCGATCCCCAGTAGGGGTGTGCAGGAGGCAGACAATCAATGATTCTCTCTCATCACTGATGTTTCTATCTCCCTCTCCCTTCCTCTCTGAAATTAATAAAAACATTTTTTAAAAGTTCATGCTGTCCAAAACATGAACAAGTTCTAGTCAATATTTTGCTTATTTTAATCAATGTTATAATAAAATCCCAATACAAACCAAATGGTGTGGATCTTAAAGCAGAGTATCAAGCCTGGCTATTCACTAGAATCAGCTTAGAATTTTTTTTAAAAAATTATGATTTAAAAAAGAGATTTTAGAATCAACTTAATCAGAAGCTCCAATGTCTCAGGATTCTGTATTATAACATTTCCAGGTGGTTTCTAGCAACAACAACAAAAAAGGTGGATAGATTGGTAACTAAGAAACAGAGTAGCCCTTGTCAGTTTTTCTCAATGGTTAGAATATTGTTCCTGAAACCAACGGGTCTCAGGTTCGAATCCCGATCAAGGGCAAGTACCTTGATTGCAGGCTCCATTCCCCAGGTCAGGCGCATGGGGGAAGCAATTAATCAATGTGAGATGTTTCTCTCTCTCTCCTCCCTCCCATCCACTCTCTCTAAAAAAATCAATGGAAAAATATCTTCTGGTGAGAATTAAAAAGAAAGAAAGAGTGCATTGTAATAGGATTTGTACTATAACATATATTTTTTTAATTAGAAAGTAAAGTTTTTTTGTTTTTCTGTGCCAACTTTGAAATCTAATCCTGAAATGAAGAGATAAATTTCATGTAGTTGTAAGGATACTGTGAAGGTAGGTTTATATATATCATATGCTACATTGGCCAGGCTCTTGGCAATCATCTGGGTAGTCACCTTCTTTTGACGTAGAAAAATTTTCATTCTTGGCTTCATATACAGAATACCACAAAATGCCTATGGAACAGTGAAGGGAAAGTTATTATATTGTATAGCCAATTCTACTAACATCCCCTTTAAACACTGCTAGCAACTGAGGTCTATTCTGGGCAAGGATTTGGCTGTTTCCATACCATGTTATACTATGTCAACTACCGTACTAAGGTGGTATTGAATCTATTCACTAATCTCTTTTGATGGAGCCAGTGAAAAGGAATCCTAACACCAGGCTAAAAGACTGTCATCTTTATATAACTAAAAAGATATTGTTATATAGATTTTCATGTTACAGGAAATCTTACCTCTCATTGTTGAAGAAAGACCATTCTTACTCACCCGTAAAGAATACTCTGTTTCTGGCAGTTCAGAGGTAACACCACCAGTCTCTTTTTCTTCTGTGCCAAAGTCTGATACCAGGATGTCAAATTGATCTGTATCAAAGTCCAACTCAGACTTTCCATCTTTATTTCTGGGTAAAAGAGACAAGTACCAATCTAACAAAATCTGGTTCCAAAGGACAAAAATGCACTAGGAACCCAAGAGAAAAGAAACAATATGAGCCCAAACTCAGATACCTATTTCTTTCCCTGACTACCAGTACTGAACTATACATTTCTCAGTTTGAAGACCACACAATATTTAGGTTATTTCTAGTCTGAACAAATCTAATATGCTTCATAGAGGTGGTAGTGCCAAGTACAGAAGGAAAGAAAAAAAGAAAAGTGTGTATGTATGTGATCTGCTCAAGCAATTGGATATCAGTTATCCTCAAAGAAGGACCTTATAATAGATCCCAACCTTCTGGATATTGTTGTGTAGGTCATTCAACATCATTTTCCTAACTGAATAAATAGATGAATCAAAACCTACTTTTTCTAATTTTAGCAATTGTGTAAGGACTAAGGAGATAGAGATTTTAACATCTTATTTCTAAGGGGAAAAAGTTATTATTTGCTAGTTCTCTAGAATATCATTTATGGAATTATCTTTTAAATATAATAGTACTCATATTCCTTTCATAACGATCTTTCTTTTTCTCATAATCATTTTGGGTCACTTAGCTGTGGTTCATTCCAAGACTCTGAGTTATATCACTAACAACTGCCAGTGAAAAAAGCCAAGACCTATTTTTATTCGTGATGCGTTATGGAGAAAACATATAAATCAGAACAAAACAGTAGTATTCCCAGATACTCTTAAATAGAGAGGGAGGGAAGGGAAGGGATGGGAAGGGAAGTTGGTTGCATGACTGAACGAATAAAATTGAAAACTATTCCTGACCCTCAGAGCTACCTCAAAGCTTAGTGATACCTCCTTCATACTTCATTCAGGCTTTGCAAGCTCAGAGCTGCTGTGGTGAAAATGTAGCTCTTTCTTCAAGGTTGGGCAAGAGCCATTATGGCATGTAGCTTTTATAAAGCCCATGTCATTATAATACTATATTCTGGATTTTCCCGGATAATCCTGATTCTTGCTACCCCATCCCACTCTAACACATACTCTGAGGAGGTTCCCTGTCCTTGCTGCTCACCATTCACCATCCAAGGAAAAGAGGTCTGGAGAAACATTTTTTGAAACTGGGTAATGCTGCATACTATATTGCTTTTATATAATGTTATATAATGCAATAACATTAGCCTATTGAAGCCTCTGAGAAGTCCTTCAATAAAACAGCATGGTAAACTTTAAGCCAGATTTTCCTAAAGTTATGTGACCATGGAATCCCGTTTTTACATGACACCTACTACTATATAGTTGAGAAACGATGTACAAATAATGTGTTTGAGTCACTGCAAATACCTCAGGAAAATGATCCTTTACAATATAAATTATATTACTTGACACTTTCCCAGTAGGACAAAAGAAAATCTAAATTGCCAGTGAGAAAAAGCTCTTTACTTTTTGTTCTTTTTAGTTGAAAGCACTCTATACAAACCAGCATAGCGTTTGTTTGTTTGTTTTTTAATTTACTGATTGATTTTAAAGAGTGGGGGGGAATTGGAGAGAGGAAAACAACAATTTGTTGGTCCACTTATTAAGTTGATTGCTTCTTGTATGTGCCCTGACCAGGGATAGAACTTGAAACCTTAGTGTATGAGGACGATGCTCTAAGCAACTGAGCTACACAGTCAGGGCAAGCATGTTTTTTATATAAGTTTAACCCAGCTAAGAAAGGAGGTGAAATACTTGACTTAAGAAGAAAAATATACCTGATACCCTATTCTTTTAAACATAAAAATAACACCTCTATTTTATAATAATTTTTTTTTAGTTTTTAGTGAACACTTAACTGTATTCCATTTGAAGTGACTAAATTTTTAAAAATGACATAATCTAGAGTATTTCTAGACTGTCTTATTAGCTCTCAACACATAACGAGAAGCCAGCCTCATTATAGTTCAAATTTATCTGCTTCAAAGATTTTTCTACTGTGTCGGAGAAACCAAGATGGCGACATAGGTAAACACCTAAAATTGCTGCCTTGCACAAACACTTCAAAACTACAACTAAAAGACAAAACAGACATCATCCAGATCCACAGGAAGGCTGGCTGAGTGGAAATGCTACAACTAGAAGGAAAGAGAAAAGCACACTGAGACTCAGAGGAGGTACAGAAGTAAAGTGCAGAGGTACGGAGGTGCGCGTGGAAAGGGCTGACAAATGAGGACACC
>NW_006299388.1:8354-17343 GCF_000327345.1 Myotis davidii | reverse complement strand
TATGAACAACAAATACATATCTACCAACAAGTGAATCTAAAAATCAAGTGAATAAAAAAATCTGATGAACAGAAAAACTGGTGAATATAATAGAATCAGGGGAAAAAAGGGAGTGGACTGACATTTCTCGGGGGAAAGGGGTGTAGGGGGTGTGGGAAAAGACTGGATAAAAATCGTACACCTATGGATGAGGACAGTGGGGTAGGGGTTAAGGGCAGAAGGTGTGGTGGGAACCGGGTGTAGGAGAGCTATGGGGGGAAAAAAGAGGAACAACTGTAATAATCTGAACAATAAAGATTTAATTAAAAAAAAAAGATTTTTCTACTTCTAATTCAGCTCCTCTAAACCACTAATACAGAGATCTTTATTTTTAAAGATTGTGTTGTGCTTTGTTACCCTTATGTCTCTTTTTCTTTTATTCCCTTTTTACTGAATTTATTGGGGTGACATTGGTTAACAAAATTATACAGGTTTCAGGTATACAATTCCACTTCACATCATCTGTACCCTGTATTGTGTGTTCACCGCCTCAAGTCAAGTCTTCATTCATCACCATTTATCCCCCATATACTCTTCTCCAGTTCCACCCCGCTGCCGCAGTCACCACATTGTTGTCCATGTCCATGAGATTTTTCTTTTTTTCTCTTTTGCTCAATCCCTCCAACCCCCAACCCAGTTTCCCAACCCCTCTTCCAACAGCTGTCAGCCTGCTCTCTATTTATGAATCTGTTTCTACTTTGCTTACTAGTTCATTTTGTTCATTAGATACTACATATGAATGAAATCATATGGTATTTATCTGACTTATTTCACTTAGCATAATCTCCAGGTCTATCTATGCTGTTGCTAAGGTAAGATTTCCTTCTTTTAACAGCTGAGTAGTATTCCACTGTGTAAATGTACCATAGATGCTTTATCCACTCATCTACTGATGGACACTTAGGCTGCTTCCAAATGTTGGCTATTGTAAATACGCTGCAATGAACATAGGGGTCATTTATTCTTTTGAATTAGTGTTTTGGGTTTCTTCAGATAAATTCCCCAAAGTGGAAATTGCTGCTTCATAAGGCATTTCCATTTTTAATGTTTCAAGGTAGTTCCATACTGCTTTCCATTGTGGCTTCACCAATCTGCATTCCCACCAATAGTGCACAAAGGTTCCCTTTTCTCCGCATCCTCACAACACTTGTGGTTTGTTGATTTATTGATGATAATCATTCTGACAGGTGTGTGGTGATAGCTCTTTGTAGTTTTAATTTGCACTTATCGATGATTAGTGATTTTGAGCATCTTTTCATATGCCTACTGATCATCTGAATGTCCTCTTTGGGGAAGTGTCTATTCAGGTCCTGTGCCTGTTTTGTTTGTTTTTTTATTTTTGAGACTGGGAAAGAAAAGATGAAGCCCTGTCCTGGAGAGGTCAAGCACAATCAAGAAGCAAAACAGTCATCAGGAGACAAATCAGAAGTCTGTGTTCTGTAGGGAGACTACTGCTACCCCACAAATGAAGGAATACTAGTCCCTCTCAATGTTAATGGCGGAATTACACCCCAGCCTTGAGTTCGGCTAATAAAGAATTCAGAGCCAAGAACTCAAATACAAGCAAAAGTCACCGAGGTAGAAGTGAACCAGCTGGGGTGTATGACTTAGAAAACACGTTATAGAGGCAAAAGAAGGGTCCTTGGAGCTTAGGAGAAAGAAAGCAAAACTAACATGCCTGAGGGAAGAGGGGGAAAGACATGCTCCAAAGAGTGTGCCTGGGGAAAGGAGAGGGAGAGCACATCCCATGCCCATTTTTAAATTGTATAGTTTATTCTTTTGGTGTCCAGTTTAATGAGTTCTTTATACATTTTGGATATTAACTCCTTTTCAGATGTATTCAGCAAGAATGTCTCCCATTCAGTGAGTTCTCTTTTCATTTTGTTGACGGTTTCCTTTGCTGTGCAAAACTTTTTAGTTTGATGTATTCCCATTTGTTTATTTTTTTATTTTTTTTGTATCCCTTGCCTGAGGAGATATATCAGAAAAAATATTGCTACAAGAAATATCCGAGATTTTACTGCCTATGTTTTTTTTCTAGGATTTTTATGGTTTCACGACTTACATTTAAGTTTTTTTTTTTATCCATTTTGAGTTTATCCTTGTGTATGTTGTAAAAAGGTGGTCTAGTTTCATATCTGTACAATTTTCCCAACACCATTTACTGAATAGACTATCTTTATGCCATTGTATGTTTTGATTCCTTTGTCAAATATTAATTGACTATAAAGGCATGGGTTTATTTCTGGGCTATTCTGTTCCCTTGACCTCTATATATGTTTTTATGCAAGTACCACTGTTTTTATTATTATGACCTTGTACTATAGTTTGATATCAGGTAGTATGATTCCTCCAAATTTGTTCTTCTTTCTCAAGATTGCTGTAGCTATTCAGGATCTTTTGTGGTTCCATATAAATTTTTGGAATATTTTTTCTAGATCTGTGATATATGTCATTGGTATTTTAATAAGAATTGCATTGAATCTAAAAATTGCTTTAGGTATTATGGACATTTCAATGATGTTAATTCTTCCAATCCATGAACACACTTATTTCTACCTTCTTTAATTTCTTTCTTCAGTGTCTTATACTTTTCCAGTACACGTCTTTCACATCCTTGCTTAAATTTATTTTCTGGGTATTTTTTTTTTGAAGTAATTGCGAGTAGGATTGTTTTCTTAGTTTCCCTGATAGTTCATTATTGGTGTACAAAAATGCAACTGATTTCTGGATATTTATTTTGTATCCTGCTATTTTACTGAATTCATTTAACAGTTCTAGTTTTTTTGGTGGAATCTTTAGAGTTCTCTATATTCACTATCATGTCATCTGCAAATAATGACAACTTTACTTCTTCCTTTCCAACTTGGATACCTTTTATTTCTTCTTCTTGTCTGATTGCTGTGGCTAGGACTTCAAGGAGTATTTTGAATAAGGGTGGTGAAGGCAGACATCCTTGTCTTGTTCCCAATCTTAAGGAAAATGCTTGTTAATGTCTAGTTTTCACATTTTATTTTCAGTCAAATAAGTTAAATAACTATCATGTATCTATCTCAAAACAGTGACCATAAATATAAAATAGATATGTGTAATGGATTCTAAATATTTTAGAATAACATTGAACTGTCTTGATTATTTGTGGCAATAGCTTCAGTATATGCATGTCTCTTCATTATCAAGCTCCACATTTTACTAATAAGAACCACTATCTCTCACAGAGCTGTGGTTATACAAAAGTTAAGAAAAAGTATGCAATCAAATGCAAATATCTATCAAAATTTATCTACTCTGCTTCTCTAGAAATTTATTAAAATGTACTTCATCATACTACCTTTGCTTATTAAAATCTATCACCCTTGGTATACTATACCTGCGGATGTTCCAAATGAGAACACGAGTGCCTTTTTTGCCTGGGATGGCATCAAACTGGGACAGCAGGTCATTTTCACTGTTGAAAATTGAATAGTTCAAGATGGCTTCTAGGCTGGGCAAGGAATCCTCAGTAATAATCATTTTTTGTAAAACCAAATACAGTCAAAGAAAACTTAATATTTTAAGAAGATGTTATAATTAGGAAGATCTGCCTTTTGTGTTGTATGTTTAGACAAAATATAGACATAAAGCATGGGTATCACTGCTACAGAAGAAAGGAAAAGGCAAAATGAATAAAGGTTGTAGAGACAAACATAAAAATCAGTTACCCCTACAGAATATAGCTTCAAAAATATAATGTAAAGACTGTCCTATATTTACAAAACAGATCAAAGGCTGAATTTTCAGACCCTTTGGAAGCAATGAGCTCAAACTTTACTGCTTTACTGCTTGGGTCAAGACGACCTGGTATCTAATAAAAATAACAGCTTGTCTAGGAATGGGGAAATGAGTGATTCTGCCAGCAGATAAGCTGATGAATAGAAGGTTTCTAGGAGTATGATACAAATGTAGCTGCCCTTAGGAGAAAAATAAGAGAGGGGGCACTTTACCAAAGGAGTGGTGGTGTGGGAGAGATAGAGATCAAATCACATAACAGTGAAATTTTCCATACAACAAAAACATTTTTAGGCTTCTGTCAATTGTCCAGTTATTTTTTAAAAAAACCATTTAATATGGGGAATTCAAGTTAAGTTTAGGACAGTTGAATTGATAGCTGGATTTGTTGTGAAGAAAGAGGTTTCTATCAAAATATCAGATTAGACTAATTTTTAACCAACATTTCCAGAAAGGATATTGTTTTGCTGGTTGAATGGAACAATTGGCACAATAACTGCCTGGGCCTGGACATATTCCAGGTAGGTCTGTGATAGGAGTCCAACAGTGAGAGTACCCCCATTCTTGGTGAAGACAAGAGCGTCCTTTCCTAGCCGCATGGAGCCTGACTTGAAACCATTACCAAAGACCCCGATGGGACACTGGCTCTTCTTTATTACTTTATCTGTAAAGCCAAAGCTGTAATTACACAAGAAAAAATAAATCAGAAAAAAGAAAGCAGAAAGATAAAAAGCATCCTATGATAGGTGACAAGCAGAATGTTTAGCTTACAAATGAATAACACTTGTAAAACGTCATTCCTTTTTTTCTGTTGATATTCTGGGCAAAACTATTAAGTTAAAAACATAGGAAATTACTATGGGGTAATGGGACTGATTTTCCTGTGTGGTTTGTGTGTGCATAAATACTTCCAGTACATTAGTGTCCCATTCTATAAATGTAAAGGCGGCCTCTTTTTACTAGCAAAGATAGCTGGAGAAGTCCATGGGTCTAGAGAAAATGGCTCTGATTGCTAATAGTAAGGTTAAGGTAGGGTAAAAAGCACGGTTATCTCAGAGTACACTGAGGGTAACAAAAGTACCAGATAGTGGCACTGGTCAGAGGTGCCAGACTAGGCATCCCCTAACCTGGTTACATCACCTAGAAATCTGAAAGTCAAAGGTTATATATCTAAACAATTTCAACTCTCCACCCAAAAGATAACCCTTCCAATTCTTAGCCTCTGCTTCATCTGCTGGGACAGTTTGTTGGAATGTGGCCAAGGGATAAAAATAGGTAGTTCTGCCTCTGAGTATCAGCAAACAGCTGCAGTATAAAGTCTCTCTTGTTCTATTAAGGGCATTTCACTGAGTCACCTCAACAATCTCTGTATCTCCTTATGATCAGCTTAATCTGGGAGTCAGATCTTTTCCCTTTTATACATTCTCCATTCAAACATGCAACAGAATAATAGAACCAAAAAAAAAAGATATGAAACCTAGAAAATGATTATTATTATCTTCCTCATATATCTTCCCTCACCACAAATAAAACTAATTTTAAGGATTATTTCTTTCCAGATCGACTAAGTTTACAGTGTTATACACTATCATTCATTCAATAAATATTTACTAAGTACCTATTATGTGCCATGCATTGTGCTAAATACTGGAGACAAAACTGTTAATAAAAAGAGACAAGATTCTTGCCCTTGTGTTACAGTCTAAGGAAAGATTTCATATGTTACAGATTAGATGCTTCTCCAATATCATAAAATAGATACTCTATATGCTATGTCTGAGCAGCATGGCCTTGGTTCTTATACTTTTGAGCAGGATTGAGTTGCCTGGCTTCCACTTCCTGAAGGCTGTGGTTTGTGTTTTCCCTAAGAAGGAGTACCATCTTTTAATTTTCTTTTTCAAAGTGTTACGTCCTTCTAGAGTAGACAATTTACAAGAGCTTTGTGCACCTACAAATAAATATAACACAAGGAAAAGTAATTTCTAGGGCAGTAGTTTATTTGAAAATCCCAAAGACTATTGTGTTTCTGCTGTCTATGGGCCTTAGTATTCCAGGAAATAAACTTACAGAAGTTGGTAAGATTAGGGCGTTCCTATTCTTCTAATGAAAAAAAAAACTGGATATAAAAGATGTGGTTATTATGAGGAATAAATTATATACTATATGCACAATATATTATAAAACTAGAGGCCCAGTGCATGAATTCATGCACCTTGAAAGGAACTCTGGGCCTCAAGGCTGTGGTGGGCACAGGGGTGGGTCTCAGCCTATCCTCCGCGCCCCCGCCTGGTCCCTCCCACCACTGCCCCTAGTCCCCTTTCTGCTAGCAGCCCTGCTCCTGCTGTCGCTGCTCCCATGCGCTAATGCCCCGCTTGCACCAGCTGATGGCACGTAGCGATTGGGACCAGTGCCAGCAGTGGGTGCGAGCAGAGGCTGCTGCCCTGATCACCCCACAAGAGCAGGGGGAGGTGGAGAAGCCCTCAAGGACGATCAGGGCTGGCAGCCGCTGCTTGCACCTGCTCATGGTGCTGAGCGATCAGGACTGGCGTCAGGTGCCGGCAGCGGGTGCGAGTGGTGTCTCCAGTGTCAGCTGCAGGTGCCAGCAGGGCCGGTGCCGGCAGCGGGTGCAAGTGCTGGGTGGGACTGCGGCGTGCGGGAGCAAAGAATTTTCAGTAACCACCGGACGTCACCCTGATGACAGCGACTGGCGCCCTGCCCTAGTCTGGCGCCCCCCACTCACCTGCTCCACCATCCTGCCGCTGTCGATGCCCACCATAGTCTGCGTGCGCCCCCTGTTGGTCAGCGCACGTCATAGTGACCAGTTCTTCAGTTGTTCAGTTGTTCCACTGTTCGGTCTATGCATATTAGGGTTTTATATATATAGATAATATTCAAACTTGAATTTTAAACTAACTCTAGAAGTCACTGAGAATTGTTGTGTGTTATCCTCTAGCTCCACGTCAGACCTAATATCATACATAAAACTCAAGGCTCTTCATAAGCAGTAACCTACCATGTGAAATGAACCTACATGGTTATCTGAACTTAAACTTTCTCTAATGCTACACAAATTTCAGTTAGGTGGTCAAGAGAAAGTAGTGAAAACAAAATTCTATATTACTCTCTTAATTTCCTAGCCATTCCTGACCTTTCTGCCATCTATCATCTCTTCCCTATTGTGAGTATAAACCCTGATTATGTTACTTAGTTTGCGAAGACCAAATGGCTGTACAAGGTTGAGAAAGTAAGTAGTAGGGTAGGGCCAGAACAAGAAATGGAAAAGGTTATGAATAATGAGAAGAGAGAATCTGGAACTCTGGATATTGTTGTTATGTTCCACTTCATTCTTCCCATGTGTTCTTTCATTCCACTTAGGTATTCTATTTAACTGAAAATTGCAGAATGGATGCCAGATACCAATCAAATAACTACCTAATATAAAAGCCCTCACAATAAATAATAGAATTGTAGGAATGAATTTTGTATAGTTTGGTATAGCTCATTCATCTTTCACAGAGATAGCTTGGCTTCTATAGGTGGTTTCACTTCACTAAGTCCTGTTCTATCCTTTCATGTAAGAGACAACAGTGTTTACAGACCAAGGGGGGCTTGGATACCAGCTCTTTGAGTGGAATTCAGGAAGACAGCAGCTTGCTCCTAACTTTATTAAAATGTCAATATTCTAAAATCCACAGAGGTGAATTTAGATTGGGACTCTGACCAATGAAACAAACCTTAGAAAATCCATGAACATACAAGGGTGGGCACTGCTGTTTCCTAGATACATTGTGATGTAATATGCAATATCAAAGAATGAAAGACTAAGCACATTGCCATTCTCTTGCTGTTGTTTTTAAAAATGACCTACTAGGAAATGCACTTCTGAGCAGAGGTAGCAAGCAAATCCTTCAATCCATGGATCTGTGGATGCTGTTTATTCTTGTCTTCTCAACGAAGAGGTTTTCCACCCTGCTGAGCAAGGCAGCTGAATATAAAGACCAGCTGGTCCACACACTAATCACAAAAGCTAAAGATAATTAATTATGGGCCTTAAATAAATTTAATTATAGGCTTTTCCTATTTTATTTGATTTTCCTGGGATTCTGTATTTATGAAGAAACTGTTGCTGCAGTTGCATAACTATTTTATTTGCCTGAAAATTGGAAGGTTACCATAAAGAGATGGAAAATGTGGATAGGATTATAAAAAAACGTTATAGATCAAATAGAATTTCTGTAGGCTTAACAATTTTGCACATCTACCTCTATTATTTTTTCCAAATATAAAGGTAATATTCCCCCAACCCATATAAGAAAAATTAATATACTTAATAATAATTTTCAAAGCTACCTCTAAAGTTCAATTATTTAAAGAAGAAATTGTGCTAAGTGAAATCCTTGGCTAGAAGTTAGGATTGGATTAAATGATCTCTTCTAAATAGATGGGACCTCCTAACAGATTGAAGTTTGTTTTAAGTTACGATCAGAAATAAAATCCAGCACGTACACCATACATAATCCAGGACTTTTAAAATTCTTTAAAATTAACTTTTAAATATGAGGAACAATTTCCCAGATCAAAATGGTGGGAAATATATTTGACATGATAATGCCAGAAAAGGCTATGGTGAAAGGGATTTCCACCTGTTTAGGCCTGTTTTGTTCCCCAAGAAAGAAATGAAATTTTAAATGATTACACATTCTTCATATTTCAACTCAAATGTCATTTCTTAAACATAGACTTTTTTGTATTCCATAGATTAGAGTAGATCCCTCCATTATATGTTCTCATAGAAACTACTTTTTTCATAGCAGTTATTACTAGGTGGGACGGCCTATTTAGTAGTATTGCTTCTAATCAATCCTTTTCTATATTTCTCTTTAACTGTCAGCCCCTTGAGAGCAAAGATCATGTCTGACTGGTTCACCACTTTGTCTCCAGTGACTTTCACATAGGTGTCCAGTATAAATTTGTTGAATGAATCTGGAACAAAAATTGTTGCAGTTATTTAAAAAACCATCCTCTTTTTTCCTCCTGCTTTGTAACTATAAGCACCAATTTTCACAGACATAGTTTCCACAGACAAAATGGAAAGTGGTAAGATCTGCTGGGCCCACTATTTGACACCAACATCACTGGAATAAGGTGTGGTGGGAAGGAGTTGGTAAAAAGATAAGTGATT
>NW_006299388.1:7884-8279 GCF_000327345.1 Myotis davidii | reverse complement strand
GATCGAGCCCACAACCCGTGCATATGCCTGTGACCAGAATCAAACCCAGGACCCTTCAGTCTGCAGGCCAATGCTCTATCCACTGAGCCAAACCAGCTAGGCCAGAAGATAAGTGATTTAGAAAATAAACTAGTACATGCAGAATTAGATATATAAATATTTTTGTTCTATCCCATCTAAAAGTGTATTTATTTTAATAAAAAATATTAACTTTAGCAGATAAAAGTGATGGCCAGCTCTATAACTTCACCAACATACTGAAAACATTTTTATCTCACTTCTAGATGCTTTCCTCAAATATTGTTTTAATTATGAGGGTCTGAAACACAAGGTACTGCTGAGTAGTAAAACATAACCAAATTTATAATTAGTTATGCCCAAATTTTTTTTTTTAT
>NW_006299388.1:2857-7833 GCF_000327345.1 Myotis davidii | reverse complement strand
CTACAAATAGGGTTAGAGAATTAGAATACCTTCAAAGAGAATTACAACAAAATTAATGTTTTCCAATTTTATAGTTTGAAGCCCTTTTCCCTCTATAGAATCCCTCCATTGTTACTCATGCTTCACATACTATTCAGGAAGCCAGATGGAGAGTAATCAACCTCATCTGCTAAATAAAATGAAGAAAGAAGGAAGGAATTAAGAAAATACTCATCTTTCACTGAGTGATATGTGAAGATCATAAAGTACATTCTCAACCACAAACCTTTTCAAGTAATTAGCTGAACTGAGAGTGGCAATAGATATCGGTATCACAAGCTTCAGCAGCTATAAAAGAATTTCCTGACTTTGAATTTCTACTGCAAACTCTTCAAAGATTATGTATATAAATGCCTTGTATTTATCTTTCATGGGGCTTGATTATACACAGCTACATTCATAGTTTTAATCCAAAGATCATCCCAATTCCAATACTTCTGATCTAAGAGTAATTTAGGTTAATATAAATTATAGAAGGTCCCAGACCAGTGATGGCCTCCACATTTTGCACTCGCTCTTCTCTTCACCTGAATTCTATCCCTTCATACCCTGTTCCTTTACCTTGTTAAACTTGACTACTCACACTTAGCTCTTAACTAATACTTCATCTATGGCACTTTTCCTGACCTCTTAGATCAGATTGTGTTCCCCTGCTGACTTGTCCCATGGCATCCTATACTTTCTTATCATTATACTTATCATTTTTATTATGATTATTAAAGGCCCGGTGCACAAGCACAACATTCGTGAACTGGGGGGGAGAGGGTCCCTCAGCATAGCCTGCGCCCTCTCACAGTTCGGAACCTCTTGGGGCAGGCGGACATCCCCCAAGGGGTCCTTAGTGCTGCTGTGAAGGCATGAGAGGCTCTCGCCACTGCCGCTGCACTCTCCAGCCTTGAGCCTGGCTTCTGGCTGAGCTGCGCTCCTCCTGTGGGAGTACACTGACCACCAGGAGGCAACTCCTGCATTGAGCGTCTGTACCTTGGTGGTCAGTGCATATCATAGCATCCGGTCGTTCTGCTGTTTGGTCAATTTGCATATTAGGGTTTTATTATATAGGATTGCTTAATTGTTTGAATTGCTAGTTAGACTGTATGTTCTGTGAGGGCAAAAACAGTACCTATTTCATAACCAGTGCCCTGGCACATAATAAATGCTCAATAAATATTTGTTAAATGAATAAAGGGAAAGTAAAATATTAAAGAAAATTATTAAGCCTTAACTATAGTTCATGAACACAAAACAAGAGACAAAGAATGAAACATTTTTACCTGAGCATTCGGTGTAATTTATGAGGCGTCATTCCACATCCATCATCAGTAAAGGTCAAACAAGATTTATTCTTGACCTCCTCAACATCTATAAAGACCGTCCTGGCAGACACATCTGGATCTACAGCATTATCTGTAAAAGGTAGAAATCTGTAATATTAGATCGCTTTTTCTAATATTCTAATAAAATCTCTAGTTCAATGCCCCTAAGACAGAGAACATGTTCTTTAGTCCCTTCATGTGGATGTCCCAGAAGGTGGGCAGGAAGTAGTAATGGTAGTGCTCCTACTAGGTTATAGGAAACAATAGATATGATAGCAGATGGAATTATAAGCTGATTTTTCTTTCATATAATGTCTGATCTGTGATCTGCTTTTCTTCCTTTAATCTTCAGAGTCTGTGGGAAAAATAAATCTTCTTATATAAAAAGCATTTTGCTCTGTTTCATCACATTACTTCTTGTCTTTTAGCCACTTTGCTGCTCACGAACACACATAGTAAAGGATGGTTGTAGAGAAGAACTAAATCACAATTTTGGTACTAATAGATGTGTATTGTACACATTACAGTTTATTGTGACAATCTTATTTTCTACTTTTTTACATAAATTCCTCTGCTAAAGAACACAGATATAATCATCACCCATGTTTATAGCCTAAGAGGCATTGAAAGACTTAGATGTTAAAATAAAAAGATCTAATTGCCTGCCTAGATCCCAGTGATAGAAACACTGACCACCAGGAGCAACTCCTGCGTTGAGAGAGTATAAGTATCATTATACTTATCATTTTTATTATGATTATTAAAGGCCCGGTGCACAGCAGTGAAAGCTTGCTTAGGGAGAAACAGTGATTCTGCTTAGATACTCTGTAATAGTCTTAAAGGTGAGGCTTCCCAATCCTCATTAAATAGAGAACATAGAATTAAAGTAGAAAAAATAAAGTTTCATAATTCCTCCTGAGTTAGGTCTTCATAACAGGTTAGTTATTTAAAAGTCCAAAGACATCAAATATAGACACAATCTTACATCCACATCATGTTCACAACACCAGGAGGTGCCTTTGTCTAGTGGCCACATCTTTTTTGCCAGAGAAGCCAGTTTACATAATTGTCAGTCACAGACACATGTGGTGCAACTAACTGTCTCAAAATTTACTGGCCCAAGTGGGAGGGCAGTTTGTGCAATCTGTTGGATAGGTTTCTTAAGCACTCCTGTCTCTACTAGCTCTTTAATCAAGACTGACACCTTCCCTTCCACCACTTGCCTTTCCTCTGGCATCCTATACTGCTTTACTAATAGCACATGGCTGGGCTGAGAGATCCAGTGGGAGGCTGGCTGTATAGTGGTCCCACCATTTGACTACCACTATTCAAATTGTGACATTTCTCCACTGTGAACATCTCTTACAAGCAAGAGAAGTATTACACATATTAAAAATATTAATTTTTACAATATAGTTAACAGTATCAGTTATAACCACTTCGATGTGTGGAATGTCCATCATATAAAACAAGACATTAATTTTAAGGGCCACAATGATGTTCCCAGAACCAGTGATAAAACTGTTACTGATTGTAACCTGAAAAAGTCATAACCAATAGTCCTAAAAGGGTAGGTCTGATGGAGTCAATCTTTAAGGAATAGGTAAGCCCAAAACTCTGTGTCATGTTGCAGACCAATTGGGCCAACTTTTGAAAGGAATTATGAGTTTGATATGCAAGAGTGGCTTTATCAGAAATACAAGTTTTACTTTGTAACAGAGGGAATTAATTTTTTTCTTTAACTGACAGAAAGATCCAGCATTTTGAAGCTGCCAACATTGTTTCAAGAAACTATTTGGCAAACAGGCCATGAATTGTTTTAGGACCTATCAGTCACTCCTGCTGGCAGAAAGCCAGGGCTATTAAGAATGATACCTTTAACTTGTCAACCAACAGGACATCATGTCTACTTTGAAAACTTTGCACATAGAGAACTTTTTTCTAACACTTCATAAGCAAACATTCACAGTTCAAAAATGTAACACATATCAATTCCAATTCTGTATTCATACAGCAATGCATTCATTGTATAGGCTTGCAAGCCTCTCATAAAATCACTTTTACTTTTTTCCCCCTTAATGCAAATTTTGCCCAAACTTTAGTAAGTTCTCCTTTACAGGAACACACCAAAGAGTTTTAATAAGGCACTTCAGGAGTTACAAGGTAGTTGCCAGGAGCAGCTAGATATTTTATCTCCTTGGCTGAAAGCTGGTAGAGTGCAGGGGGGAGGGGGCATCCAAGAGCCCAGGGTCAGCTGGAGCTGCAGGAAAGAAATCAGTGAGGCAGTAACAGCAGTAAATTCAGCTTTACACTTACTTTTGGTTTTAAGTGGCCTTTCATTTAGCCTTAACAAATAAAATTAAAATAATAACAAGATCAGCCTTAACAAATGAACTTATAATAATAAACCACCAATATGGTGGCTGATTTCAATCCTATCTCTTGCTGCTTAACCTTCCAAAAGTGTATGCTGCCAGATGTACTTTTTCCCATGGCCCAACCCACCCAGTCTTATGAACAGGTGGGACAATGAGAGAATTTCTACTCCTCTGCCCTTACCCACTACTAGCAGATCCTGAGATGTCTTTATCTCTTAACCTGGCCCACACAATCACATGTACTACCAGGTCCCAAGGAGTCTTATCTCTGCTAACCTGGTCAGTGCTACCCTTAGTGGGTAGCACTCTACCTCTCCTCACCTACCACCTAGTCAAGAGCATAAAACACCAGATTGCAGGCAACCTATTTCATCCCCTAACCTGGTCCATCTGATCCCTGATCTTCTAAAAAAAAAACAAACAAAAAAAAAAAAACACTGTCATCAGAACCTGGAAGACAATGAGAAATTGTCCTATGACAGCCTCCCTGGAGAGACAGGCTGGAGAGTGAGGAGATGGCTTTTTTATTTAATTGAATGTATTTGGGTGACATTGGTTAATAAAATTACATATATTTAGGTTTACAATTCTATAATACATCATCTACATATTGTACTGTGTGTTCACCACCCCATGTCAAGACTTCTTTCACCACCATTTATCCCTCCTGGGGAGATGTCTTTGAGGTAGTGCTTCATGAGTCTCCCAACCTCTCCTGTCCCAGAAGGATGGCTTATGTGGATTCCTGCAAATTTACAGGTACCCTACAGGCATCCTGCAAGTATCTAAAACTATTCGCATCTAAAACTAAGGTTACCCTTTTCTGACACAAGCTATTCTTCTTCCAGTTTCACACACACACACACACACACACACACACACACACACACACACACACAGTGTTAGCATTCAAATGACCACAAGTTTGATATTCAAGTCATTTTTATTCCCTCTCATCTGGATTATTGTGATAACCTCCTCAACAGACTTTTAAAGCCAAGTCTTTATACACTGCTGCAAGATTAACTTTCCTGAAGCACAGCTCTGATCCTGACATTTCCCTGCTCAGTAAACTTCAGACTAGCCTGGCTGATGTGGCTCAGTGGTTGAGCATGGATCTATGAACCAGGAGATCATGGTTTGATTCCTAGTCAGGGCATATGCCCGGGTTGCTGTCTCAATTCCCAGTAGAGGCATGCAGGAGGCAGCTTATCCATGATTCTCTCTCATTGATGTTTCTCTCTCT
>NW_006299388.1:0-2824 GCF_000327345.1 Myotis davidii | reverse complement strand
TCTAAAGTCAATAAAAGTCATATTTAAAAACAAAAAACTTCAGACTAAAGTTTCAAGCCTCCCAATCACATCCTGGTCCCAGTGGGCCTTTTTTTAAAAAATATATTTTTTATTTATTATAGAGAGAAGGAAGAGGGAGATGGAAACATCAATGATGAGAGAGAATCATTGATTAGCTGCCTCTTGCACATACCCCCCACCAGGGATCTAGCCCACAACCCGGGCATATGCCCTTGATCGGAATCAAACCCAGGATTCTTTAGTCGACAGGCCGACGCTCTAGCTACTGAGCCAAACCAGCTAGGACCCAGTGGGCCTTTTTACCTTCATTCTTTATTTGGTACTTGGAGTACAAAAGACCTGTGTTTGAGTCCTGGATTTGCCACCTACTAGACATGTAACCTTGGAAAAGTCAATGAAATGAGCCTCTGTATCCTTATCTGCAGGATGAGAATAATAATAATAATAATAATAATAATAATAATAATAATACCATTTAGAAGATGGCAGCTGGCAGGATGGAGGTGAGGGAGTGGGACTCGGGCACAGAACCCACGCCATCTTGAAGGGGAGAGTGGCCTCTTCTAGGAACTCATCAGCACCATCACCCAGACAGGCCTTAGACACTGCCAGTGACCCAGCAGCTACTCCAGCCAAAATCCTGCTGCCCCACCCACAGACCCGCAGACCCTGGGATCTCCACCTCCAAAGTTGCACAGCTCCTGCAGCAGTAAGTGCAACTCCCCCCACCCCAGTGGCAGAACTCCAGACACCACATTCCCGTGTTTCCAATATCTGTGCGTTTCCAACATTTCGCACATTTCCAGCATGCAGACGTCCAGGGCATACCACTCCATAGGCAGCTCTTGGATGTCACTGTGAACCCCTGCTGGGTGTGATTTTGAACAGACAAGGGCGCACTGCCCGCAGTAGAAGTTCTAAATTCCCTCTTCCTGAATAACTGCCCACAGACAACCCAGCTGCGCATCTTTAGCCCCAGGGCCCCTCAGAGTGCCTCAGAGCTCTACGCTGGCAAACTCACCACCACAGTCGCGCATTTCCAACAAGCAGGTACTCAGAGCCCATCTATCCACAGGGCGCTCCTGGGAGCTGCTGTGAACCCCTGCTAGGTGCGATCTTGGACAAACAGGGACGCACTCCCCACCAGCAGTAGAAATTCTGAATTCACTCACCGTGGATACCTGCCCACAGAAGCCTCAATTATATGGCTTCAGTGCCAGGGCCCTTCAGATTGCTTCAGTACACCACACTGGCAAACACACCGCTGGTGCCCCAGTGAGCCGCCACTGGGAGCACGTGCCTATCCACCACAGGTGCAGCAGCAAAAACTGAGTCTGCCCACCCCATAGCTATAGAACTCTGGACACTACAGTTGCACATTCTTCCAGTGCCACTGTGAGTCCCTGCTGGGCATGCACGACTTCAACCAAGGGCACAAGACAGCAAAAATTGGGACACCTCCCTCCACAGCTGCTGCTGACTTCTAGACACTGCAGTTGCGCATTTCCAGCTCACAGGCCTACATCAAGAGAACCCAAATAGCTCAAGTAGGGAGCTATGCTAGATTACCAAACCCAGGAGACCTGAGAGATCACACCAGTAGCACCATTCCAAAAGACCCTGGGTAGCAAAGCAATTTGATCTACGATTAAAATATTACAGCAAAACATGGGAAGACAAAAAAGCAATCCCCAAGGAAAGAAAAACTTCACCAGAAAGGAAGTGAAATGAAACTGAGGGTAGCAACATATCAGAGAAAGAATTCAGAGTAATGATTATAAGGATGCTCAAACGGCTGGATGACAAATACACACAACTCAATGAGAATTATAAGGAGCTGAATGAGAATGTCACCAACATGAAAAGGAACCAAGAGGAGATGAAGAATGACATAGTTGCAATAAAGAACACAATAGAAGGTTTAAACAGTAGACTACAAGAGGCTGAGGACTGCATCAGCGAATTAGAAGACAAGGTAGGAAAAAACACACAAACACAGCAGCAACTGGAAAGAAGATTTAAAAAGCAAGAGGAGAGCCTAAGGGAGCTTTGGAACAACACAAAACAAAACAATATTGGCATAATAGGGGTACCAGAAGGAGAGGAAGAGAAACAAGGAATAGAAAACTTGTTTGAAGAAATAATGACAGAAAACTTCCCTGATATTGGCAAGAAAAAAACTATGCAGGTCCAAGAAGCACATAGAGTCCTAGACAAGATGAACCCCAAAAGACCGACACCAAGACACACCATAATTAACACCAAGGGATCTCCTATTAGAATATCAATGGATTTTTCAACAGAAACACACCAGGCCAGAAGGGAATTAATGAAATATACAAAATGATGCAAAGAAAGGGACTGAACCCAAGAATACAATACCCAGCAAGGCTATCATTCAAAATTGAAGGTGGAATCAGGATTTTCACAGACAAAAAGGGGCTAAGAGAGTTTATTTCTACCAAGCCAGCAATGCAAGAAATGCTAAAGGGACTGCTATAAAAAGAAGAAACAAAAAGGCAAGAAGAAACACAAACATTAAGACTAAAAATGACAACAAACAAGTACTTATCAATAATAACATAAAATGTAAATGGATTAAATGCACCAATCAAAAGATATAGGGTAGCTGAATGGATAAGAAAACATGACCCATATATTTGCTGTCTACAAGAGATCCACCTCAGAACAAAGGATTCACACAGACTGAGAGTGAAGGACTGGAAAAAAAATTCTTCAGGCAAATGGAAATGACAAAAAAGCTCGGGTTGCAATACTTATATCTGATAAAATAGACCTCAAA
>NW_006299387.1:178648-180710 GCF_000327345.1 Myotis davidii | reverse complement strand
ACCCCTCTGAGGGCTTCAGCACACTATTGTCTGTGTCCATGGGCTATGCATATATGCATATATGTTTTGGGTTAATCTCTTCCTTGTCCCTGCCACAACCCTCCTCTGTGAGATCTGTCAATCTGTTCCATGCATCCATGCCTCTGGAACTATTTTGTTCATTAGATTCCACATGTAAGTGAGATCATGTAATATTTGTCTTTCTATGATTGGCTTAATTTGCTTAGCATAACAATCTCCAGGTGCATTCACTCTGTCAGAAAGGGTAAGAGATACACCTTGAATGACCCTGCTTTGAGCTACTCTCACTTCCCCCACAAAACTGGGCTCTGCAGGGGTATTCAGGGCCTGCCTAGGTTTACACAATTCTCGTTTTGGGTGGTGCCCACAGCTTGTAGGAGGGGAGCGGGCACTTCCTCTCTTTTCCAAGGCTGCACTAGCTAAACTCACTGGGGAACTTGGCTCTGGTTTCCTGTAATGCAGCTGAAGGGCCCATAACATGCCTATCTGTCTCCCAGGCAGAACCCCACCTGGAGACACAGTCACAATACCTCAGCTCCGCCTGGCTCCCTGGCACCCCCTCACCACCGCACCAAGCAGGGGGGCATTAAAAAACAAATCAGCCCCAGTTGGCCCTCTAATCTTTCATTGCATCCAGCCCCCACTGGGCAGGGCATCCACTCAGGGTCCCACCAGGCCAAAAGCCCAAGTCCTCCTTACTGTCAGATCTAGCTGTATGCACATAGATTTCCAACCCAGAGCCATTTCCCTTTGCCTGGGGCCGCAGTAGGACACCTGGCAGACCCAGCCATTCTACGTGTGGTGGGAGGAGTGCTGCCCATGCACGCCAGGTGGGCAAGATGGATCCTCTTTCCCAAGCCACACTGTGGAGCCCTGTCCAGCTCTCTGCCCAAAGTTCTTCCAGAACATAAAGGGCTCCTCAGATTCACTGATGGATCAGAGCCATCTGCCAGCCCTGAGTTTTGTTTGTATGGCCCCTTCCAGTGACACAGATTGTAGTGAACTTCCCAGGCTGTGTTGTAAAGAAGAAATTGCTCTTTGCCTGGAATAGTGCAGTCTGAGTCTCCCTCCCAGGTGGACAGAATTCCTACAGGTGCCCACTAATACTAAAGGGCCTTTCCTTCCCTTTTTGTTGTTCTGGATTGGGATCCCCGCAAGGAGCTGGATCCCCATGCACCCAGGGGGCAGGGGCTCTGCGGCTGCGCTTTTCCTCTGGCTTCCTAGCTGCACAGGTGCATTAGTTGGCTCACTCTTTCGTGTCTCTTCCTTGTTAGGTTTGATTGAGCAATTGAATCGATACGCCTCCCCCAGTAAATGTCTTCAGGCCATTTCACTATGGACATTCCCTTTTGCCGAGACCACACTTTACTTGCTGAGACCACATTCCATTATCTCTTCCTTCCGGACCTGCACAGAGAATTCTCCCAGAAAGCCCGGCAAAAGTCCTTTAAAACCCGCTAACTCCCCTCACTGGGGCCTGGTGCCATCTGGTGTGTGGATGATCCAATAAATTTGTAATCCCTCACCATTCTGGCCTCGTGCATTCCTCTTTTAGGGACCTAATAATCCTGTCCTTTCTCCACATTCCCTGCTCACAATATTTCGGATCAGCTACACTTCACTGTTTTTTTTTAAGCGGAATGCTCTGCAGTTTAGCTCAAGTCCAGTCCGGTGTTGGGAGCAATCAGTGGAAACTTCCAGCTACTCTGCAGCCATTTTGGAACCCCATTCTGGGATTGTTTTCTTAGTTTCCCTTTCTAATAGTTCATTATTGGTGCATGAAAATGCAAATTATTTCTGGATATTTATATTGTATCCTGCTACTTTACTGAATTCATTTATCAGTTCTAGTTGATTGTTTTGTGGAATCATTAGGGTTCTCTATGTAACAGTATCATGCCATCCAGTTTTACTTCTTTCTGTTCCAATTTGAATGCCTTTTATATCTTCTTGTCTGACTGTGGTGGCTAGGACTTCCGGTGCTGTGGTGAATAAGCGTGGTGAAAGAGCACCTCCTCTGTCTTGTTCCCCATCTTAAGGA
>NW_006299387.1:146863-177628 GCF_000327345.1 Myotis davidii | reverse complement strand
ATCCTTTCAAAGAACCAGCTCTTGGTTTCATTGATTTTCTGTATTGTTTTTTTGGTCTCTATGTCATTTATTTCTGCTCTAATCTTTATTATCTCCTTCCTGCTGCTCACTCTGGGCTTTTCTTTTTGCTCTTTTTCTAATTCTTTGAGTTGTAGAGTTATGAGATTTACTACCATTTTTTCTTGTTTTTTGAGATAGGCCTGTAGAGCTATAAACTTCCCTCTCAGGACTGCTTTCATTGTGTCCCATAGGTTTTGGATTGTTGTGTTTTCATTGTCATTAGTCTAGGATGTGTTTTTAATTTCTTCTTTGATCTCACTGGTAACCCAATCAATAATTCAGCTTCCAGGTGTTTGAGTATTTTGGGTTGTTTTTATTGTAGTTTATTTCTAATATTATGCCATTGTGGTCTGCGAAGATGCTTGGGATGATTTCAATCTTCTTGAATTTGGGGAGACTTTGCTTGTGACCCACTATGTGGTCTATTTTTGAATGTGTCCCATGAGCACTTGAGAAGAACGTATATTCCCTGGCTTTGGGGTGAAGCGTTCTGAAGATGTCTATTAAGTCCATCTGATCAAGTGCGTCATTTAGGATTGCTGTATCTTTGCTGATTGTTTGTCTATAGGACTTATCCAGTGCTGTCAGTGGTGTATTAAAGTCCCCTACTATGATTGTATTGTTGTCGATCTCTCCTTTGATATCTTATATGGCCTTTATTATCTCGAAGTATGGTCCCTCTATTCCCACTTTGCTGAGAGTATATATCATAAATGGGTGCTGGGTTGTATCAAATGCCTTTTTTGCATCTATTGATATGATCATTATTTTTGCCCTTCATTTTGTTTACGTGGATATTAAACCAAACTTGCATATCAGGAATAAATCTGACTTGATCATGGTGAATTATCTTTTTAATGTATTGATGAATTTGGTTTGCAAATATTTTGTTGAGGCATTTTACATCTATGTTCATCAAGCCCTTGCTGGTTTGGCTCAGTGGATAGAGCGTCAACCTGAGGACTAAGGAGCTCAGATATGAGAGTGGAGTGAATAATTGGTAACTAAGTTATTTCAAACTGAAATAAGATTGAAATTTACTTTGAAGTAATAGAAATTTAAAAATATATTTGGCCCTAGCTGGTTGGCTCAGTGGACAGAGCATTGGCCTGCTGACCCAAGGGTCACTGGTTTGATTCAGGTCAAGGGAACATGCTCGGATTGCGGGCTCGATCCCAGTGTGGGGGCGTGCAGGAGGCAGCAACTCAATGATTCTCTCTCATCATTGATGCTTCTATTTCTCTCTTCCTCTTCCTTCCTCTCTGAAATTAATGGGGGGAAAAAAGAATATTGGCCTATAACTTTTCAAAATTGTCTTTGGTTTGGGAATCAGGGTAATGTTGGCTTTGTGAATTGTTTGAGAAGAATAGGTGTTAACTCTTCTTTGAATGTTTGGTAAATTCACCTATGAGGCCATCTGGTCCAGAGCTTTTGTTTATTGGAAGTTTCTTGATTACTGATTCAATTTCGTTAGTTGTTATTCTGTTTCTTCTTCTTTTTTAAAGTAATACTTTATTACTGAAAGTATTACATATGCCCCCCTTTTCCCCACATTAACCCTCTCCAGCCCACCCTGTATACCACTCCAGGCCTTCACCACCCTATTGTCTGTGTCCATGGGTTATGCGTATATGCATACGAGGTCTTTGGTTGATTATCCCCCATCCACCTGACCTCCCCCGCCTTCCCTCCAAGATTTCACACTCTGTTCCAGGCTTCCATGTCTCTGGATCCACTCTGTCCACCAATTTAGTTTGTTACTTAGATTCCACATATGAGTGAGATCATGTGATACTTGTCTTTCTCTGACTGGCTTATTTTGCTTAGCATGATACTCTCCAGGTCCATTCAACTCTGTCACAAAGGGTAAGAGATCCCTCTTTTTTATAGCTGCATAGTATTCCATTGTGTAAGTGTACCACAGCTTTTTTTATCCAGTCATCTACTGATGGGCACTTGGGATGTTTCCAGATCTTAGCTATTGTAAACTGGTATGAACATAGAGGTGCATGCTTTCTTTCTTTGTTTCTTTTTTATTGCTTAAAGTATTATAAAGAGTATTACATATGTCTCCTTTTTATTCCCCCTGCCCTTGACAATCCCCTGGCCTCCCCTACCCACCAGTGTCTTATGTCCGGAACTGGAGAGCATTATGCTAAGTGAAATAAGCCAGTCAACGAAGGAAAAATACCACATGATCTCACTCATTCATGGATAATAGAGACCATTATAAACTTTTGAACAATAATAGATACAGAGGCAGAGCTGCCTCGAACAGACTGTCAAACTACATGCTTTCTTTCTGATTGGTGTTTCGAGTTCCTTCGTTGTTGTTGTTGAAAATTTTACATATGTCTCCTTTTTCCTACATTGACCTCTCCCTGCCCGCTCCCACCCCCCAGGACATGCTCCCGCCCCCATATTGTCTGTGTCCATTGGTCATGCTCATATGCATGGATACAAGTCCTTTGGTTGATCTCTTACACTCCCTCCCAACCTCCCCTGCCTTTCCTCTAAGGTTTGACATTCTGTTCAATGCTTCTATGTCTCTGGATCTATTTTTGTCCATCAGTTTATATTGTTCATTACATTACACAAATGAGTAATATCATGTGATATTTATTTCTCTCTGACTGACTTATTTCACTTAGCATAATGCTCTCCAGGTCCATCCATGCTATTGCAAATGGTAAGAGTTCTTTCTTATTTACAGCAGCATAGTATTCCATTGTGTAGATGTACCACAGTTTTTAATCCACTCATCTGCTGATGGGCACTTAGGCTATTTCCAAATCTTAGCTATTGTAAATTGTGCTGCTATGAACATAAGGGTGCATATATCCTTTCTGATTGGTGTTTCTGTTTTCTTGGAATATATTCCTAGAAGTGGGGTTATTGGGTCAAATGGGAGTTACATTTTTAATTTTTTGAGGAAACTCCATACTTTTTTTCACAGTGGATGCACCAGTCTTGCATTCCCACCAGTAGTGTATGAGAGTTCCTTTATCTCCAAATCTTTACCAGCATTTGTCGTTTGCTGATTTGTTGATGAGAGCCATTCTGACAAGTGTGAAAAGGTACCTCATTATCATTTTGATTTGCATCTCTCAGATGATCAGTGACTTTGAGCATGTTTTCATATGTCTCTTGGCCTTCTGTATACCCACTTTCGCAAAGTGTCTATTTCAGGGGTGGACAAACTTTTTGATTCGAGGGCCACAATGGGTTCTTAAACTGGACCGGAGGGCTGGAACAAATGAATGGATGGAGTGTTTGTGTGAACTAATATAAATTCAAAGTAAACATCATTACATAAAAGGGTACAGTCTTTTCTTTTTTTAGTTTTATTCATTTCAAAAGGGCCGGATCCGGCCCACGGGCCATAGTTTGCCCACGGCTGGTCTATTTAGATCCTTTGCCCATTTTTTGATTGGATTGTTCATCCTCCTTTTTTTAAGTTGTATGAGTTCCTATAAATTGTGGAGATTAAACTCTTAACAGATGTAACATTGGCAAATATGTTCTCCCATGCAGTGGGCACTCTTCTTGTTTTGTTGATGGTTTCTTTTGCTGTGCATAAGCTTTTTATTTTGATGTAGTCCCATTTGCTTATTTTCTCCTTAGTTTCCATTGTCCCTAGGAGCTGTATCGGTAATGATACTGCTATGACATACTAGTATGTCTAATATTTTGCTGCCTATGGATTCTTCTAAGGTTTTTATAGTTTCCCAACTTATGTTTAAGTCTTTTATCCATTTTTGTGTATGGTGTAAGTTGGCGTTCTACTTTCATTTTTTTGCATGTATCTGTCAAATTTTCCCAGCTCCATTTATTGAAGAGACTCTCTTGACTCCATTGTATGCTCTTGCCTCCTTTGTCAAATATTAATTAAGTGTAATGGCTTGGGTCGATTTCTTGGGTCTCTGTTCTGTTCCATTGATCTACGTGCCTGTACTTATGCCAGTACCAGGCTGTTTTGATTCCAGTGGCTTTGTAGTATACTTAAAATCTGTAGTATTGTGATTCCTCCAACTTTGTTTTCCTTTCTCAAGATTGCTGCAGCTATTCGGGGTCTTTTTTGGTTCCATATAAATTTTTGGATTATTTGTTATAGATCTCTGCAATATGCTGTTGGCATTTTAATAGGTATTGCACTGAATCTGTAGCTTGCCTTGGGTAGAATGGATATTTTAATGATATTAATTCTACCAATCCATGAATGCATATATTCTTCCACTTGTTTATATCTTCCTCTATCTCTTTTTCCAATGTCCTGTAGTTTTCTGAGTACAGGTCTTTTGCCTCCTTGGATAAGTTCATTCCTAAGTATCTTTTTTTATGGTGCGATAGTAAATGGGATTGTTTAGTTTCTCTTTCTGAGAATTCCTTGTGGTTGTATAAAAAAAGCCATTGATTTTTTTAGGTTTTGATTTTGTATCCTGCAACATTGCCAAATTCATTTATTAAATCTAGTAGTTTTTTGGTGGAGTCTTTAGGGTTTTCTATGTACAATATCATGTCATCTGTGAATAATGACAGTTTTACTTACTCTTTTCCAATTTGGATGCCTTTTATTTCTTCTTCTTGTTGGATCGCTGTGCTAGACTTCCAGGACTATGTTGAATAAGAGTGATGAAAGCGGACATCCCTGTCTTGTTCCTGTTCTTAGGAGAAATGGCTTTAGTTTTTGTTCTTCTGTTTCTGGTTCCTTAAGGTATAAGATTAAATTATTTTAGATTTTTCTTAATTTTGTTTGTTTGTTTTTTAAGTAGGCCTGTATTACTATAAATTTCCCTCTAAGCACTGCTTAGGATTGTGTCCCATAGATTTGGGGTCGTTGTGTCTTTATTTTCATTTGTCTCAAGGTATCTTTTGATTTCTCCCTTAAATTCATTGTTAACACATTCATTATTTAATAGCATGTTATTTAGCTTCCATGTGTTTGTAATTTTATTTTTCCTCTTGTAATTGAATTCTACTTACATATCATTGTGATCAGAAAAAATGCTTGATCTGATTTCAGTCTTTTTAAATTTGTTGAGACTTGTTTTGTAACCTAAGATGTTGTTCATCCTGAGAAATGTTACATGTATACTTGAAAACAATATATATTCTGTTGCTTATGGGTTAAATGTCCTAAAAATACTAATTAAATTCATCTGGTTTAATGTGCCACATAAGGCCACTGTTTCCTTATTGATTTTTTTGTCTGGGTGACCCATTCATTGATGTCAATGGGGTGTTAAAGTCTCATACTATTACAGTACTACTGTCAGCCTCTCTCTTAATGTCCATCAGTATTTGCTTTATATATTTATGTGTTCCTATATTGAGTGTGTAAATGTTTATAAGGCTTATATCCTCTTGTTGAATTGGTCTCTTTATCATTGTAAAATGTCCTTCTTTATCTCTTATTATAGCCTTTGTTTTAAAGTCTATTTTGTCTGATATAAGTATCACTACCTCAGCTTTAAATTTTTTAAAATTTCAATTTATCTAAAATATCTTTTTTCATCCCTTTACTTTCAGTTTGTGTGTGTCTTTCAATCTGAAGTGGGTCTCTTGCAGGCAGAATATATATGGGACTTGTTATCTTATCCATTCAACCATCCTATATTTTATGATTAGAGCATTTAACCCACTTACATTTAAAGTGATTATTGATACATACGTAGTCATTGCATTATTTCTTCTTCTTCTTCTTCTTCTTCTTCTCCTCCTCCTCCTCCTCCTCCTCCTCCTCCTCCTCCTCCTCCTCCTCCTCCTCCTCCTCCTCCTCCTCCTCCTCCTCCTCCTCCTCCTCCTCCTCCTCCTCCTCCTCCTCCTCCTCCTCCTCCTCCTCCTCCTCCTCCTCCTCCTCCTCCTCCTCCTCCTCCTCCTCCTCCTCCTCCTCCTCCTCCTCCTCCTCCTCCTCCTCCTCCTCCTCCTCCTCCTCCTCCTCCTCCTCCTCCTCCTCCTCCTCCTCCTCCTCCTCCTCCTCCTCCTCCTCCTCCTCCTCCTCCTCCTCCTCCTCCTCCTCCTCCTCCTCCTCCTCCTCCTCCTCCTCCTCCTCCTCCTCCTCCTCCTCCTCCTCCTCCTCCTCCTCCTCCTCCTCCTCCTCCTCCTCCTCCTCCTCCTCCTCCTCCTCCTCCTCCTCCTCCTCCTCCTCCTCCTCCTCCTCCTCCTCCTCCTCCTCCTCCTCCTCCTCCTCCTCCTCCTCCTCCTCCTCCTCCTCCTCCTCCTCCTCCTCCTCCTCCTCCTCCTCCTCCTCCTCCTCCTCCTCCTCCTCCTCCTCCTCCTTCTTCGTCTTCTTCTTCTTCTTCTTCTTCTTCTTCCTCTTGTCCTGTTAATATTTCTTGTAATACTGATTTAGTGGTGGTGAATTCCTTTAACTTTTTCTTGTCTTGGGAGCTCTTTATTTCTCAATTCTACTAGGTGTACAGGTTAATAATGGCAGATTTTGTAATCAAAGAAAATACGATAATTTCAAGAGAAATATCAAAAGTGCTTTATTCAAAGTAATGTCCATCACTAGCTACACATTTCCCCCATCTTTCAGGTAATTTGTGGATACTGTCCCAATAGAACTTTTCTTGTTTTGAGGCAAACCATTCAGAGACCCAATTTTCAACTTCTTCCTATGTTGGTCATTTCACAATCAAAGTGTGGTTCAAATTGTTAATTTGTTGTTGGTAGCGATCAGTATTAACGATTTCACCTGGTTTTAGAAGTTCATAATACACCACACCTTCCTGATCCCACCAAATGCAGATCATTGTCTTATTTCCGAAGCAATTTGGCCTTGCAGTCGATGTTGATGGTTGACCTGGATCAACCCATGATTTTGTGCATTTGGGATTCTCAAAATAAATCCACATTTCATCACCAGTCACAATGCGATGCAAAAAATACTTTCTTTCGTGCCGTTGAAGCAACATTTTACTGATGACTTTTCAGTTTTCCACTTGTCTTTCGTTCAGTTGATGTGGCACCTATTTTCCTCCCTTTAAAATCTTCCCATTGCTTGTAAGTGACCGGAAATTGTTTGCTGAGCAACGCTTAATCTTTCTGCAAGTTGTTTTTGAGTTTGACATGCATCTTCATCAATTGACCTGGATGTTCTTTGTTTTTCACATTGAAATCATCCCTTTTAAAGCATTTAAACAAGCCTTCACAAGTATCTTGAGATGGAGAATGTTCACCATAAGCTTCCCTAAGTATACAATAACTTTTTCTTCAAAATAAAGTAATGAATTACAACTTCCTGCAAATGCTCTTTTTTTGGCACAAAATTCAACATTTTTAAGCATAAAAATATCTATGATGTTAACACCTTTAGCAAATTTGACAAATGAAGTTTTGAAGCTTGTTGTCAATATAAGAAAATAGCATACATACCAAATCGCATATATATCAACATATTGAAAAAATCTGCATTATTAACTGGCACACCTAGTAAATGATAGCCTTGCTAGGTAGAGTAGTCTTGCTTATAGCTCCTTGCTTTTTCATCACTGAATATTTCATGTCAATCCCTTCTGGCCTGAAAAAAATTTTGCTAAGAAATCAGCAGAGACAGAACCTAGAGACAGAACCTAGCGAGAGAACATGGCAAAAGAACCTGGATAGAACCTAGACAGAACCTGGCAACCGAACCTGGCTGAAGAACCTGGCTACAGAATCTGGCGACTGAACCTGGCTGGAGAACCTGGAGAACCTAGTGAGAGAACCGAACCAGAACTTGGCTAGAGATCCTGGCTAGGCTGCTGGTCAACTGAACGCTGTCTCCGTGTCATTCCTTCTTTGCCGACTCCGTCCACACCTTTGGGGACCCCTGGACCTGCTGGGGTCGGACCCCAGCAGTCGGGATTTGGAGGTATTTCATAATATTAATGGCATTTGTTTAAAAAAAAAAAGAAGAAATCAGCAGATTGTGCTCATATCAGCAGCACATATACTAAAACTGGAACAATACAGAGAAGATTCACATGGCCCCTGTGCAAGGATGACATGCAAATTCATTCCATATTTTTTTTAAAAAGAAAGAAATCAGCAGATTGCTGGGAGCTCCCTTGTATGTAACTAATTGTTTTTTTTCTTGCTGTTATTAAGATTCTCTCTGTCTTTAACCCTTAATGTGTTTAATTATGATGTGTCTTGGTGTGGACCTCTTCAGAGGCATTTTTTTGGTGCTCTCTGTGCTTTCTGGACTTGTGTGTCTATTTCCTTCCCTAAGCTAAAGAAGTTTTCAGTCATTATCTATTCAAATAGGTTCTCAATTCCTTGTTCACCCTCTTCTCCTTCTGGTACACTTATGATATGAATGTTGCTACACTTGAAGTCTCAGAGGTCCCTTAAGATATCATCATTTCATTAATATTTTTTCTTTTGGCTATTCTAATTGGGTGTTTTCCACTACCCTGTATTTTAAATCACTTATTTGATCTTCTATTTCATCTAATCTGTTTATTCCATCCAATATAGTCTTCATTTCTGTTATTGTATTCTTCATTTCTGACTGGTTGGTTTTTATGGTTTCTAAGTCTTTTTTATGTTTACTATTTCTTTGTTGAAGTTCTCTTAGTGAGTTCATCTCTTCCTCCCCTATGTTCACTGAGCATCCTTATAACCAATATTTTGAACTCTGCCTCCATTTTGTTTAGTTCTTTTTCTGGAGTTTTCTCCTATTCTTTCTTTAGGGACATTTTTCTTTGTCCCCTAATTTTGGCTGTTTTTCTATGTTTGCTTCTATATATTAGGTAGATCTTCTATATCTCTCAGTCTTGGCATAGTGGTTGTTTTTAGTAGGTGTCTTATGAGGCCCAGTGGTGCAGTCTCCCTGATCACCTGAGCCAGGTTTTCTAAAAGTGTTCCTTCTGTTGATTGTGTGTGCTCTCTTCTTGTCTTTGAGTCTTGATTGCACATCATTAAGTGGGGTAACTCTCAGGCTAACTGGGTGTGAGAACTGGCCACGACCACAGTGAACGAGCTGCTAAGCTGGTGCTTATTCCATAGAGCAAGATTTACTCCAGCATTACTCTGGTGCCTGCCAAGACCACTTTTTGGGTGTGCCATTTAAGGACTTAATCATGTGGTGCTCTGTTGTGGTCTAAAGCTGACCATCTAGTGTGTTGGTTCTGGAGCCTTTTGGGAGGGACTCTGGTGCAGTTCAAAGTCAGCTAATGCCTGTACCCAACCCATGGGCACCTGGTAGGAGCTACAAAATGATTGATTTGCAATTTTTAGCTGCCTGTACTGGGCCTAGAGGCATATGGGAGAGGCTACACTGTGAACCAAAGCTGGTTGCCATCAGTGCCAGGCCTGTGGATGCTCATCAAGAGGTGTAGGGCATTCAGAGGCCAGGTTCCACCTGCATAGGGCTTGTGGACCTTTGAGAATTTTTAGAAATGCCTGCAGCCTGGGCCACAGTCAACTGCCTTTGAGGAGCAGCTGCTGAAAAAGGTTTGGATAGTGCATGGGTTGGGTTAGGTGGGATCTCAAGGACCAGGGCAAGGGGAGTAGTGTTCTCTAAGTTAATGCAGATTCAGATTTGGTGCCTGTTTGCACTTGCAGGCTGTGTGTCAGAAAGGCTCTTCACAGAACCAACAGCAACTTCTCCAGTCCTCACCCTGAAGCCACACAATTCAGTTCCTTCTCATATTTCCTTCGTATCTTTTGAGCTGCTGTCTCTTTGCTGGAGCTTAGGGTGAGTGTTTGTGAGTGAGTGAATCTGTATGCAGGCCCTTTAAGAGGATGCATGGATTTCTAGGAGCCCCCTGTCTCACCTGGACAGAATCCCCGCTGATTTTCACAGGCAGATGTTGTGGGGACTCATTTTCCTGGCACTGGTACTTCGGGCTGGGAAGCCTGCTGTGGGCCTGGGACCCCTTGCTCCTAAGTGGAGACCCTGCAGCCAATATATCCTTCCTGATTCTCAACTGCCACAGGTGGGTATGGGACCAGCCTGTTTTACATATCCACCCATCCTACCAGTCTAAGCATGGCTTTTTGTTTATATCCTTAGTTATAAAAGTTCTGTTCAGTTAGTCCTCAGGTGATTCTCAAGGGTGGTTGTTTTATAATTTAGTTGTCATTTTGATGTGGTCATGGGAGCGAGTGAGCACAGTGTTTACCTACTCTACCATCTTGACCAGAAGTTGAGTGGTTCCATTTGTATTCCATATCATACCGGACTCTAGACAGATAAATTAGGCAATAAAAATAAATAAAAGGCTTCCAAATTGATAAGAATAACTATCTCTCTTCACTGATGACAGAATCCTATAAGTAGAAAATCCCAATGAATCATCAAAAATAACTACAGACAATAATAAATTCAGCAAAGTTAGAGGGTATAAGATTACACAAAAATCAGTTGTGTTTTTATACACCTTAATGAGCAATAGAAAAAGTAAATTAATAAAACAATATCATATCATCCAAAAGAAAAATTACTTATGAATAAGTTTAGCCAAGAAGGTGAATGGCTTGTATACTAAAAACTACAAAACATTGCAGAAAACAATTTTAAAAGACCTAAATAAATGTATAGACAGCTCATATTCCTGGATTTTGAAGACTTAATGTTTTTAAGATGTCAACACTACCTAAAGTTATTGAGATTGTATTTGATATAGATTGCATTAAATGATATGTATGTAATGCAATCTCTATCAGAATTCCAAAATTGTGCAGAAATGGAAAAGCTGATTCTCAAAATCTTACAGACTCAGAAGGGGCCCTGAATAGCCAAAACAGTCTTGAAAAAGTAGAGCAAAATTGGAGTTCTCACACTTTCTGATTTCAAATTTTACTACAAAGCTACAATAATGAAAAGAATATGGTACTATCATGAGGTCAGACATATAGACCAATGGAATAGAATGGAAGTCCAGAAATAAACCTATACATCTATGGCCAACTAAATTTTGATGAGGGTTTCAAGTTAATTCAATGGGGAAAGAATAACTTGTTTAACAAATGGTGGTAAGACAACTGTATATCCACATGTACAAGAATGAAGTTAATCCTTACCTCACACCATATACAAATTTTAAATGGATGTGCAACCTAAATATGAGTTAAAACCATAAAACTCTTAGAAGAAAACATAGTGGTAAATCTTTGGATTTGGCAAAGGATTCTTAAATATGCCTCATCTTAAACTTCATGTTTATAAAATTATACAGTGTGTATTCCTTTGTGTGTGCCTTCTTTCCCTCCACCTACAGTTTTTTTATTCATTCATGTTGTTCATATGGTAGTTTATCTTGTTTTTCTGTCACATAGTTTTCCATTTTATGAACATAGTAAAATATCTTCTCTTCATATTCCCGGAGATGAATATCTGGGTTGTCTCCAGTGTTTAGGTCATATGAACAAATCTAAAACAATTATTATGGTACTAGTCTTTCAGTGAACTCACACACTTGTTTATCTTGGAGCTATACTTGGAAGTAGAATATGTTGGTTATAAGGTGAGGATAAATTTAACTTTATTAGAAAAATTTCAACAGCATTCTAAACTTGCTGTGTATTTTACATTCCCATTGTCAGTGTATGCAATGTATGAGGCCACTAGTTGCTCTACATCCTTGCCCAAATTGGCAGTGTTAGTCTTTTTCACTTTAGCTATGCTGATCATTGTGTAGTGATAGCTTCTTGAGGTTTTATGATTTGTTGGAATTCTTTATATATTCTGGATATGTGTACTTTGATAGCTATGCAAAATTCTCTGCTGTACTATGGCTTGCTTTTTAAATTTCTTAATATTTCTTTTAATTGGAAAAGGTTTTTAATTTTGACAAAGTCCAATTTATCATTTTTCTTTTAAACATAGGACCTTTTGTATCATGTTTATGACACTTAACCTCTTGTAAGGTCATGAAGATAATTGTCTTCATTTATTCTAGAAGCATTATGAATTAAATTTTTACACTTATTTATAGGATCTATAAAAATTAATTTTTTGTATGTGATGTGAGAAAAAGATTAAGGATCACTTTTTTCCCCCATATGGATACCCACTTGTTCCAGCACCATTTGTAAGACCTCCTTTCCCCACTGAATTATATTAGCACCTTTGTCAAATATTGTGTAATGATATGTATGTTGGTTTACCTCTGGGTTTCCAGTTCTGCCACTGGAGTCTCTACTGTGCAGCTGTGCTGCAGTATCATCTCATATTATAAAAGGCTAATATGCAAATCAACCGAACAGTGGGATGACCGGCCGCTATGATGTGCACTGACCACCAGCAGGGAAGATGCTCAATGCAGGAGCTGCCCCCTGGTGGTCAGTGTGCTACCACAGGGGGTGCACCACTCAGCCAGAAGCTCACAGCTCACCTCAAGCCAGGGCTCACAGCTGGCAAGTGCAACGGTGGTGGCGGGAGTCTCTCTTGCCTCTGCGGCAGGGTTAAGGATGTCCAACTGCTGGCTTAGGCCAGCTCCTCTTGGAGTGCAAGCCTAAGCTGTCAGTTGGACATCCCCCAAGGGCTCCTGGACTGCAAGAGGGTGCAGGCCAAGCTGAGGGACTCCCCACCCCTGAGTGTATGAATTTCTTGCACCGGGCCTCTAGTAACTGCATAATGAGTTTGCTGATACATGTCCTCTACAGCTGTTTCTCTACCTCAGGATCATGACAGCACTTGGGGTCCTTTGCATTTTCATATGAATTTTAGAATGAACTCCCCAGTCTCTACAATATGCCTTCCAGGATTTCAAATGACTCACTGTTTTCCATAGCTCCTGCATGCCCCCTCTCTGGGCACATTAGGGCGCCTTAGGGTTTCTAGAGTTCTGCTTTTTCAGCAGGGAACACCTGGGCACAATCTTAATTCTTTCAAGATTTCAACAAAGGCGTGGACAGCCAAGCCCTGGATTGAGAGCAAAGCAGTTTCATTTCCAATCCAGAGGACTCAGCCCACCGGTAAAATCCCACCCCCTACTTCCTGTGTTGCTGGCAATCTTGGGATGGTTTTTACATTTTTAAATAGTTGATATAAAACCAAAAGAAGAAGAATATTTTATGGAACATGAAAATTTTATAAACTTCAAAGTTCCATATCCATAAATACATTTTTATTTGAACACACACACTCATTCACATGAGTATTGTCTATGGCTGCTCTTCTGCTCCAGTGGCAGAGTGAGTACTTGTTACAGATCTGGTTTGGCCTCCAAAGCCTCAAACATTCACTTATGGTCACTTCCAGGAAGTTTGTTGCCCCCTTCTTTATCATATACTTTCTAGTCTCTGCCTGAGAATTGGTGTGTTCTATTCTTAGTTCATCTTTTTCTGTAGTAACTAATACTCAGCCAGAAGTAACCTCTTTATAAAAAAATGTTTTTATTGATTTTAGAGAGAAAGGAAGAGGGATAAAGATAGAAACATCAATTGGCTTCCTTCTGCAAGCCACCTAATGGGGATTGATCCTACAACCTGGGGAATGTGCCCTGACTGGGAATCAACCAGAAACCTCTTGGTTCATGGATTGACACTCCACCACTGAGCCATACTGTTGGGTCAGAAGCAACCTCTTGACTCATAATTCTGCCTGGAAGTCATCTTGCCAAGTTTCTTAAGTTCATTAAGGACATTTTCTATCTTCCAAATTACCCTTGGCAACAGTTTTGCCACTTCAGAACACAGGCCACCATTTTCCCAACCTTTCTGATCCATTTTCTTTTCATTTTTCTAGATCAGTGATGGCGAACCTATGACACGTGTGTGAGAGGTGACACGCGAACGCAATTTTTCGGTTGATTTTTCTTTGTTAAATGGCATTTAAATATATAAAATAAATATCAAAAATATAAGTCTTTGTTTTACTATGGTTGCAAATATCAAAAAATTTCTATATGTGACACGGCACCAGAGTTAAGTTAGGGTTTTTCAAAATGCTGACACTCCGAGCTCAAAAGGTTCGCCATCACTGTTCTAGATAATACTGTAGGAACCTTTTTCCATCTACTAGGTCCCAAAACCAGTGCCACATTTTTTTTTATTTTTATGGTAACCTCCAATTTCTAGGTACCAATTTTTTGGTATTTATATACTAGTATTGCCACAATAACACTGCATTACAATGAACTGTAAAAGCCTGTTATGCATAGTGGTAGGCATTCATTTAGCTCACCTAGCTGTGGGTGCCTGTGATAGATTAGCTGGAGCATGGGACTCTGATCTAGGGACCTTTCATCATAAATTTTTTAAAATATATTTTATTGATTTCAGAGAGGTAAGGAGAGGGAGATAGAAATAGACACATCAACAATGAGAGAGAATCATTGATCAACTGCCTCCTGCATAACCCCTACTGGGGATTGAGCCCACAACCTGGGCATGTGCACTGACCTGAAATTGAAACTTGACTTTCTGGTTCATAGATCAATGTTCAACCACTGAGTCACATCGGCCAGGCAGCAAACATTTTTTAAACATACAGTACTGGAGCCCTAGCTGGTTTGGCTCAGTGGATAGAGTGTCGGCCTGCAAACTGAAGGGTCCCAGGTTCAATTCCGGTCAACGGAACATGCCCAGGTTGTGGGCCTAATCCCCAGTAGGGGCCGTGCAGGAGGCAGCCGGTCAATGATTCTCTCTCACCATTAATGTTTCTCTCTCTCTCTTCCTCTTCCTTTCTCTCTGAACTCAATAAAAAAAAATTTTTTTTAAAGAGGTTAAAGAAACACACAAAAACAAGCATACAGTACTGGACACTGACTTCAGTCAGGGGCACTGACCTCTTTTTCATTTAAATTGTCAGATTTTTTAAAAATGCCAACAGCCAACACAACAGGAGCCATCAGGTGTGAATGAATCAAAATTATACCTGTTTCTTTGGTCAAATGGGCAAAAAATATATTTGTTGTGCTGCAGAAATTTAATAATTAGTTTATGTGTGTCTTGAGATTAAAAGGTTGAAAATTGCTGGTCCAGCAGGCTTGCTGGTAGAAAAACACAGCACTTTTTCAAGTGTCGGCTTGTAACAAGTGTGCCAAAACCCCACTAACAAAGCATGTCATGTGGCAAAATTCAGATCTGAGAACTGGGAAATGCATCATACCTACCAATGGGAGTGACCTCAGAGACACCAGGCAAAGAGCACACTAGTAGACACAGGAAAGGATAGAAAACTGGATCCATGAATGCAGCTCATATCCCCTTACTTTGTAGTTTACTATTTCACAGATGTAAACACTTTACATAATAGAACTCCCTTCCCTCTTCAATTCCTTATGTTATCATCTGTATTTTACTTCTGCACATTATATTGGCATTATTGTTGCTTAAACCTTTAATAATCCTTGAAAATAGTTTTCAATAGTCTCATTTTTAACCACATCTGAAAAATGAGTGACCCAAAGCCCAAATTCAGCTCACTCTAAAATCATGACTACTTACCTCCCAGCCATGACACTCCTCCCCCAATTTGATCTTACAATGATGTGCACTCCAGTGTCTGCAGAGAGATGTAGTGGTGGAGAGATACACATCCACCATCTCTGTAGACCTGTAACATACCCACCCTCCAAGGGGTGCTTACCTCAGCATCCCTTCCCCGAATTGATCCTACCCTCTCTCCATGCTCAGACATCAATATCATTTCACATGTCTGCTTTCTGTCTCTTTCTTTGGCCCTTAGGAGCACAGAGCTGGATTCATCTTAATTCTTGGTTCAGAAACATTCTTCAATAGTTCATGCATAGTTCACTTTTATGTTTGTTTATAATATGACAGGATAAAGTGAAGAGTTCCCTGCTCAGTTGAGGGAACTTCTGACCAAAAATCATTTTTTTAATCTTTATTGTTGGGAGTATTAAAGATGTTCTCTTTTCCCCCCCTCCACCCAGTTCCCAATGAACCCCAGTTCTTCACCACCCTATTGCTTGTGTCCATAGGTAATGCATATATGCATATAAGTTCTCTGGTTAATCTCTTCCTGCTTACTCCCCTCTTCACTCTGAGGTTCATCAGTCTGTTCCATGTTTTCATGCCTCTAGTTCTATTTTATTCAACAGTTTATTTTGTTCATTAGATTCCTTGCTCATTTATTTTAGATTCAAATGTTGATAGATATACATATCTTTTATTTGTTGTTCTTCTTAAAGACGACCCTTTAGATTCAAATGTTGAGAGATATGTATTTATTGCCATTTTATTATCTTTTCTCCTCCTCCTCCTCCTCCACCTCCTCCTTCTCATTATTATTAGTAGTAGTAGTAGTACTAAAGAATACCCTTCAGCATTTCATAGAATACTGGTTTGGTGGTGATGAACTCTTTAACTCATTCTTGTCTGGGAAGCTCTGACCTTCAATTCTAAATGATAGCTTTGCTAGGTAGACTAATCTTGGTTGTAAGTCCTTCCTATTCATCACTGAATATTTCTTGCCACTCCCTTTTACGCCTGCAAGCTTTCTGTTGAGAATCAACTGACAGTCATATGGACATTCCCTTGTAGTTAACTAACTGCTTTTCTCTTGCAGATTTTATGATTCTCTCTTTGTTTTTAACATTTGGCATTTTAATTATGATGTGTCTTGGTGTGGGCCTCTTTTGGGTTCCTCTTGTTTGGGACTCTGTACTCCCTGGACTTGTAAGTCTATTTCTTTCACTAGGTAGGGGAAGTTTCCTGTCATTATTTCTTCAAATAGGTTTTCAATATCTTGCTCTCTCTCTTCTCTTTTTGGCACCTCCATAATGCTAATGCTGGTATGCTTGAAGTTGTCGCAGAGGCTACTTACAGTATCTTCACATATATATATTTGGATTCCTTTTGCTCTTCTGATTGGATGTTTTTTGCTTCCTCATATTCCAAATAATTTATTTGATTCT
This sequence comes from Myotis davidii, assembly GCF_000327345.1. Taxonomy (NCBI): domain Eukaryota; kingdom Metazoa; phylum Chordata; class Mammalia; order Chiroptera; family Vespertilionidae; genus Myotis; species Myotis davidii. The sequence continues at coordinate 160,751 of NW_006299387.1, read as the reverse complement.
CAGAATCCTCTACTGTTGAATCCCTATAAATTATTCTTTATTTCAGTTAGTGTATGCTTAATTCTGGCTGGTCCTTTTGTACGTCTTTGATGTTCTCACTAAGGTTCTTGAAAGTCTCACTAAGTCTCTTGAATCTCTCTTTGAGTCCCTTGAAGCTCTCATTGAGATCCATGAGTAACCTTATTACCATTGTTTTGAACTCTGTATCTAGTAGTTTGCTTGCTTCCACTTCATTTATTTATTTTTCTGGAGATTTCTTCTGTTCTTTCATTTGTGACATGTTTCTTTGCCTCTGCATTTTGGCTGCTTCTCGGTGTTTGTTTCTATGTATTATGTAGAGCTTCTATGTCTCCTGGAATTGGTAGAGTGGCCTTGTGTAGTAGGTATCCTGTAGAAGCCAGTGGCTCAGCCTCCCCAGTCACCTTAGCTGGGTACTCTAGGTGCACCCCCGTGTGAGCTGTGTGCACAGTCTTGTTGTAGTTGAGCTTTGATTGCTTTTGAGTCACTAGGAGGAGCTGGCCTTCTGGCCAATTGGCTGTGAGGACCAGCTGTGACTACAGTGGAAGAGGTACTGTGCACGAGACACCCTTATGGAGCAGGTCTTGCTTCTGTGGGGCTTTGGTGCTCATTGAGTCTGCCCCTTGAGTGTGTCACTCATAGATATGTAGAGTTATAATCTGGAGTGGGCTAAATCTGTCCACCATATATACTGGCTCTAGGACTCCTCTGGAGGTCCAAAGTCATCCAATTCCTGTGCCCTTCCTGGGGCCACCCACCAGGAGCTTCAGAGCAATCTGCAGATGACTGCTACATGTGTTGGGCTTGGAAGTGCCCAGGAAAGGCCAAGTTGTGAAACAAGGCAAACTGCTGCTAGTGCCAGGCCTGGGGCCTCTTATTGAGTGGTATGGGGCACACTGATTCCAACTGCTGCTAGTTTGAGAGATTCTTAGGAAAGTCTGAAGCCTGAGCCAGGACAGGCCATTCATATGGAAAAGCTGCTGCAAACAAATTGGGTGGGGCTTCAAATTGGGTGGTGTGGGTGGGGTCTTAGGGAATCACCAGGGCATAAGGAATAGTGTGAGCCAGGTTAATGGAGACTCAGATTTAGCCTCTGCCAGTCAGCTCTGCAACAGGGGAGGTCTCAGCATAGGAACAATGACCACTGCAAACACCCCTGTCTGAGAGTAAGCCATCCCTGAGTTCTTTCTCTGATGTCAGACAATCTAGTTCCTCCCTTTATGTCCCTGGATCCACCCAAGCAGCTGCCTCAGCACTGGAGCTCAGAGGGAGGAAGTTCAAGTACAGTAGGTCCATGGGCCATCTCTTTAAGAGAAACATTCGGGACTCCAACAGGCTCCATGTCACTCAACCACAGTCCCCACTGGTTTTTATAGCCCAAAGTTACGGGACTTATCTTCCCATCACTGGAACCCTGTACTGAGGGGTCTGTTTTGGGGCTGGAACCCCTTGTTCTTCATGGGAGGTCTCCTCAGCTTAGATATCCCTCCTGATTAAAAAAGATGTCACATGTGGGTGTCAGACTAGCCTGATCTACATTTCCTCCCCTCCTACCAAACTCAATGTGCTTTCTTCTTTAATTCTCCAGTGTAGGACATCCATTCAGCCAGATTTCAGGCAGTTCTGAATGATGGTTGTTCTGTTGTTTAGTTGTCATTTTTATGTGGTTCTGGGAGGCAGTGAGTACTGCATCTACCTATGCCACCATCTTGGCTCCTGGCCCATATATCTAACTAAAAATATTTATTGTGTTAAAATACACATAACACAAAATATACTGTCCTAACAATTTTTAAGTGTGCAGTTCAGTGGTATTAAATATATTCACATCATTATTCTGCCATTGCCAATGATAATCACTAGAATTCTTTTTATCCTGTATACTCATTAACAATAAATCCTCATTTTTCCCTTTCACCAGCTACTGGCAACCACCATTACACTTTCTGTACTTATCATTTTGACTAAGCTACTTCATAAAGTGGACTCATACAGTATTTGTCCTTTTGTAACTGGCTAATTGCACTTAGCACAATGTCCTCAAGTTTTTTCCATGTTTTGCATGTGTCAGAATTTTCTTCCTTTGATAGGCTAAATAATATTCCATTGTATGTGTATGCCATATTTTAATATGTTGTGGACACTTAGTTTGCTACTGTTAATAATGCTTCTATGAACATGGTGTGCAAATATCTCTTCAAGACCTTGCTTTCAAATATTTGGGGTATATGCCAAGAAGTGGAATTGCTGGGTCAAATGGTAATCTTATTTTTAATTTTTTGAGGAACCTCCATACTATTTTCCCCAGTGGCTGTACCATTTTTATTCCCACGAACAGTGCACAAGACTTTCAATTTCTCCACATCCTTATTTTCTGTTTTTGATAATAGCCATTTTAATGAGTGTGAGGTGATACATCATAGTACTAATTTGCTTTTCCCTTATGATTAGTAATGTTGAGCATATTCTCATGTGCTTATTGGCTCTTTGTATCTCTTCTTTGGAGAAATGTCTATTAAAGTCTTTTGAATCAGGTTGGTTGTTTTGTTGTTGAGTTTTAGGAGTTCTCCATATATTCTGGATATTAACTCCTGATCAGATATATGATTTGAAAATATTTTCTCCCATTCTGAGGGGTTGCCTTTTTACTCTAGTAGTGTCTTTTCATATACATTTTAAATTTCTCATGAAGTTCAATTTGTCTATTTTTCTTTTGTTGCCTGTGCCTTTGATGTCATAATAAGGAAATCACTGCCAAGTCCAATGTTATGAAGCTTTTGTCCTATCTCTTAAAATCTATAGAGACTTATTTTGTGTCCTAATATATGATCTATCCTGGAAAATGCCCCATGTGCCCTTGAGAGGATGTATATGTTGTTGTTGGGTGAAGTGTTCAGTATGTGTCTGTTATATCTAGCCGGTTTACTGTGATGTTTAAGTCCTTTGCCTCCTTCCATGTCTGGTTGTTCTTTCCATTATTGAAGGTAAGGTACTGAAGTCTCCAACTATTATTATAGAACTATCTATTTTACCCTTCAATTTTATGGGGTTCTGCTTCATATATTTTAATGGTGTGTCATTAGTTGAGTAAATGTTTGTAATTGTTCTGTTTTCTTGTCCTCATGATAGCAGATCCCTGTGCCTATGGTAGCAAATAGAACAGAACTCTGGTGTTACTGGTGTAGTTCTTGAACCCAGAGGATTTCCGAAGACATGGGCCTCGTTTCTGTCCTTCCTCCAGAGTAATGTACTTGTGCCAGGCCCTGGGGCAAGAGTATATGATGTGCCACCCCTCACTGGTGGAAGGGGTTCTGCTCTGTGTGCAAGAAGGGAAGTAAGCCGTGTTTTCTGGGTCCCCAGTGGCAGCTGGCTGTCTCCTGAATGCCTGCACTGAGGAACCTTCTCTCTGATCCCTGTCCTGTCCCCCAAATTTCTCATGAGCTCCCACTGGAGACCCAGAGAAAAACCTACCCATGGGTGCAAACTTCTGTCCTCTGTTTTACCGTTTCCTGAGCTGGCACACTGCCAGCATTGAAGAACTCATTGAATTTACAGCTGATTTCTTCCCACTCGTGTCTGTGTTGTACTTCTTCTCTGCTCTGTCAAATGTGAGACAGTCTGTGCCAGGCTCATCATTGTGGACCTCTGTCTGCCTAGTTCTGTGTGGCCTCAGCGTCCCTGTGAGCATGATGGGGATATTTTCTCCCACCTCAACACTGTCTCCCTCAATGTCCTTGGTATCCCATGAGACTCTTCATTCTTGGCCCATTGGAACTCAGCTTCCCAGCCTCACTGAGCTCAGCACTGTGAAGTCCAACCTGGCCACTCTCTGCCCTCTGTGGAGATGTACCCTCTGCATTCCTGGCTCAGGGTCCTGCAGCAAATCATGGTAAATGAGTCCCCTGTGGGCCTCTGGGCTCTCTTTCTCTGGAGCACCCTCCTTCTGGCATCCAGCTGTCTTGCAGATTCCAGCTGCCTGTGTTCTTTATATTTCAGACCTGAAAGGTGCTCCAGGCAGGAGGTGGGGCCCTTGTAGACCTTGTCTCCTCTGTTCTCTCTTCTCAGTGGCCACAGCAAAAGTCCTTAGACAGATTTTTAGCTGGCTTGGGAGTTTCAAAGTAGTTTCCTAACTTCATTTTCCTGGGAGGCCTCTTCTAACACTATACCCTAAGTCTGTGGACTCTCTATTGTTCTGCATTCTATGTGCACCAGCTAATTCTTCTGTGCCTCTTTTCCTGATATTAATTACCTCACCAACACAGCAGCAGCAACCACAGACACTGCTGACATTCTGCTTCCCCTCAAGGTCTCTTCCCCTTAACGTCCACATGCATCAGCTCCAAAACAGATTCCACAAATACAGGTCCCTTTAACCCTGGTCAGAGGGTCTTCAGTCTGTGGGAGCAGCTCCTTCCAGTCAGGCTGGCATGGAGCCTTGGGACCCACTCACACATTGGCCAGGAAAGCTTAAAGTTTCTGGGACTAATTTCTATATCCCTCAGCACAGAGAGGACACAGGGGTGATGTGCCACAAAACTCGAAGCTTTCTTTCTTGTACATATAGTGCCACCGTACAGTCTCCAACCCCATAGTCACCAGGGACAGAGCTGATGGACTCCATGCACTCACACCATAGCAGTGGGAAGACATGCTGCGTGCCTTGATGGGTTTGGCTCTGATGGTTCTTTTATAAAATTTCATGTGGCATTTATAGTCACATTTCATTGACCAACACCTGAATCCCAGTGCAGAGAAGGGAGCCATTGGAGGGCAGGAGCAAGAGAAAAAGCCACTGGTTGAGCCCACTGGGCCTGGGATTTGGGCTGGGTGTGCCCTCAGGAACAGGGTGGGGAGGACCTCTCACTGGACCTGAGCTTCTTTCTGACAGGTGACTCCTCAGACCACCTGCAGGAGGTGCAGATGCCTCTGATCCCATTTGCCTTGTGCCAGTTGCTTTATGGACAGACATCATACATTCTGCCAGACATGATATGTGCCGGGGACCTCAGGAACCTGAAGACTGCCTGTGAGGTGCATTCTACCTCAGGGACGGGGGCCAAACCCATGACTTTCATGTGTTCATCTGCTTAAAGGCATAGGGGATATTTGTCCTGAATGGGTGGGTGGCCCCCAAAAGCCTGGCCCCTGCGGGTTTCAGAGCACATCGCCATGTGGCCACAGGTTGGACAGAACCATAGGTGGCCTGGGTACAGATGGGACACAGACCCAGTCAGCACCCAGTGCCCTGTGGACCCCAATGCTGGCCAAAGGGGCCTTGCCTGGGGACCTCGCCTACTGACTATCATCCTAGGCACCTGTTCTGCCTTCCCATAGCAGGGCCTGGTGGCACTGGCCAGGTAGGGTTGTGGAGTGAAGGGGCTCTGGACTGGCCCCAGAGGGTTGGGCTCTGGGCCACCCTCATGCAGGAGGCAGCAGGCCCCAGTCTCTGGGTTCACCGGAAACTCCTCTTTTCTTCCAGGGTGATTCTGGAGGCCCACTCGTCTGTGAATTCAACCACGTCTGGGTGCAAATTGGAATAGTGAGCTGGGGCCGTGGTTGCATGTTCCCTATGTATCCTGCAGTTTTTGCTCGAGTCTCCCATTTCTCCATATGGATTCATCATCAGATAGCACTCACACCCCTACCTCCTCAGCCGCTCCCCACCCTTTCCTCCTCTCTAGGGGCCTCCATCCATGTCCTGATGACCATGATGGCCTTCCTAACAATGTTGTGAGGGCAAGACCCCTACCCTGGCTTCCTCGTGCTGCATGCCTTGGTCCCTGATCATCTCAGCCCCTCAAGTCTCCAGGCATCTGAGTGAGGTGAGGGCAGCCAGCCAGGCCAATTCCAGGTCAGAGAGGGGATGAGCCAGGGCCACACCCCAAGAAGCAGACCCAGTCTCACCAAAGAAGGGTCAGGGTGCCCAGGGAAAGTGAGGTGCCTTGGCTGAGTGCTCTGGTACCTCAGATTTGGTCATTTATTAAATATTTACAAAGTGAGCATCCTGGAATTCCTGTGTCTGTCTTTCCACCCAAGTGCTGGCTCCCTCATGCAGACAAGTGGCCTTGTCAGGATGACAGGCAGCAGAGTGAGAGGAGAAATACAAACCAACACAATGTCTCTAGAAGGACAGCCACACAAATACATGTCTGAGTCTAGATCCAGGTCCCAGAGAAAGGTGCTGTTTTAATACAACTACCAGTATCACAGAGTTAAGTACTTAAAGTTACAAATTGAAAGTTGGGAAACATGAACTGAGAGCAAGCACATGGAAGGAATTAAAAAGATAAAAGCAGAAATCAACAAACCAAGCAGCAGGAAAACACTCAAGCTAATATTTTAAACACCTGATTTTGAAAAAAAAATAAATATAGGAAAAGAAATCACTAAGCTAATCAAGATATACTAGTAAAATGAGACCAACACACACACACACACACACACACACACACACACATCAAGAAATAACAAGGGGAAATAGCCATTAAACACAGAAACTTTAAGAAATCATAAGACATATTATGCAACTCTCTATGTAAGTAAATTTAAGATGAAAAGTTTCACTTTGTAGGAGAAAAAGAAATGAGTGAAACTCCAGTAGAGATAGATGGTTTACTAGACCAAATTCCATGGAAGAAATGGAGAAATTTAAGAGCTTTCCCCTCCTAGTAAAAGGCCTTGACTGAGATGGTTTCCTTGGAAATCACATCCCACCTTCCACTACAGGACACCCCCTCAGTGCTGCCCCCACTGTCCAGACGCTGACAGGGAGGAGCGCATCCAAATGCTCCTTAGCAGCACATGTATATAAGGATATAACTCTGATCACACAGAGAAGATTGAGACAATCCAACTTATGAATTAAAAAATCCCTAGTGAGTTATTAGCAAACATAATCCAACTTTATTTTTAAGTAGTGCATTGTAATCAAGTAGGATTTATTTCAGTAGTGCAAGGATGATTAATTACACAATCCCCAGATATAATTCATCATACCTTTGCTTTGCTAAAGAGAATAATATTAATGAAGTCTTTTTCAGTTTATTTTTTATTGTTGACATTATCACAGATGTGTTCCCCCCCCACACACTTAAGTCTTTTAACAAATCCAAAACTCATTTTCAATTTTATAAAAAGATAGGAGTCAATGGGTAATCTATATATATAAAAACCTAAGTGACCATTATGATGGAACAACCAGAACAACCGGTCGCTATGACATGCACTGACCACAAGGGGGCTGACGCTCAATGAAGGAGCTGCCCCCAGCTTCCAGGCCCCGATTGCTGGATGAGGCTTGCCAGCCATCCTCCCAGTCCCTCCCTCTGGCCGGAAGGCCCCGATCATCCCACTGCTGCCTTGGTGGCAGTTGGCCCCTCCCCCCCGGCCAGCAGGACCCAGGCTGGAATGGGGAACTGGGGGTGGGTGGCAGTGACCACCCTCCCGCGGAGCCCAGGCGGGGTCCTGCAACCTCTCCCCGGCTACCTGGGGGTGGGGGTGACAGGGACAGAGATGTGGTGAGAATGCAGGGCATCTGCTGAGCTCACTCTCACTCCCCCTGCCACCTTCCCCTGGGGAGCCAGGGCTTGCGCACCAGGGAAGCCCCATGCTCAGGTGCTGGGTGCCCATGAGGAGCCCGCCCTGCACATGTACAGCCTCTTCCAGGTGAGCTGGACCACAGCCGGGAGGACCGCAGGGGCCAGTTAGGCTCCCTGTGGGTTCGCTCAGGAGCCGGTCTGCAAGGCTGGCCAGGAGAGAACACTCTGCCCGTCCAGCTTCCACGTGGTATTGCTGGGCAGCCCAGAGGCCCATGCTGCACCCCGGCCCACAGTGTCCAGCCGCGCTCACTGCATCTCTGTGTGGGGACTTGGGCGACATGACTCAGGTGGAGGGGGGCACGCAGTGGCCTGGCGGCCCAGGTGCTGCCCAGGGTCCAGAGGTCAGCTGGGACCTGCCCTTCCATGCCAGATGTTGGTGCTTCGATCACTGGCCAGGCCTACGGGCTGCACCTGTGCACAAATTTCGTGCACCAGGCCTCTAGTAAGATATATATACCTCATCCTAAAGGTAGCCTTTCTTTAGTGGGTAACATGGAGTGCATTTCTGCTAAAATTAGGGTCAAGAGCAAGCTGCCCCTTTATGTCCTGCTCCTTCCTACAGAAGATAAGCCATTACAGTCGCACAAGAGAAGAGAACCATCCAGAAAAATGGAAAGGAGCCTTTTAAACTCTCTTGTGAAAAAGACTTTGAGTACCCTGGCTGGTGTCGCTCAGTGGTTACAGCATGGGCCCATGCACCAAAGGGTCATGGGTTCAATTCCAGATCAAGGGCACATATCTGGGTTGCAGGTTCAATCAGGGCATGTACAGGGGGCAACCAATCTATGTCTCTCTCTCTCTCTCTCTCTCTCTCTCTCTCTCTCTCTCTCTCTCCCTTTCTCCATGCCTAGCTCCCTCCCTCCTTCTCACCCTTCCACTCCATAAAAATCAATGGAAAAAATATCCTTGGGTAAAGATTAACAAAAGACCTGGAGCATATCCAGATCCCCCAAGAGAAAAATATGAAACTGCCACAAATAGTAAGAAAATTCAGTGCAGTCACAAGATAAAACATGACAAAATTACTGTATATTCCAATTAGAAGACATACAGTTGAAGAGAAGATACCAATTATAATAGCAACAAAAAAGATAAGGTACCTGTGGCCTTAAGAGATGTGAAAATCGATATGGAAAAATCTTTAAAATATTCATGGAGGGGGAGATTTGAATGACTGATAAGAAAGTTTATATTCTCAAACAGATCAAGTCAAAATGTGTTAGTTTTTTCTGGAGCTGGATAAGTTAATTTCAAAGTTTATACCAAAACACAAGTGAGAAAACCCAGGAATAAAACTAACTATGTGGTGGGAACTAATCTAGCAGATATTCAAAACTCCCACAAAGATTCCATAATTCCAACAAGCCATATAGACTTGACAATTTGTGTCTGTGTAGACACACCAGTAGGTAAAACCCTCAGAACTGGGACCAAGTATATGTGGAAAATTTGTGCATAATAAATGTGTCCATTTAAATCAGAAGTGCAATTTGGCATGAGCAAAAGATTTGGTCCCAGAAACAGTATTCATTCTGATCAAGCAACTTTATCACAGGAATTTTAGAATTAGTGAACACTGGAATTCTTTCAATAGTTCAAAACATAACTGCAGTCACCTATGCACTAAGCATGCATGTGATGTGCATGGGGTCTTTGTTAAGTCCTGCTTTGTATCAGGCCCTGTCAGGGTCCTGCAGTGAAAGGCACCGAAGAGGCAGCTCTGAAGGCCATGGGCCTGTATTCCGGCACGCGGCTGAGGAGGACCTGCACAGAAGGCCAGAGCAATACATTCCCATTGCTGTGGTCGTGATGTTGGCAACACTTGATGTTTTAACAGCAATTGGATAAGACCAATTAGAACTTCATTTGGTGTCTTTCCCCACCTGTCCTCAGTCATCCTTCATTCCCATCCAGGGTCACTGGGGTCCCAGCTAAGGTGAAGTTAGTGTGAGGTGCATCTCCCCCAGTTCACATGGCATACATCCCTCCATGGAGAGATAAGTAATTGGCAAGCATCTGGGGACAGCAGCACTGCAGGAGCACTCAGGTCCCGCATTGTGCAGCACCCAGCATGAACCAGAAGTTAGTCCACAAGGGAAGGTTTAGTTCTTAATTTGTGGGTCAAGATGGAAGCCTTCTGCTGCCAGGAATGCACCAGATAAAGTAGCTTTTGCATGGTAAACAGAGCACATGTGTCCCTGTGTGGATGGGATCACATTACAGAACTTCTTTGAGCCCCTATTCATTGGCAGAAAACTGTTAGAGCAATGACCATGGGGAATTGGCGGCCGCTTCGTGCATTCCAGCTGCCCTTCTTATCTCACTCCTCCTCTGCATCTGCCTCAGCCAAGTGGCTGTAGCAACACACAGAATTTCTGCACAGGCAGCCGAACCCCCACACCCGTCAGTGAGATGGAGAGCAGCATTTCAGAGAATGAAGCAGCAACTTCAAACACATGTGAATTGTTCTAGCGCAGTGGTTCTCAACCTTCCTAATGCCGTGGCCCTTTAATACAGTTCCTCATGTTGTGGTGACCCCCAACCATAAAATTGTTTTCATTGCTACTTCAAAACTGTAATTTTGCTACTGTTATAAATCGTAATGTAAATATCTGATATGCAGGATGTATTTTCATTGTTGCAAATTGAACATAATTAAAGCATAGTGATTAATCACAAAAACAATATGTAATTATATATGTGTTTCCCGATGGTCTTAGGCGACCCCTGTGAAAGGGTCATTCGACCCCCAAAGGGTCACAACCCACAGGTTGAGAACCGCTATTCTAGTGGATATCTTTAATGTCAGATTAATTTGTACATTTTTTCAGTATTCTTGATCATACTAAAATTCAAATAATAATAGGCAGTGAGTAACCTAGTCAAACAACCAAGGAAAAGAAGGCAAAAGTACAAACTGGAAAATAAAAGACTTCAGAGACAAAACCTCTCTTATTATATCACAATGGAAACTAAACCTCTGATGGTGGAAGTCATGAGGAGAATCAGGACAGCTGTCAGAATCGATACGGCGCAAATGACGACCGAAGGGCTGAGGCAGGTGTAAGGTCAGGACACTCCAAGCAGCGCCCAAGTGCCACCACGGGTGCATGCAGGCACCCCAATGACCTTGTCCACTTTGATGAATTTATGCTCTTCCCATGTGACTGTTACTGTGAAACAGTTTGTCAGGTAGGAATCAAACAGAACACACAATGACAAGCTTCTCCAACCAATGTTTAAAAAACTTTTAAGTGGTCAAACTTTATGGTGCCTTGGTTATATTCTCCAAGATTAAAGTTTTTCACTTACTGTTTTGTTTAAACTATTCTTATTGTGGTAAGTATATGTAACAAAATTTACCATTTCAAATGTCCCCCTTTTTTTCCCCATGGGCCCCCTACACTCACCCCTGCCCTACCCCAGGGCTTCACCACACTATTGTTTGTGTCCATGGGCTATGCATATCTGCATAGAAGTTCTTTGATTAGTTCCATGGCATTAAGTATAGTGCATTCACACTATTATCACTGTTATTCTGTAACTTTTTCTTCTTCCCAAACTTACACTCTGTCCCCACTAAATACTCCCTCTTATTCTCTCCTCCCTCAGCCCCTGGCACCCACATTCTGCCTCTGTCTCTGTGAATCTGATTCCTCTAGAACCCTCATAGAAGTGGGATGATGCAGTATGCATTCTTTGGTGACTGGCTTATTTCACTCAGCATGATGTTTTCAAAGGTCATCATGTTGTAAATATGAATCAGAATGTACTTCTTTTTTCAGAGTGAATGTTTTATCATATGCATATGCTCATTTTATTTATTCATTTATCTATTGATGGATATGTGGGGCTATTTTCACATTTCGGAGATTATAGATAATGCTGCTATGCACATTAAATATATTTCATATCAAATCCCCTTTCAAGTCTTTCTGTATATACCCAGAAGTAGAATTATTGGATAATATGGGAATTCTATATTTAATTTTTTGAGGAACCACTATAATGTTTTGATGCAGCTACACCAATTTACATTCTCAACAGCAATGCACATGGCTGTTTTTCTACATCATTATCAACATTTGTTCTTTGTTTTTTTAATAGCCATTCTAATGTGTATGTATAATACCTCATTGTGTTTTTATTTGAATTTTCCTAATGATTAGTGATGTTGAATATCTTTGCATGTGCTTATTGAACATTTCTTTAGAGAAATGTCTATTCAAATCCCTTGCCCATTTTTTGGGTTATTTTATTCTTTGTTTCAGACTTTTAGGAGCACATTATATATTCTGGATATTAATCCATATGATTTGCAAATATTTTTTCCCATTCTGTGTGGTTTGCCTTTTTACTCGTTTTTTTATTGTGGTAAAATACACTAGCATAAAACTTAACATTTTTAACCATTTTAGTGCACATTTCAGTGATTAAGTATATTCATATTATTGTGCAACCAGTACCACAATCCATTTCAAGAACTCTTTTCATCTTGAAAAACTGAAAATCAATATCAATTAAACAATAACTTCCAGTGCTCTTTTTCCCCAGCCTAGCAATCTCCATTCTATTTTTTGTCTCTATAATTTGACTGCTCTAGCTCATTTTGGTGAAATCATTCAGTATATGTCCTTTTGTCTCTGGCTTATTCCCCTGAGCACAATGTCATCAGATTTCATCCACACTGTAGCATGTGTCAGAATTTCCTTTCTTTTTTCTTTTAAATCCCCACCCTAGGATATGTTTGGATTTTTTAAAAATTATTGATTGAGAGAGGAACATCAATGTGAGAGAAATGTCGATCAGTTGCCTCCCATACAAGCCCCAACAGGGATCAAACCCAAAACTCAGGTACGTGCCCTGACCTGGAATCTAACCTGCAACCTTTTGGTGTATGGGACAATGCTCCAACCAACTGAGCCACTTGACCAGGGAAGAATTTCCTTTTTTTTTAAGGCTAATATTCCATTTTACAGACAGACCACATTTTGTGTATTCATTTATCCATTGATGAAAATTTAGGTTTTTTTGACGGACCCTTGGTGATTGTGAATATTGCTGCTATGAATGTGGGTATGCCAATATTTTTTGAGACACTGCTTTAAAATATTTGGGGTATATGTTAGTAATTTAGGAATTGCTAGTTCACATGGTAGTCCTACTTTTAATTATTTGAAGAACTACTATTCTGTTTTCCACAGCAACTGCACTGTTTTTCATGCATTAAGGTTCCAATTTCTCTACATCCTTACCCACATTTATTTTATATTTTTAAATTTTTAAATTTTTTTCAGTTACAGTTTATATATATTATTTTAGTTTCAGGTATACAGTATAGTGGTTAGACATTTATATAACTTACTAGAGCCTAGTGCACAAAATTTGTGCACTGGGTGGTGGGGGACAATCCCTCAGCCCAGCCTGTGCCCTCTCACAGTCCAGGAGCCCCACAATCGATGGCCCCAAAGAGGTAGGCCTCAGCCAGGGCTCCTCGATTGATCACCCCAAAGAGGTAGGCCCTGCCTACCTGGCTGGGGCTCCATGATGGATCACGCCCACTGAGGGAGGCCCTGCCCACCTGCTGCAGCACGGTCACCAGCCTTGGCCTCCCTCTTTGGGGCAATCATGGAGCCCCCCAATTGATCAGTCGCCCCACTGGCCAGTGGCCAGGGCCTCCCTCTACAGGGCAATCATGGGGTGATGGCCGGGCCCCCAACCAATCGCATTGCACCTGCCTTGGCTGGCCTGGTGCCCGTGGGAGTCATAGCCTGGAAAGTCGACTAGAAGGTCGTCCAGACGGTCGTTCTGCTGTTTGGTTGTTTGGTCAATTGCATATTACGCTTTTATTATTATAGATGAACTGATCCCACTGAAGAGTCTAGTAACCACCTGATACCATACATAGTTATTACAATATTATTTACTGTATTCCCTATGCTGTACTTGACATCTCCAAACTATTTTGTAATTGACAATGTTTACTTCTTAATCCCTACACCTATTGGACCCAGTTCTGCAACCCCCTAGCCATCTGGCAACCATCAGTTTGTTCTTTTTAAAAAAAAAAAAAATCTTTATTGTTCAGATTATTACAGTGGTTCCTCTTTTCCCCCCCATAGCTTCCCTCCACCCAGTTCCCACCCCACCCTCTGCCATTCCTCCCCCCCTGTCCTCATCCATAGGTGTACGATTTTTGTCCAGTCTCTTCTCGCACCCCCACACCCTTTTCCCCCCAAGAATTTTCAGTCCACTCCCATTCTATGCCTCTT
>NW_006299387.1:142640-145793 GCF_000327345.1 Myotis davidii | reverse complement strand
CTCTCCTCTCTTTCTGTCATTTGTGACCTGTTTCTTTGTCTCCGCATTTTTTATGCTCCCCTGTGTTGATAGAGTGGCTTTGTGTGCTAGGTGTCCTATAGGGCTCAGTGGGTCAGCCTCCCCAATTACCTGAGATAGACACTCTTGGTGCACCCCCTTGTGGTCTTTGTGCACAGTCTTGTTGTAGTTAAGCCTTGATTGTTGTTGGTATCACTGGGAGGAGTTGATCTCCAAGCCAGTTGGCTGTGAGAATCAGCTATGTCTATGGTGTGAGAACTTCTGTGCTAAAGACACCCTTATGGAGCAAGACTTGTTTCAGTGGGGCTTTGGTGCTCACTGAGTCTGTCCCCTGAGTGTGTCCCTTATGGATCTGAGGAGTTGTAATCTGGATGGTCCACTCTGACCACTGGATACACTGGCTCTTGGATCTCTAAGTAGGTGCTAATTTAGCATCTGCCTGAGGCTACCCGGCAGAAGCTATGGAGAGATCTGCAGTTTCCTCCTCTTTGTTTGGGATTTGGAGGGGCCCAGATGAGGCCCAGCTGTGAAGCAATGCAAGTTGCTGTGGGGCCTTGGGCCTTCTTTTGGATGTTCTTACCCAGCTGCAGTTTGTTAGGTAATTTTAGATTTCATTCATATGCAAAAGCCTCTGCGCACAGCTTGGATGGGGCGGGGTCTCAAGGGATCAACAGGCCGGAGCAAACAGCTATGGCTGATCCTCAGCCCTGCCTTAAGAGGCCCCGGGTCTCAGTGTCCTGCTGTAATCAGTAATCGCTGCAAGCACCTCTGAGAGAAAGCCTCCACAAGTTCCGTCCGCTGCCAGACAGTCCAATTACTCCCCTTATGAGTCTGGGTCCCCAGAGACTCACCCGGAACTGGCGTTCAGAGCAGTTGGGAGCTATTGTCTCCCTCCCGATTGAAAAAGACAGCTGTGTCCTCAGTTGCCAGCCCTTTCATGTGCATCTGTACCTCTGCACTTTACTTTCACACTGAACCTCCTCTGAGTCTCAGTGTGCTTTTCTCTTTCCTTCTAGTTGTAGAATTTCCACTCACCCAGCCTTCCTGTGGTTCTGGATGATGCCTGTTTTGTCTTTTAGTTGTAGTTTTGAAGTGGTTGTGCGAGGCAGCAATTTCTGGTGTTTATCTATGCTGCTATCTTGGTTTCTCCATCAGTTTGTTCTTTGTATCTATGAGTTTGTTTCTGTTTTATTTATTTTGTTTTTTAGATTCCACAAATAAGGAAAATCATATGGTATTTGTCTTTCTCTGTCTGCTTACTTCATTTAGCATAATACTTTCTAGATCCATCCATATTGTCGTAAATGGTAAGATTTAATTTTTACTGCCAAGAAATATATATATATATATATGTATGTATATGTATATATGTATATGTATATGTATATGTATATGTATATGTATACCACTGCTTTATCCATGAGTCTATCAATGGACACTTAGGCTGATAGTGTCCTATTGTAAATAAAGCTGCAGTGAACATAGGGGTGAATATATCTTTTCAAATGAGTGTTTTAGATTTCTTCAGGTAAATATTCAAAGGTTAAAATTTGGGGTCATATGGTAGTTCTATTTTTATTTTTTTGAGGAATCTCCATACTGTTTTCCATAGTGGCTGTACTAGTTTTCAATCCCACCAACAGAGCATGAGAGTTTCCTTTTATCCACATTCTCGCCAACATGTTGTTTTTTCATTTATTGATGATTAGAGGTCCAGTGCACAAAAATTTGTGCACTCAGGGGGTCCCTCAGCCCAGCCTGTGACCTCTCGCAGTCTGGGACCCCTCGGGGGATGTCCACCTGCTGGGTTAGGCCGGCTCCTCGGGGGATTGGGCCTAAGCTGGCAGTCAGACATCCCTCTGGCAGCCCTGGAGCCCTCAGAGGATGTCCACTCGCCAGTGGGGAGCAGGCCTAAGCTGCAGTCAGACATCCTTAGCGCTGCTGAAGAGGAGGGAGAGGCTCCCACCACCACTGCTGTACTGGCAGCCATCAGCCTGGCTTGTGGCTGAGCAGAGCTCCCCCTGTGGGAGAGCACTGACCACCAGCGGGCAGCTCCTGCATTGAGCATCTGGCCCTGGTGGTCAGTGTGTGTCATAGTGACCAGTCATTCCCAGTGGTTCTGCTGTTAGGGTCAATTTTCATATTACCCTTTTATTATATAGGATTATTATATAGGATAACCATTCTGACAGGTGTGAGATAATATCTCATTGTGGTTTTCATTTGCATTTCTCTAATTTTTAGTGGCATTGAACATCTTTTTAGATTTGTTGGCTATCTGTATGTCCTCTTTGGAGAAATGTCTATTCAGGTCTTTGCTCATTTTTCTTTCTATTTTATAAATCATTTTTCATTTCTAGCTACAGTTAACATATCTATAAAAATAAAAGCGTAATATACTAATTAAACTGGACAGCTGGACAACCTTCCGGATGGCCTTCTGGATGAAGCCAGGGCTGTGAGGGCCAAGGCAAGCCACTGCAGCTATAAGGGCCAAGCCCCTTGCATGAATTTCGTGCATCAGGCCTCTAGTATTATTATATTATTTTAGGTGTACACCCCAGTAATTAGACATTACTTAACTTACTAAGTGATCATACAGATAAATCTCACTCCCACCTGACACCATACATAGTTAGAATAATATTGCCTATATTCCCTATGCTGTACTTTACATCCCTATGACTATTCTATAAGAACAAATTTGTATTTCTCAATCCCTTCACCTTTCTCACCCATCCCTCCATCCCACTCATATTTATCAACCGTCAAAATGTTCTCTGTAAGACACGAAAACATGCTCAAAGTCACTAAAACATGCTCAAATCATCTGAGAGAAGCAAATCAAAACAACAATGAGGTACCATCTCACACCTGTCCGAATTGCTATCATCAACAAATCAACAAACAAGTGCTGGAGAGGATGCAGAGAAAAAGGAACCCTCTTGCACTGCTGGTGGGAATGCAACTGGTGCAGCCACTGTGGAAAACAGTATGGAGTTTCCTCAAAAAATTGACCCACTGCTAGGAATATGTTCTAAAATCCCTGAAACACCAATCAGAAGAAATATATGCACCTTTATGTTCCTAGCAGCGTTATTTACCATAGCTAAGATTTGGAACAAGCCCATGTGC
>NW_006299387.1:130622-142324 GCF_000327345.1 Myotis davidii | reverse complement strand
GGGGGGGGGGGGGAGAGGTGAGGACATGTGTTGGGGGATTGGGAGGCCGGGAAGAGGTCAATGGGGAAAAAAGGAGACATATATACTATTATTTGTAATACTTTAAACAATTTAAAAAATAATAGTAATAAATAAATAAGTAAATAAGTCACAGGAATATAATGTACAACACATGGAATATAACCAATAATATTGTAATAACTATGTATGATGACAGATGATTACTAGACTTATCATGGTGATCACTTCATAAGGTATATAAATGTAGAATCACTATGTTGTACACCTGAAACTAATATAATATTGCATGTCAACTATACTTTAATTTAAAAATAAAATAATTTTTTTAAAAGTGTTTTCTGTATCTATGAGTCTGTGTTCTGCTTGTTCATTTGTTTTGTTTTTTTAGATTCAATTGTTGATAGAATGTATTGCCATTTTATTATTCATATTTTTTATCCTTTTTTTTCTTCTTTTTAGAAAATGCTTTAACATTTCTTATAATACTAGTTTGGTGATGATGAACTCCTTTAGCTTTTTCTTGTCTGGGAAGCTCTTTATCTAACCTTCTATTCTAAATGAGAGCTTTGCTAGGTAGAGGAATCTTGGTTGTGGGTCCTTGTTTTTCATCATTTTGAATATTTTTTGCCAATCCCTTCTGGCCTGCAAAGTTTCTGCTAAGAAATAAGCTGACAGTCTTATGGGAGTTCCCTTCTAGTTAACTCTCTGCTTTTCTCCTGCTGCTTTTAAGATTCTCTCCTTGTCTTTAACTTTTGGGATTTTAATAATGATGTGTCTTGGTGTGGGCCTCTTTGGGTTCATCTTGTTTGGAACTCTGTGCTTCCTGGACTTGTACATCTATTCCCTTTACCAAGTTAGGAAAGTTGCCAATTATTATTTTTTTCAAATAAGCTTTCAATTTCTTGCTCTCTCTCTTCTGCTGGCACACCCATTATGTGAATATTGGTATGCTTGAAGTTGTTCCAAAGGCTCCTTACACTAGCCCCTTTTTTTGATATTTTTTCTTTTTGCTGTTCTGATTGGGTGTTTTTTGCTTCCTCACATTCCAAATTGCTGATTTGATTCTTGTCTTCATCTACTCTACTGTTGATTCCATGTAAATTATTCTTCATTTCAGTTAGTGTATCCTTCATTTCTGGCTGGTCCTTTTGTATGTTGCTGAGGTTCTCACTAATTTCATTGAGCATCCTTATAACCAGTGTGTTGAACTCTGCATCTAAGAGATTGCTTTCTCTATATTGTTTAGGTGTTTTTCTGGACATTTGTTCTGTTCTTTCATTTGGGACTTGTTTTTTGTTTTTTGTTTGTTTGTTTTTGTCTCTTCAATTTTTCAGCCTCTCTGTGTTTGTTTCTATGTATTAGGTAGAATTGCTACACCTCCTTTGCTTGGTAGAGTGGCCTAATGTAGTAGATGTTCTGTAGGGCCCAGTGGCACAGCCTTCCCGATCACCCAAGCTGGACACTCAAGGTGTGCCTCCATATGGGTTATGTACACCCTCCTTTTATAGTCAAGCTTTTATTACTGTTGAAACGTCATCCCTCAATACCCATCCCATATGGCAACTCTCAAAATGTTCTCTATTTCCATTCTTCTTGTTTGTTTATTTTGCTTTTTAGATTCCACATGTAAGTGGCATTTGTCTTTCTCTGTCTGACTTATTTCACTCAGCACAGTACCCTCCAGGTCCATACATTTGTTGCAGATGACAAGATTTAATTCTTTTTTTATGGCTGAGTTACATTATATATATATGCACAATATCTTCTTTATTCATTCATCAATAAGGGACACTTAGGTTGCTTCCATATTTTGACTATTGTAAATACATGCTTCAATGAACAAGTGTTTTATTATCCATTCAGCCACCATATGTCTTTGGATTAACCATTTAATTCATTTGCATTTAAAGTAATTGTTAATAGATATGTATTTATTGCCATTTTTTTATTTATATTTTTAATCTTTTTTTTTCTTCTTTTTAAAGAAGACCCTTTATCATTTCTTGTAATACTGGTTTGGTGGTGATGAACTCCTTTAGCTTTTTCTTGTCTGTGAAACTCTTTATCTAACCTTTAATTCTAAATGATAGCTTTGTTGGGTAGAGGAATCTTAGTTTTAGGTCCTTGCTTTTCATCACTTTGAATATTTTTTGCCAATCCCTTCTGGCCTGCAAAGTTTCTGCTGAGAAATCAGCTGATAGTCTTATGGGAGCTCCCTTCCAGGTAACTCTCTGCTTTTCTCTTGCTGCTTTAAGATTCTCTTCTACTCTTTATTTTAACCTTTGGCATTTTAATTAAGATGTCTTGGTGTGGTCCTCTTTGGGTTCATCCTGTTGGGGATTCGCTGTACTTCCTGGACTTGTATGTCTATTTTGATCACAAGGTTAGGGAAGTTTTTTGTCATTTTTTAAAATAGGTTTCTCTCTCTCTCTCTCTTCTTTTTTTGGCACACCCATGATGCAAATGTTGGTACTCTTTTTCTTTCATTCCTCACCTGAGGATATTTTTCCATTGATTTTTTAGACAGAGTGTAAAAGAGGGGGAGAGACAGAAAGAAATAAACAGCAATGTGAGAGAGACACATCAATTGGCTTCCTTCCACACATAACCCAACCAGGGTCAGGGATCAAGTCCGCAACTGAGGTATGTGCCCTTGACTGGAATTGAACCCAGGACCCTTCAGTCCACAGGCTGGCACTCTATCCACTGAGCCAAACTGGCTAAGTCAAATGTTGGTACACTTGAAGTTGTCCCAGACACTCCTTAAACTATCCTCATTTTTTGGATTATTTTTTTCTTTTTGCTATTCTGATTGGGTGTTTTCTGCTTTCTTATCTTCCAAATTGCTGATCTGAACCTCAGCTTCATCTAATCTTCCATTTATATGGAAAATCCACGTGCGGCGCGGGAGCCACATGCGGCTCTTTGGCTCCCTGAGTGTGGCCATGAAGTTTCAATCGCACTGTACGTGCGCGCCCGCACATGGTATTTTGTGGAAGAGCTACACTCAAAGAGCCGCTTTTTGCCGACCACTGGGTTAGAGCATTGTCCCAACAGGCCAAGGTTCTGGGTTTGATCTCTGGTCAGGGCACATATAAGAGTCAACCAATAAATGCATAAATAAGTGAAACAACAAATCAATGTTTCTCTCTCTTTTTCTCTCTCTAAAATCAATGAATAAATTTAAAAATGACAACATCCAACACAACAGTGTGACTGAATTTGCCGACCACTGGGTTAGAGCATTGTCCCAACAGGCCAAGGTTCTGGGTTTGATCTCTGGTCAGGGCACATATAAGAGTCAACCAATAAATGCATAAATAAGTGAAACAACAAATCAATGTTTCTCTCTCTTTTTCTCTCTCTAAAATCAATGAATAAATTTAAAAATGACAACATCCAACACAACAGTGTGACTGAATCACATTATACCTATTTTTATTAGATTGGCAAAAAATATATTTTTTGGTGAGCTGCAGAAATTTAGGAATTAGTTTATGTGTGCTATGGGATGATAAGGTTGAAAATAACTGCTCTAATTTCACTGAGCTTCCCTTATAACTAATATTTTGAACTTTGCACTGCTTGTCTCCATTTTTTAAAAAATTTGTATCAAGTATTGTTCTGTTCTTTCATTTGGGACATGTTTCATTGTCTCCTCATTTTCACTGCCTCCCTGTACTTGTTTCTCTTTATTAGGTAAAGCTGCTGCATCTTCTGGTCTTTGTAAAGTAGCCTAATGTAGTAAGTGTCCTGTAGGACCCAGTGGCACAGCCTCCTCAGTCACCAGGTGTGCCCCTTATGTGGGCTGTGCGCACCCTCGTGTTGTAGTTGAGCCCTGATTACTGTTGGCATGACAATAGTAGGGATTTACTATCAGGCTGATTGGCAATAGGACTGACCAAGACCACAGCAGAGGAGCTGCTGTGCAGGGGCTGACCCTATAGAGCAGGACTCACTTCAGCAGGGCTTGATGCCTGCTATGTCCATCCCTTGAATGTATTGCTTGTGGAGGTGGTTAAGTGATACTCCTTCATGGTCTGATGCTGTCCACCAGCTATACTCACTCTGGAGCCTTCTGGGAGGTGCAGGCCTAGGTCAGCTGTTGCCTGTGCCCTGCTTAGGGCCATATGGCATGAGCTATAAAGCAATCTGCAAATGGATGCTATTTGAGCTGGGCTTGGAGGTGCTCAGAAGAGGCCCAGCTGCAAACCAAAGCTGGCTGCCACTAGTGTCAGGCCTGGGTCCACTTAGCAAGAGCTATGGAGCATGCTGAGGCCAGATGCTGCTTGTTTAAGAGATTTTAGGAAAGTCTGCAGCAAGAGCCAAGAAAGACCATTTTTATGGAAAGCCACTAGAAACACCCTGGGTGGGCCTGAAAGTTAGATGGAGCAGGGTCTCAGGGACTTACCAGGGCTGGGAGAACAGTGTGAGCCAGGTTGATTGAGACTCAGATATGGTGCCTGCCTGCAAGCTCTGTGGGGGAAAGGTCTCAGTGAAGAAATAATTGCCCCTGCCAGCACTGTAGGAGGAAGCTGCCCCTCCAGCCCTCACCCTGAAGCCAGACAATTCAGTTCCTCCTCACATGTCTCTGGTGCCTTTTGAGCTGCTACCCTAGCCCTGAAGCTCAGAACAACTTTGAGTAAGTCCAGGTGCAGGCCCTTTAAGAGGAACACCTGGGGCCTAGCCAGTTTTGCTCAGTGGATAGAGCATTGGCCTGTGGACTGAAGCATCCTGGGTTTGATTCTGGTCAAGGGCATGTGCCTCAGTTGCAGGCTCCTCCCCAGCCCCAGCCTTGGTCAGGAAGCCTGCAGGAGGCAACCAATTAATGTGTTTCCCTCTTTCTTCTACTCTCTCTCTCTCTCTCTCTCTCTCAAAAAAATCAATGGAAAAAATATCCTCAGTTGAAGATTTTTTTTTAAAAAAAGGAACACCTGGGTCTCCAGCTGACCTCTGTCTCAGCTACAATCCCTGCTAGTTTTCATAGCCAGAAGTTATGGGAATTTTTTTTTTGCCAACACTAGAACCTTGGGCTAGGGCATTTGGTGTGGGGCTGGGACCCCTCACTCCTCATGGGAGGACTTTCACATTCCAGATATCCCTTCTGATGTTTTACCACCACACATAGATGTGGAACCAGCCGACTCCCCATCTTCATCCCTCCTACCAGTCTCAATGTAGCTTCTTTCTATCTTTATAGGACTTCTGTTCAGCTATATTTCTGGCAGTTGAGAATGATGGTTATTCTGTAGTTTAGTTGTAATTTTGATGTGGTTGTTGGAGGATGTGAGGACACATTTATCTACACTATCATCTTGACCAGAATTCCCAATGTCTTATAATTTCCAATGTCTTATAGTCTTTTACCTCCTTGGTTAAATTTATTCCTGGATATATTTTTTATTCAATTGTAAATGGGAGTGTTGCCTAAATTTCTCCTTCTAATAGTTCATTATTGGTGTATAAAATGCAATCGAGTTCTGAATATTAATTTTGCATCCTGCTACATTACTGAATTCATTTAGCAGTTCTAACAGTTTTTTTGGTGGAATCTTTAGTATCATGTTATCAACAAATAATGACAGTTTTCCTTCTTCCTTTCCAATTTGGATGCTTTTTGTATGTTTTTCTTGTCTGCATGCTGTGGGTTTGACTTTCAATACTATGTTGAATAAAAGTGCTGAAAGTGGACATCTTGTCTTTTTTCTGATTTTAAGGAAAATGCTTCTAGCTTTTCCCTCTGAGTATGGTGTTAGCTGTGGGTTTGTATGTATCGTCTGCTGCTTTTTGGCCTTTATCATAGTAAGGTATGTTCCCTCTATTCCTACTTTGCTGAGAGTTTTTATGCAAAGTGGAACCTTGATTTTGTCAAATGCTTTTTCTGCATCTATGGATATGACTGTATGATTTTCATCCTGCAGTTTGTTTATGTGGTGTATCCCATTAAGTGAATTGTGGGTATTGAACCAGCCTTGCATCTCAGGAATAAATCCCACCTAATTATGATGTATGACATTTTTAATATATTGCTGATTTTGGTTTGCTACTGAGGCTTTTTGCATTTATGTTGATCAGGGATATTGGCCTATAATTTTCTTTGCTTGTATTTTTTATCAGGTTTTGGAATCAGTGTAATGTTGCCCTCATAAAATAAGCTTGGGAGCCTTTCTTCCTCTTCCATTTTTTTGAAATAGTTTAAGAAGGATAGTCATTAATTCTTTGAATATTTGGCAGCATTTACTGGTGAAGCCATCTGGTCCAGGACATTTGTTTGTTGTTTGTTGGATTCAGTTTTGTTAGTAGTTATTGGTCAGTTCTGATTTTCTGTTTCTTCTTGATTCATTCTTAGAAAATTGTATGTTTCTAGGAATCTATCCATTTCTTCCAGGTTGTCCAATTTGCTGGCATATAATTGTTAATAGTATTTTCTTATAATCATTTGTATTTCTGTGGTGTCAGTTGTCACTTCTCTTTCATTTCTGACATTACTTTTGGGTTCTCTTGATGAGTTTGGTAACAGGTTTATCAATTTTATTTTTTAAAAAAGAACCAGCTCTTGGTTTCATTAATTTTTTGTAATTGTTTTTGTTCTGTTTCATTTATTTCCACTCTGATCTTTATTATTTTCTCACTTTTACATACTTCAGAAACTGTTTGTTCTTTCTTTCTTCCTTTCTTTTTTCTTTCTTTCTTTCTTTCTTTCTTTCTTTCTTTCTTTCTTTCTCCCTTTCTTTTGGCTCCTTAAGGTGTAAGGTTAGATTGTTTATTTGAGATTATTCTTGTTGGGTTCTTTTTTGAGGAATAGCTGTATTACTATAAATTTTGCCCAAGCAATGCTTAGGGCTATTTCCCATAGATTTGGGGTCATTGCATCTTCATTTTCATTTGTCTCAAGGTATCTTTTTTGGGAGAGAGAGACAGAAACATCAACAATGAGAAATAATCATTGATTGGCTGCCTCCCACATGCCCCCCACTGGGGATCAAGCTCACAACCCAGGCATGTGCCCTTGACCAGAGTTGAACCCAGGACCCTTCATTCCCCAGGCTGACACTCTATCCACTGAGCCAAACCAGCCAGGGCTCAAGATCCATGATCTCATTGTTGCAGTCATTATTTAACTAGAGGCCCGGTGCACAAAAATTTGTGCTCTCAGAGGTAGGGGGTCCCTCAGCACAGCCTGTGACCTCTCGCAGTCTGGGACCCCTCAGGGGTGACCACTTGCTGGCTTAGGCCTGCTCCCGGGGGGATTGGGCCTAAGATGGCAATCAGACATCCCTCTGGCAGCCCGGCAGATCTCAGGTATGTCCATATGCCAGTGGGGAGCAGGCCTAAGCTGCAGTCAGACATCCTTAGCGCTGCTGAAGAGGAGGGAGAGGCTCCCACCACCACTGGATGAGGGGATGATGGCGGTTTGCAGCTGGTCATACCCCCTTCAGGGTGGGGGTCCCCACTGGGGTGCTTGGCCAGTCTGGGTGAGGGGCTGAGGGCTGTTTTCAGGCTGGCAGGCGACTGAAGCTCCCAGCCTCTCCTTTTTTTCTGTTTTGTTTTATTCTGGGATTTTTTTACCTTCTACATCTGTCACTGGAGCTGAGAGCCAGCTCCAGCTCTGAGGCCAGGCTCCAGCTCTGAGGCCGTGGCTGGCTGAAAGCAGGTATCTGAGTTTGTTTAGCTTCTATAATTGAAACTCTGTTGCCATCACTGGTGCTCTAAGCTCTGAGGCCCCAGCTGGCTGAAAGCAGGTATCTGGGGTTTGTTTAGCTTCTATATTTGAAACATTGTTGCTTCCTGAGCTCAGAACTGGGCCGTGGCACACTGGGAACCTTGGCTTCCTCCATCACTGGAGCAAGCAAGCCTCATGTTCACTTCAGCTGCATGGCTGCCAGCCACCATCTTTGTTGGCAGTTTATTTGCATATCCTGCTGATTAGCCAATGGGGAGTATAGCGGAGGTATGGTCAATTAACATGTTTGTCTATGATTAGATAGGATAGCATGTTTTTAGCCTCCAGATATTTGTTTTTCATTTTTCTTCTTGTGATTGATTTCTACTTCCACACCTTTGTGATCAAAGAAGATGCTTGACATAATTTCAATCTTCTTAAATTTATTGAGACATTTTTGATTGCCTAATATGTGGTCTGTCCTGGAAAATGTTCTGTGTGTGCTTGAAAAAAATGTATATTCTGCTGCTTTTCAGTGAAATGTTCTAAAAATATCAATTGAATTTCTCTACTCTAATATGTCATTTAAAGTTACTGTTTCCAAAGATGGCGGCTGGAAGGACAGAGGTGAGGGAAAGGATGTGAGTGAGTGAGGGGGTGAAAGGATAGTGTGTGGATGTGTGGTGTGTGTGTGTGTGTGTGAGTAAGGGAGGGACAGTTAAATCTGGCAGGCGTAGCAGGGGCTAGCAGTCTGGACTCTCCTGGACAGGAAGCACTTACCATTGCTGCAGACACTCCCCAGGCTGCGGGATTCGGGCACAGAGCCCACGCCATCTTGAAGGGGAGAGTGGCCTCTTCTAGGAACTCATCAACACCACCACCCAGACAGGCCTTGGACATTGCCCGCAACCCTGCAGCCACTCCAGCCAAAATCCTGCTGCCCCACCCGCAGATCTGCAGACCCTAGGACCTCCACCTCCAAAGGTGAACGGTTCCCACAGCAGCAAGTTCCACTTCCCTCTCCCCAGCTGCAGACCTCCAGACACCA
Organism: Myotis davidii; assembly: GCF_000327345.1. Taxonomy (NCBI): domain Eukaryota; kingdom Metazoa; phylum Chordata; class Mammalia; order Chiroptera; family Vespertilionidae; genus Myotis; species Myotis davidii. Next base: position 133,592 of record NW_006299387.1, on the reverse strand, counting down.
CAGTCATGCTTTTCCAGCATGCAGATCTCCTGAGCCCACCACTCCACAGGCCTCTCTTGGGTGCCACTTGAGCCCCCGCTGGGCACGCTCTTATACAAACAAAAATGCACTGCCCCAGCAGTAGAAATTCAGAATTCCCCCTTCCTGGATACCTGCCCACAGACACCTTGGTCTCGTGGCTGCAGCACCAGGGCCCCTCAGAATGAGTGAGTGGGCCATGTTGGCAAACGTACCACGGGTGCCTCTGTGAACTGCCACTGGGCATGCGCGAATCCAACCAAGGGCACAAGACCTCTGGCAGTAGAATTTCGGACTTCCCCCACTCCCAGCTGCCTTCCCACAGACACCTCAGTCACGCAGCTTCAGCACAAGGGCCTCTCTGAGTATACCGCCCTGGCAAACGGCCCCGGGGTACCTCTGTGAGCCACCACTGGACATGCGCATATCCAACCTCAGATGCAGCAGAAAAACTGAGTCTTCCCTCCCCACAGCTGCAGAACTATGAACACCACAGTAGCGCTTTTCTGGAGCACAGGACTTCTGAGCCCCAACTCCCCGACAGACGGCTCCTGGGTGCCTCTGTGAGCCCTGGCTGGGGACATGCAATTTCAACCAAGGTGCAAGGCAGCAAAAGTTAGGACATCCCCTTCCCCGGCTGCTGACTTCTGGACACCACAGTTGCACCTTTCCAGCATGTAGGCCTACTGAGCCCACTGTCCCTATAGGTAGCTTCTGGGTGGCTTCTTGAACCCTGGATGGGCTTGCTCATATCCAAACAAGGGCGCACAGCCCCGGCCATAGAAATTTGGACTTCCCCCTTCCCAGCTGCCTACCCACAGACACCGCGGTTGCGTGGTTTCACCACACAGGCCCCCTGAGGCCATTGTCCCAGCAGGCAACTCCCAGGTGCCTTGTGAGCTGCTACTAGGTGTGCTCATATTCAACCAAGTGCTCAAGGCCCCAGCAGCAGAAACTCGGACTTCCTCCTCCTCAACTGCTGACTTCCGGTCACTGCAGTCACACCAATCCAGCACGCAAGCCCCCTGAACCCACTGCCCCTGGGTGCTTCTCTGAGCTGCTGCAAGGCACAACTCTGGCCACTGGCATCCAGTCTCTATGGTAGCGCCATTCCAGCACAAGGGCCCCCTGAGCCCACTGCCCCAGCAGACGGCTCCTGGGCACTCTGTAAACAGCCATTGGGTGTGCACATCCAACCAAGGGAGCACATCCCCTGAAGCAGAAACTGGGACTTCTCCCTCCATGGAGCCGGTGACACACCACAATCACTCTGATCCAGCATGTGGACTCCATGAGCACACACCCCTTGCAGACAGTTCCTGAGCCCCTTTGTGTGCTGCCACTGGGTGTGTGCCTCTCCAACCAAGGGCGCACAGCTCCCTCAGTAGGATCCATGACATCCACCTCCCAGCTACCTATCTCTGGATGACCTGGTGAGTTACTGAGGACTTGCCTCCCTGGACAAGGTCACATTGTTCCAGCCACAGACCTTGAGATTCCCACACCCCCAGCTGCTGGATCCTGAAATCCTTCATGATTCAGAGAGGAAAATCACTTTGTCCAGAGTCCCACTGCCTCAACCACAGACTATGAGACACCCATCCCACACTGTCACGGGCTCCAGGCCCCTCATAGTGAGTTGCAGAGTGACGCTAATCCAGCAAAAGACACACCACACCACCCAAAGTCATAGTACCTGAGCCTCAGGCCCCGAGACTCCTTCCTTCCAGGCCGTGGACTCTGGGAACCCACAGTGAGCACATACCAGTGAGACTTCAGACGACCTTTCCACAAGGACTGGAAACAAAATCACATCCAAAACAGCTTGCACAAAAAAGCTTGGGGTGAGTCACATTGCCAACTCATGACAAGACTTCACCCACGAGTAAGAAACTAACATTCAAGATCCAACTACATCAAGAGAACCCAAATAGCTCAAGTAGGGGGCTCCACTAGATTACCAAGCCCAGGAGACCTGAGAGATCACACCAGTAGTACCACCCCCAAAATAACCTGGCTAGCAAATTGGTTAGATCAAGGGCACAGAAGCAATTAAAACATTATAGCAGAGGGGGAAGAAAATGGCGGAGGTATAGATGGACGTGTACCGTGCCTTGTCCCAGAGCAGATAAGGGTGAGCAGCTGAAATGAGTAACATACAGTCCGAATAAGGAGAAGATATTCAGCTGGGAGACAGTTTGCAGCCAGGAAAGACAGAGGACTCCTAGAGAAAGGGGACAGTTGGAGACTGTTGCTGAAATCTCTCCCAGAGTGCCAGCTCAGCCGTGGAGACTGCACCATCTTGAGTGGCTGCTATTGGAAGCGTATACAACCAAAGACCCTGCATCCATGGCATCCAGACATCGGCTACTAGCCCGGAAACAATGGATCCCGGGCAGCGTGACTACGTGGACTAAGAAGAGCCCTGCTTCTCCTCATGGAAAGGTTGGATTTCACCTAGAGGTGCTGTTTGCAATTCAAGTAGAAGAGAGGAACGCAAGCGGGGGAAGTCTGCACCCCACAAAGTCTGCAGCCATTGGGGCCAGCGTGATCTGCAAGTGTGGAAGGGCTCCCGCAGAGCTACTGGCAGAAGGGAACACTAAGAATAAGCCCATAGCTGGACTGGATGCAAAAAAGCAGCCTCAGATTTTGCCAGTGTGCTGGCTGCTTAGTGCCAGGGGAGAGAGGACGCACAGAAGAGACTGCGCACAGAGCTGGAAGGTGGAGGGTTGCGAGTTCGTGCACCTTCTCAGGCTCTTGTTTTTACTCTTCCCCTTAAATCTTTGTGTTTGATTATTGAACCCAATACATAGGATCGCCCTATTGGGGTCACTCACAGAGATGGCAGGGAAAAGCTGTTTTTGTGGAACCTGGAAATCAGAGCAGGGAGTAATGATCAAAGAACCAGCACTGGGGCAGTCAACTCTCCCAAACCAGTCTTAAGTGCGATAG
>NW_006299387.1:129356-130388 GCF_000327345.1 Myotis davidii | reverse complement strand
TTCCCTATTCCTGCTTTAGATTTTCCCTATTCCTTCTCTTTACCCCCATAAAAAAAATTACTAAATTTCACCCTACTTATATATCTAATTTCCAATCCCCTGCTCTAAATCCATTTACACCTCTCTCTTATCTTTCTTCACTATCCAATTTTTTTTCTCTCTGTTGTTTTGTTATTGTTTGCTTTATTATTGAGTATATTGGGGTTTTTTATGCTTGTTTGTGAGATTGTTTTGCTTTTGCTTTTTCTGATTTTTTTCCCTCCAGTTATTTTTGTGCTTCTCTTTTCCCACACCTCACTTGATATTAGTGGTTGTTTGTAGTTTGCATTCATCTCCAGGGATCTGTTGCTGGAATTTGTTGGGATTAGTAGCGGTTCTATTGGAGTTTTCTCCCCATAAAAATAGTCTCTTCCCCTCCTCTATTTCATTGTCCCTCTTTTCTCTCTTACTTTTTTCCCCCCTTTTCCCAATTTCATTTTTGCACTCCTTTTTCCTTCTTTTTCTCTTTTATCTTTTTCTCTTCTTTCTTCCTTATCCCCTAATTCTCTTTGCTCAGGTGGTCACCTTTATTTGGGGTTATTAATATCGTGAATACATTTGTGTTGAGTGCCTTGTATGTTGTGCCTTGCTGACTGGTATTTTGTGCCTTTAAATCAACGCAGCAGAGAGAGAACTATATAACCAAACACCTGGAGAAGAGAGATCATGGTGACACAAAGAACCAGCCTGCATATGAAAGAAAATCAGGCATCACCAGAAAAGGAAGTAAACGAAATGGAGACAATGGAGGCAAGCAACCTGTCAGAGAAAGAATTCAGAGAAATGGCCATAAGGTGGATGAAAAGAATGGAACACAAATTCAACAATATGTGTAAGAACCAAGAGGAAATGAAGAAAAACCAAGAAGAAATGAAAAACAACATCACTGCTGTAAAGAACTCAATAGAAAGCATCAACAGTAGACTAGAAGAAGCAGAGGACCACATCAGTGAGCTAGAAGACAAGGTAGGTAAAAATACCCAAGCAGAGCAG
>NW_006299387.1:114960-124664 GCF_000327345.1 Myotis davidii | reverse complement strand
CCGGTCAAGGGCATGTACCTGGGTTGCGGGCACATCCCCAGTGGGGAGTGTGCAGGAGGCAGCTGGTTGATGTTTCTCTCTCATCGACGTTTCTAACTCTCTATCTCTCTCCTTTCCTCTCTGTAAAAACTCAATAAAATATATTTAAAAATAAATAAATAAATACATAAAGAATAAATAAATAAATAAATAAAGTTACTGTTTCCTTGTTGATTTTCGGGCCAGATGATCTGTCCACTCCTGTCAATGGGATATAAAGTGCCCTACTCTACTGTATTACTGTTAATCTCTCCCTTTACGTCTGTCATTATTTACTTTATATATTTAGGTTCTCCGACATTGGGTACTTAAATGTTTATAATGGTTATATCCTCTTGTTGGATTTATTCCTTTATCATTATCAAGTGTCTTTCTTTGTCTCTTGTTATAACTTTTGTTTTAAAGTCTATTTTTTATGATTAATATTGCTGCCCTATTTTTTATTTCCATTTGCATGAAATATTTTTCTTTTTTTAATATACATTTTTATTGATTTCAGAGAGGAAAGGGGAGAGAGAGAGAGAGAGAGCGCGAGAGAGAGAGAGAGAGCGCGAGAGAGAGAGAGAGAGCGCGAGAGAGAGAGAGAGAGCGCGAGAGAGAGAGAGAGAGCGCGAGAGAGAGAGAGAGAGCGCGAGAGAGAGAGAGAGAGCGCGAGAGAGAGAGAGAGAGAAACATCAATGATGAGAGAATCATTGATCGGCTACCGCCTGCATGCCCCCTACTGGGGATCGAGACCACAACTTGAGCATGTGCCCTGACTGGGAAGTGAACCGTGAACTCCTAGTTCATATGTCGATGCTAAACCACTGAATAACACCAGCTGGGCTAAAATATCTTTTTCTATACTTTTACTGTCCGTCTGTATGTGTCTTTTGCTCTGAAGTGGGTCTCTTGCAGGCAGCATATGTACAGGTGTTGTTTTCTTATCCATTCAGCCACCCTATGTCTTTTGGTTGGAGCATTTAATCCATTTACATTTAAAGTAATTATTGATAAGTATGTAGTTATCATCACTTTATTACAGTAGGTCCTTAGGTTACATCGGAGATCCGTTCCTATAGCACGATGTAACATGATTTTCACCGTAAGTCAGAACCCACCTACAAAAGCACCTACATCACTCACATGGAGCACATACACAGCAGTAATGAAGTGAGACAGTAAAAAAAATTTAAAAGAAAGATAACAATTCCTGACCTTTACTTGTGGTAAATAAATAATAAAAACTATAAAGCACATATGTATATACGTCGAAATGATGGAACTTTTCTTTTTTATAAATAAATGGGAGATGGAACATAACCACAAAACGCCGTACTTCAAGTCCGACATAACCTGAGGCCTGCCTGTATTCTTATTTTTTATTTTTTTATTTTTTTATCTTTTAAGAAATCTTGTTTAACTCCTTTAGCTTTTTCTTTCTGGGAAGCTCTTTATCTCTCTTTCTGTTCTAAATTATAACCTTGCTGGATAGAGTAGTCTTGGTCGAAGTTTTGCCTTTCATCACTTTATATATTTTATGTTAATCCCTTCTAGCCTGAAAAGTTTCTTTTGAGAAATCAGCTGACATCTTCTGGGAGCTCCCTTGTAGATCACTAACTGCTTTTCTCTTGCTGCTTTGGTTTTTTTTTTCTTTTTCCATTTTTATATCACATAAGTATTTTAATTTTTTTCAATTATAGTTTACATTCAGCACTGTTTTGTATAAGTCTTAGGAACACAGCATTTTCTTACTGTTTTTAAGTTTCTCACTTTGTTTTTAAACTTTTCCATTTTAATTATGAAAAATGTGGACCTCTTTGAGTTTATATTGTTTGGGACTCACTGTGACACCTGTACTTATATGTCTATTTCTTTTGCTAGATTAGGAAAGTTTTTAGTCATTCTTTTTTATTTATCCTCACCCAAGGATATGTTTATTGATCTTTTTAGAAAGAGAAGATGAAGAAGAAGAAGAAGAAGAAGAAGAAGAAGAAGAAGAAGAAGAAGAAGAAGGGAGAAAAACATTGATCTGTTGCCTCCCGTATGCACCTCAACTAGGGATTGAACCTGAAACCTACATATGGGCCCCCAACAGGACTCAAACTTGCAACCTTTTGGTGTATGGGATAGTGCTCCAACCCACTGAGCCATCCAACCAGGACCATTATTTCCTTTTTATTATTAATTTCAGAGAGGAAGGGAGAGAGAAACATCAATGATGAGAGAGAATCATTGATTGGCTGCCTCTTGCACAGCCCACACTGGGGATGGAGCCTGCAACCCAGGCATGTGACCTGACCAGGAATTGAACCATAACCTCCTGGTTTGTAGGTCAACCCTCAACCACTGACCAATGCAGGGACATTATTTCTTTCCATCGGTTTTCAATCCCTTGTTCTCTCTATTCTCTTTCTGGTACCCCATGATGCAAATGTTGGTATGCTTGATATTGTTCCAGAGGTTCCTAAACTGTCCTAACATTTTGAAATTTCTTTTACTTTTTGTTGTTCTGATTAGATGTTTTCTACCTTGTCTTCCAAATTGCTGATTCAGTCCTCGGCTTCATCTAATCTGCTGCTGATTCCATCTAATGGAGTCTTCATTCCAATTATTGCATTACTAGAGGCCTGGTGCACAGATTCATGCACCTGTGGGATCCCTCAGTGTGGCCTGTGGGGATTGGGCTGAAACTGGCATCCAACATCTACTGAGCAATGTAGTAGTGCATGAAGCGGCAGGTAGCAGGGGAGGAGCCACTCCCGCTCATCCTGGTCCCGCTCATCCCAGTTAGCTGAGCATCTGCCACCCTTCACATCTCCTAATCTGCTGCACCCAACTATGGAGAAGTGTGTCCCTAGGGCGGAGCTCCGGCGGCCTCACTAGGGGTACAGACTGAGGCTTGGAGAAGTGGGGTGAGTGCCTGAGGGGTGCCCGGGAAGACCAGGGAGTTGCAGTAGCTGCATGGTGAGGCTGCCCACTTCATGCACCATCCTGCAAGTCTTGGGGTGGCTCCAGTCTGATAGGAGGTGGGCGCTAGGGATGAAGTTCATGGTCTCTTTTTTCCCTCCCTCTATCCCTCAGCCCCGGCTGCCCAGGGAGGATGCAGCCAGAGGGGTTGATAGGGGTTGGGGGTGCTGCACCTCCGGGGCAGTGCCTGGGGAGCAGCGGAATTTGGGCCAATGGCCTGGCCTCCCAATTTGAACTGCAGCTCAGCCCCACCTGCTTGCAATCTTTTGTAGACTCAATCGCCTGTTTCTCTTTTCATCTGTCCAAGTTGACTGCCCCCTGGGCGTCAGTGCACATCATAGTGACCAGTCAACCAGTCGCTGAGGCTTTTATGTATATAGATTCATTTCTGACTAGTTCTTTTTTTTATGGTTTCTTCACAATGAGTTGATCTATTATTCCTCTAAGTTCATTGAGCATTCTTATACCCAGTGTTTTAAATTCTGTGTATGGTAGATAGTTTGCCTCCATTTAGTTTTATTCTATTCTTTAATTTGGGACATGTTTCTTTGTCTCTTCATTTTGACTGCCAACCTGTGTTTGTTTCTATGTATTAGATAAACCGGATACAGTTTCCAATCTTGATAGAGTAGCCTTATGTGATATGAGTTTTTTCTGGGGGTCCAGTGGCAGTCTCCATGATGTCCTGAGATGAGTACTATAGGGGTGTCCCTTGTTTAGGTTGTGTGTGCCCTCCTGTTGTAGTTGAGCCTTGATTTCTGTTTTACGCAGTGAATGGGATTCACCCTCCTGCTGACTCCCAGGGAGGACTGGCCGTGGCTATAGTGCACAAATGGTGGTGCAGGGCTAACCTCACAGATTCACTTTGGTAGGGCTTGGTTATGATTTGTGGAACTAACTGAGTGGTGCTGTGGTGTGGTCTGAAGCTGGCCACCAAGTGTGTTGTTTCTGGGTTGTTTTCTTTTTTTATAGTAGCCATCCTAGCTGTGAGATGATATCTCATTGGTTTTAATTTACATTTTTCTAATGATTAATAATGTCCATTTGTTCTTATGCTGTTTGGCCATTTCTACATAATCTTCAGAAAAATGTCTATTTAAGTCCTTTGCTGTTTTAAAATCAGGTTATTTGTTTCTTCATTGTTGCATTATAGGAGTTATTTCTATATTGTGGATATTAATTACTTATTTATGTATATAAAAGCCAAATATGCAAATTGTCCCTTCAGGAGTTCCACCAGGACACCAGGAGTTCTATTGCTCACTCGCTATGATGTGCGCTGACCACCAGGGGGCAACACAGAATGAAGGAGGGCAGAAGGAAGGCCAGAAGGAAGGCCCCAGCTGGCATCCAGATGGCCTCAATTGGCCCTGATTGCCGGCCAGGCCTAGGGACCCTACCCATGCACGAATTTCGTGCACCAGGCCTCTAGTTCAGTGATGGCGAACCTATGACACGTGTGTCAGAGGTGACACGCGAACTCATTTTTTTGGTTGATTTTTCTTTGTTAAATGGCATTTAAATATATAAAATAAATATCAAAAATACAAGTCTTTGATTTACTATGGATGCAAATATCAAAAAATTTCTATATGTGACATGGCACCAGAGTTAAGTTAGGGTTTTTAAAATGCTGACACTCCGAGATCAAAAGGTTCGCCATCACTGCTCTAGTTAGATATATAATTTGCAAATATTTTCTCTCATTCTGTTGTTTGTCTTCTAACTCTGCTGGTTCTGTCCTTTGATGCAAAGTTTGTAACTTTGAGGTAGTCCTATTTGTCTATTGTCACATGTACATTTCTTGCAATATCCAAGAAATCATTGCCAAATCAAATATTATGAAACTTTTCTCCTATGTTTTCTTCCAGGACTTTAATAGTTTTAGAGTTTATGTTAGGTCTTAATCCATTTTGAGTTAAAATTTGTATATGGGGTAAGATAAGGGTTCAACTTCATTCTTTAGCATGTAGATATTCACTTCTCCCACTTCTTTCCACATTGGGTAGTCTTTGCATCATTTTCAAATATCATTTTACCATATATACAAGTGATTATTTCTGGGTATATTACTCAGTTCCATTGGTCTACTTGTCTATCTTTATACCAGTACCAAACTTCTTTGATTATTGTAGTTTGTAATACATTTTAAAATCAGGAGGTGAGCCCTAGCGGGTTTGGTTCAATGGATAGAGTGCTGCCCTGCGACTGAAGGATCCCAGGTTTGATTCTGGTCAGGGGCACATGCCTGGGTTGTAGGCTCAATCCCCAGTGGGGAGTGTGCAGGAGGCAGCCAATCAGTGATTCTCTATCATCATGTTTCTCTCTCTCCCTCTCCCTTCCTCTCTGAAATTAATAAAAATCTACTTTAAACAAATTAAGGAAGTGTGAGTCCTCTAGCATTATTCTCCTTTTTCAAGATTGTTAGGCTATTCAGGGTCCCTTGAGATTCCATATTTAATTTATGATTATTTTTTAATTTCCACAACAAACATCCTAGGGATTTTGATAATAGGAATTGCATTGAATCTGTGGATAACTAATTAATGAACATGGGATGCCTTTAATTTCCATCATCAGTGTGTTATAGTTTTCAATGTACAAGTCTTTCACCTCCTTGGATAAGTTAAAGTAGTTTATTCTTTGTTGATGCTACTATAAATGGAATTGTTTTTGTTAATTTCATCTTTGTATTATTCATTATTAGTGTATAGAAATGCAACTGATTTTTGTATATTGATTTTGTATCTGGAAACTTGCCTGATCTGTTTATTAATTCTAACAGTTTTTTATAGAATCTTCAGAGTTTTTTACATGTAGAATCATGTCAAACAGAGATAGTTTTACATCTTCCTTTTCAGTTTGAATACCTTTGATTTCCTTTCCTTGACTAATTGCCCAGCTAGGACTTCCAGTACTAGGTAGAATAGAAGCAGCAAAAGCAGGCATCCTTGTCTGTTTCTGATCTTAGAGGAACACTTTTCAATCCTCTAAGTGAAACATTGAGTACTATGTTTGGTGTGGGTTTTCCATAGATTATTGAGGTAATTTCCTCCTATTCCTAGTTTGTTGAATGTTTTTACCATGAAAGGATACTGAGTTTTCTCAAAAGCTTCATGTGTATCAATTGAGATGATCATGTGATTTTTGACCCACATTCTGTTCATGTTATTATTATATTCATCGATTTTTGTATATTGATTTTTTTTATTATTGACTAGAGGCCCAATAAATTGTTGACCTGTGCACCCTCACTACATACCTCCTGCCTGCTCACTGCTCCTTACCACTCGGCTTGCTGCTCCTTAGCACTGCCACAGATGCAGGAGAGGCTTCCGCCACCGCCGCTGCACTTGCCAGCCTTGAGCCCAGCTTCTGGCTGAGAAGCGATCCCCTATGGGAGCGCACTAACCACCAGGGGGCAGCTCCTGCATTGAGCGTCTGCCCCCTGGTGGTCAGTGCACATCATAGCAGCCAGTTGTTCTGCTGTAATGGTCACTTGGGCTGTTATTATATAGATTATATAGACTAGAGGCCCAATGCACGAAATTCATGCAAGGTGCTCGGCCCCTGCAGATGCAGTGGCTGCCTTGGCTCCCGCTGGCGCAGCTTCATCTGGAAGGTTGTCTGGAAGGATGTCCAGAAGGACGTCCAGTCTAATTAGCATATTATACTTTTATTATTATAGATAGTATTACAGATATCTCCCATTTTTCCCCCTTTTACCCCCTCTCCTAGCCCTTACCCACCACCCCCCAGGTCTTCACTACCCTATTGCCTGTGTTCATGGGCTATGCATAAAAATATATAAGTGTTTTGTTTTCTCTCATGTCATTGCCCCAACCCCACATTGAGTTATGTTAGTCTGTTCCATGCCTCCCTGCTTCAGGTCATATTTTGTTGCTCAATTCATTGTGTTCATTAGATTCCACCAATAAGTGATATTTGTGATAGTTCACTTTCTCGGTTTGGCTTATTTCACTTAGCATAAATTTTCCAGGTCCATCCATGCTGTCCCAAAGGGTAAGAGATCCCTCCATTTTTACAGCTGCATAGTATTTCCCTAGTGTAAATGTCTCACAGCTTTTTTATCCATTCATCTACTGATGGACACTTGGGCTGTTTCCAAGTTTTAGTTAGTTATTAAAAATAATGCTGCTATGAACATAGGGGTGCATATATTCTTTCTGATGGGTTTTTTTGGGGGGGGGGAGGGTTAGGACATATTCCCAGAACTGGGGTTGCTGGGTCAAATGGGAGTTCCATTTTTAATATTTTGAAGAATCTCCATACTATTTTCCATAGTAGCTGCACCAATCTGCATTCCCACCAGCAGTAAACTAGTGTCCTGTTTTCTCCACACACTCACCAGCACTCATTGTTTGTTGATTTTTTTGATGATACCATATCATGTCATTCTGACAGGTGTGAGGTGATACCTCATTGTGGTTTTAATTTGCATTTCTTTGGTGATTAGTGACTGAGCATTTTTTCATGTGTCTCTTGGCCATTTGTATGTTCTCTTTGGAAAAATGTCTACTCAGGTCTTTTGCCCATCTTTTAATTGGATTGTTTGTCTTCCTTTTGTTGAGTTTGTATGAGTACTTTATATATTGTGGATATTAACCCATTATCAGATGTATCATTGGCAAACATGTTCTCCCATATACCGGGGGTAGGTGGTGGCAGATGTGGCCCCTTTCCATGGGGGGCTGAGGGCCAGTTCCCTTTTCATTTTGATAGCAATTTTTTTTTTTTGCTCTACGGAAGCTTTTTATTTTGGTATAGTCCCATTTGTTTATTTTCTCCTCAGTTTCCTTTGCCCTAAGAGATGTATCTGTAAGCATATTGCTACATGAGATGTCTGAGATTTTACTGCCTATGTTCTCCTCTAAGATTTCTATGGCTTCATGCCTTACATTTAAGTATTTTATCTATCTTGAGTTTATTCATGTGTAGGGTGTAAATTGCTCATCTAGTTTCATCTTTTTGCATGTGTGTGTCCACTTTTCCCAGTGCCATTTGTTGAACACACTATCTTTACTCCATTGTATGCTCTTGCCTCGTTTGTCAAATATTAATTGACTGTAATGGTATGGGTCAATTTCTGGGGCCTCTGTTCTGATCCATTGGACTATATGCCTGTTTTTGTGCCAGTACCAGGCTGTTTTGTTTATAATGGGTTTGTGGTATAGTTTGATATCCGGTATTGTGATCCCTCCTACTTTGTTCTTCTTTCTCAAGATTGCTGCAGCTATTCAGGCTCTTTTATGGTTCCATATAAATTTTTGGAGTATTTGTTCTGGATATGTGAAAAATGCCATTGGGATTTTAATAGAAATTGCATTGAATCTATAGATTGCTTTGGGTAGTATAGACATTTTAATTGTGTTAATTCTTCCAATCCATGAAGATGGTATACACTTTCATTTGTTTGTATCCTTCCTCTATTTCTTTTTTCAATGTCCTATAGTTTTCCAAGTATAGGTTTTTACTTCCTTGGTTAAGTTAATTCCTAGGTATTTTTTTTATTGTTGCAATAATAAATGGAGTTACTTTTTTAGTTCCTCTTTCTGAGAGATCATTATTGGTTTATAGAAATGCCATCAATTTCTGGATGTTGATTTTGTATCCTGTTACCTTGCTGAATTCATTTATTAAGTCTAGTAGTTTCCTGGTAGAGTCTTAAGGGTTTTCTATGTACCATATCATGTCATCTGTGAATAATGACAGTTTTACTTCTCCTTTCCAATTTGCATGACTTTTATTTCTTCTTCTTGTCTGATTACTGTGGCTAGGACTTCCAGTATTATCTATATATATAAAAGCCAAGTGACTGGAATGACTGGTCACTATGATGCGCACTGCGGCTGGTCAACCAGCCTGATTGGCACCCCCACCATGATTGAGGGTAGGGCTGGGCCCACCAGGGGGCAGTCACTCAATGCAGGAGCTGTACCCAGACCACAGTTCCCAATTGCTGATGGGGTCTGTTGGCCAACCTCCTGGTCCTTCCCTCCGGCCAGCAGGCCCCAATCGCCCGATTGGGGCCAGACCCCTGGGCTGGAACGGGGAACTGGGGGTAGGTGGTGGCAGATGTGGCCCCTTTCCCTGGGGGGCTGAGAGCCAGTTCCCTCCTTGGGGCCGGCAGCCTCCCCCACCCCCCCGCCCCCAGCCAGCAGGCCCCGTGGCAGTGTGGCGGTGAGGGAAGAAAGATGGGGGAGGCAGGGAACCGCACAGTGGTGGGACACTGAGGGTGGCGGCGGCATCTGGTGACTGTTCCTTCTGTACCTGGCCCGGCGACCATTGCCTCCTCTCCTGACCCCACCAGGGCCTTTGGGCCCCAATCGGCCCAGCCCCTCTTAGCCTAAATCTATCTATGTATATAAAAGCCAAGTGACTGGAATGACTGGTCACTATGATGCGCACTGCGGCTGGTCAACCAGCCTGATTGGCACCCCCACCATGATTGAGGGTAGGGCTGGTCAGCCAACCTCCCACGGCCCCTTTCCCCAGCCATCCCAGCCCTGATTGGCCCCAATTGTGGCAGGCCAGCTGGACCCCACCCAATCAACAACCTCCCGCAGTCCCCCTCCCCAGTCAGCAAACCCCAATTGCCCGATGGGGCCTGGCTCCTGGATGAGACAGGGAACCGGGGGTAGGTGGTGGCAGATGTGGCCCCTTTCCCTGGGGGGCTGAGAGGCAGTGTCTTCCTT
>NW_006299387.1:107846-114737 GCF_000327345.1 Myotis davidii | reverse complement strand
CGTCAGTCAGACATCCCCCAAGGGCTCCCAGACTGAGAGGGCATAGGCCTGGCTGAGGGACGCCCCCCCCCACCAATGCATGAATTTCATGCACCAGGCCTCTAGTACTGAATAAGAGTGATGAGAGCAGATTTTCTTGTCTTTTGTTCCTATTCTTAAGGGAAACACTTTTAGTTTTTGCCTATTGAGCATTATGTTAGCTGAAGGTTTGCCATATATGGCCCTTATTTTATTGAGGTATGATCCCTCTCCTCTACTTTACTGAGAGTTTTTATCAAAAAAGGGTGCTGGATTTTGTCAAATACTTTTTCTGCAGCTATTGATATGATCATGTGGTGTTTATCTTACATTTTATTTATGTGAGGTATAACATTTATTTATTTACAAATATTGTACCAGCCTTGCATCCCTAGAATAAGTCACATTTGGTCATAGTGTATGATCTTTTTAATATATTGTTGGATCCGATTTGCAAATATTTTGTTGATTTTAGGTTCTTTGTTCACCAGGGATAGTGGCCTCTAATTTTCTTTTTTTGTAGTGTCTTTATCTAGTTTTGGAATTAGGGTAATACTGAATTCATAAAAAGAGCTTGGAAGTGTTCCTTCCTTTTGGATTTTTTTTAATAGTTTGAGGAGGATAGGTGTTAGTTCTTCTTTGAGTGTTTGGTAAAACTCACCTGTAAATGCATCAGTCCAGGGCTTTTGTTTGCTGGAAGTTTTTTAATCACTGCTTCAATTTCATCAGCTGTTAATGGCCTACTCAGGTTTCCTGATTCTTCCTGATTGAGTTTTGGTAGCTTTTATGTTTCTCGGAATTTGTCCACTTCACCCACGTTATTCAGTTTGTTGGCCTATTGTTGTTCATCGTATTTTCTTACAATTCCTTGTATTTCTCCCATCCAAGTACTAACCAGGCCCGACCCTGCTTAGCTTCCAAGGTCAGACGAGATCGGGCGCGTTCAGGGTGGTATGGCCGTAGACCAATTCCTTGTATTTCTGTGGTGTCTGTTGTTATATTGCCTCTTTCATTTCTGATTTTATTTATTTGAGTCCTCTCTCTTTGTTTCTTGATGAGTTTGGCTAGGGATTCATCAATCTTCTTTATCTTTTCAAAGAACCAATTCTTTTATTTATTGATCTTTTGTACTATTTTTTAGTCTCTATGTCATTTATTTCTGCTCTGATCTTTATTATTTCCTTCTAATTCCTCTGGACTCTTCTTGCTGTTCTCTTTCTAATTCATTTAGTTGTAGGGTTAGATAGCTTATTAGTTCTTTTTCTTAATTCATGAGGTAGGCCTGTAGTGATATGAACTTTCCTGTCAAGACTGCTTTCGCCATGTCCCATAGGTTTTGGGTGGTTCATTTGTTTTCAGGAAGTTTTTAATTTCTTGCTTGATCTCATTGGTAACCTACTCACTGTTTAATAACAAGCTATTTATCCTCCATGTATTTGAGTGTTGGGTTTTTATTATTGTACTTGATTTCTAACTTCATGACATTGTGATCCAAGATGTTTGGTATTATATCAATTTTCTTGAATTTGTATAGACTTGTCTTGTTTCCTAACATGTGGTCTATCTGGGAATGTTCCATGTGCACTTGAGAAGAATGTATATTATGTTATTTGGGGTGAAATTTTCTGTAAATATCAGATCCATTTGATCTAGTGTGTCATTTAAGGCCTCTGTTTCCTTGTTAATTTTTTGCCTGGAAGATCTATCCAGTGATGTCAGTGGGATGTTGAAGTCCCCTACTATGATTATATTGCTGTCAATCTCTCCCTTGAGGTCCAACAAGAGGGTTTTTTATGTACGTGGGTGCTCCTATATTGGGTGCATATATGTTTACCAGAGTTATATTTTCTTGTTGAATCATCCCCTTTAGTATTATGAAGTGACCTTCTTTGTCTCTTTTTATGGCCTTGGCTTTGAAGTCTATTTTGTCTGATGTGAGTAATCTATCAATATATATATATATATCTATATATATATATATCATGTTTTCTGTTTTCTTTTTATTATTATTGTTTATTTATTTTTAAGTCCTTATTGTTTAAAGTATTACATGTCTCCTTTTTCTCCCATTGAGCTCTCCCCAACCGCCCCCAGCCCCCAGCATATGCCCTCACCCCCATACTGTCTGTGGCCATTGGGTATGCTTATATGCATGCATACAAGTCCTTTGGTTGATCTCTTACCCCCTCACTTCCCACCTTCCCTCATAGGTTGGATAGTCTGTTCAATGCTTCTATGACTCTGCTTCTATTTTTGTTCCTCAGTTTATGTTGTTCATTATATTCCACAAATGAGTGAGATCATGTGATATTTATCTTTCTCTGGCTGGCTTATTTTGCTTAGCATAATGCTCTCCAGTTCCATCTATGATGTTGAAAATGGTAAGAATTCCTTCTTTTTTACAGCAGTGTAGTATTCCATTGTGTAGATGTACCACAGTTTTCTAATCCACTCATCTGCTGATGGGCACTTAGGCTATTTCCAAATCTTAGCTATGATAAATTGTGCTGCTATGAACATAGGGATGCATTTATCCTTTCTGATGGATGTTTCTGTTTTCTTGGGCTATATTTCTAGAAGTGTGATTACTGGGTCAAATGGAAATTCCATTTTTAATTTTTTGAGGAAACACCTTACTGTTTTCCACAGTGACTGCACCAGTTCGCATTCCCACCAGCAGTGCAAGAGGGTTCTTTTTTCTCCACATGCTTGCCAGCACTTGCTGTTTATTGATTTGTTTATGATAGCTATTCTGACAGCTGTAAGATGGTACCTCATTATTGATTTGATGGGTCATGTTTTTTCATCCATTCAGTCACCCTTTGTCTTTTGACTGGAGCACTTAATACATTTTCATTTAAGGTTATTATTGGTAGGTATTTATTTATTGCCATTTTTGTTTTCTTTATGCCTATGATCCTCTCTCCTTTTATTCTTCTTATAGCAGTCCCTTTAACATTTCTTGCATTGCTAATTTGGTTGTAATATGCTACTTTCACTTTTTTTTAGTCTGGAAAGCTTTTTATTTCACCTTCAATTTTAAATAATAGCCTTGCTGAAAACAGTAGTCTTGGATTTAGGCCTTTGGTTTTCATTACTTTGAGTACTTCATGTCATTCCCTTCTGGCCTGAAGTGTTTATATTGAGAAGTCAACTGACATCTAATGGAAACTCCTTTGCAGGTAATTTTCTGTATCTCTCTTGCATCTGTAAGACTCTTTCTTTGTCTTTAATGTTTGCCATTTTAATTATGATGTGTCTTGGTGTGGGTCTCTTTGTATGCATCTTGATTGGGACTCTCTGTGCCTCCTGAGCTTGTGTGACATTTTCCTTCTGCAGGTTGGGGAATGTTTCTGTCATTATTTCTTTAAACAGGTTCTCTGTTCCGTGTTCACCCTCTTCCCCTTCTGGTATTCCTATAATGTGGATGTTGTTACGTTTTGTGTTGTCCCACGGTTCCCTTAAGCTATCTTCCTGCTTTTTAATTCTTTTTTCCATTTACTGCTCTAATTGCATATTTATTTCTACCTTGTCTTCCAAATTGCTGATTCAATCCTCTTCTTCATCCAATCTACTTTTAATATCTTCCAGTGTGTTCTTGATGTCAGATATATCATTGTTCATTTCGGTCTGATTCTTGTTCATGGCCTCTATTTCCCTCTTCATGCTGTTGTAATCTTCACTAAATTCTTTAAGCATCTTTATAACCATTGTTTGAACTCTATGTCTGATAGGTTGCCTGCCTCCATTTCATTTAGTTCTTTTTCTAGAGAGTCCTTCTTTTATATCATGTGGGGGTTGTTTCTTTGTCTCCCCATTTTTGCTGTCACTTTTATATATTAGATAGAACTGTTATGCCTCCCAGTCTTTGTGGAATAGCCTTAAGTAGAAAGTGTCTTGAGGGGTCCAGTGGCACAGTCTCTTTGTTCACCTGAGCTGGATGCTTCAAAGAAACAGAATTTCCGGAGGATGAGGCCCAGATCAGGATTTTAAAAAGATTCCCAGGTGATTCCAATGTGCAGCCAAGGTTGAGAACCACTGTCTTAGGATCCCCATTGTGTCTGTTATTTGGGTTCTCCTGTTGTAATTGGGATTTGATTGTTGATTTCCCATTCATGGAAAGGATCTCCCCTCTGACTTGCTGCCAGTGAGGTTCAACCCCAATGTCATTGTGCCAGCTGTTATACAGGTTCTTTGGGTCCACTATTTGTGGGGCTTGCTGGATTTTTCTCTGATGTTGTAGAATCTGGTCCCTGGTGTGTCTATCCAGGGCCTCCTGGGAGTTTTTCTATTCCAGGTGAATGTGAGTCAATGTCCCTTTCTGGCCCTGGGCAACCTGATTGAGGTCTGAGAGGTTAAAGCCCCTAGTAATTCAGTGGTTGGTGACTCCTTAGCCCAGTGGCTGGGTCTGCCTTGCATCTCATGTCTTGATTGCCCCTGTTCTTAAATGTATTCCCTTTCCCCATGAAGCTAGTCCTGCAGGTGTCAGCTGCAGGTGCTTAGGTCCCACTGGCATTCACCTCCTGCACCATCTGGGATGGTCTGTGGTGGGGACCCAAACACTGTTTCTGACTAATTAGATCAGGCAAAGATTCAGAGCTTCCAGAAACCTGCCTCTGCCTGCAGACTGATTGGATTCATTCTTGAGTAGCCTCAAGCAATTGTCCACAGGTAGGATGAGAGGTTTTCCAACAGGATTGGGCAATTGCTTCTGCCTGGAGGCTGTTATTCTCAGTCTCTTAATGAGCCTCAGATACTCCACACTGTGGGGCAAGGGACTTTCCAATAGGGTGGGACAACTGCATTCCCCCCAGGCAAAAACTACCTGGATAGCAAAGATCTGCCTGAGAAAG
Source organism: Myotis davidii (assembly GCF_000327345.1). Classification (NCBI taxonomy): domain Eukaryota; kingdom Metazoa; phylum Chordata; class Mammalia; order Chiroptera; family Vespertilionidae; genus Myotis; species Myotis davidii. Next base: position 109,866 of record NW_006299387.1, on the reverse strand, counting down.
ATTACCTTTGCAGCATGAGAGAATGACTCAGCACAGGAAACCAGGGTGTCTGCCTTCCAAACTCTAACCCCAGAGCCCCCAACCCTGGCTTCTGCTCACACTGCTCCAGTCCACTCTTCCCTCCCTCTGCCAGAGCCCAAGGTGAGTGGCTGCACATGAAATTTTGTGTGTTGGCCCTTTAAGAGGGTGCCCCCATTTCCAGTCGTTTATCCCTGGCAGACAGCCATCCTGCTGCTTTTCACAGCCAGATGTTATGTGGGCACCTTTCTCAGCTCTGGTGCTCTCTGCTGGGGGGCAGGGGGGCACACCTGGGGGATTAGACCCAAGGGTGCTCTTGGCAACCCCCCACAGTTGAGATATCCCTCCTGAACTTCAGCTGCTGTCTGTAGGAGCCCAGCCAGCCCTTTTGTGCCTCTGCCCTTCCTACCAGTCTCTATGTGGTCTCCATTTTCCATCCTTGGTTATCAGGGTTCTCTCCAGCTAGTTTTCAGTTGATTGTTCTTGATGGTTTTTTTGTATTTTAGTTTTAATTCCAGTTTGCGGTGTTGATTCTTCTTTAAATGTTTGGTAGAATGCTCATGGAATTTTCTGTGTTGGGAGGTTTTTTATCACTGATTTAATCTCCTTACAAGTCATTGGTTTGTTCCAGCTCTTTACTTTTAATCCATTTGTATCTTTATATTGAAACTGTGTTTCTTGTAGTCAGGTCTTGCTTTCTTATCCAATATGACAATCTCTATTTTTTAAGTGGTGTATTTAGACCATTCATGTTTAAAATGATTATTGATATCGTTTGATTACTATTTACCATATCTGTAACTGTATTTTATTCATTGCCCTGTTTTTTTGCATTTTGTTTGTTTTAGATTTGTCCTCCACTCTTCTTCTACCTTCTCTGGTTTTTAATTAGCATTTTATATTATTCTATTTTTTTTTCTCCTCTCTTACTTTTTTAAAATAATTACCCTGGAGTTTGCAATACACATTTTTATTAATCTAAATCCAATTTCAAATAACATTATACCTCTCCACAGGTAGTGAAGATGCATTAGAGGGTTCTCAATTCTTTCCTCCTATTCCCTTATTATATTTATGTCATTTATTTAAGTTATCCATAAGTTATAAGCATCCAATACATTATTGCTATCAGTATTTTGAAAAAAAACTGTTATCTGTTAGATCAATTAAGATCACGAGAAATAAAATATTTTATTTTACCTGTGTTTATTTATTCTCTAATGCTCTCCCTTTCATTATGAGGATATGAACTACATAATTTTGTTCTCCCTAGTCACTTGTCATCAGAGAGATCAAATTAAAACAACAATGAGTTATCACCTCATACCTATCAGAATGGCTACCATCAACAAATCAACAAATGACAAGTGCTGGCCAAGATGTGGAGAAAAGGGAACCTTAGTACACTGCTGGTGGGAATGCAAACTGGTACAGACATTATGGAAAACAGTATGGAGTTTCCTCAAAAAAATTAAATATGGAACTACCATTTGACCCAGTGATCCCACTTCTAGAAATATATCTGAAGAAACCCAAAATGCCCATCAGAAAGAACGTATGCACGTCTATATTCATAGCAGCACAATTTACAGTAGCTAAGATCTGGAAACAGCCCATCAGTAGATAAGTGGATAAAAAAGCTGTGGTACATTTATATCATGGAATACTATGCAGCTGTAACAAAGAAGAATCTCTTACCCTTTGAGACAGCATGGAGGGACCTGGAGAGTAGTATGCTAAGTGAAATAAGTCAGATAGAGAAAGACAAGTATCACATGATCTCACTCATATATGGAATCTAATTAACTAAATAAACTGATGAATGGAATGGATCTAGAGACATGGAAGCATGGAACAGAGTGCAGAATCTCGAAGGGAAGGTGGGGAAGGATGAATGAGTGGGAAGTAATCAACCAAAGATCTTGTATGCATATATACATCACCCATGGACACTGACAATAGGGTGGTGAAGGCCTGGGGTGAGGGGAGAGGGTGGGCTAAA
>NW_006299387.1:103911-107641 GCF_000327345.1 Myotis davidii | reverse complement strand
CTCCTCTGAGTGTCCGAATGCGTTACTCTTTCCTCCTAGTTGTAGGACTTCCACTCAGCCACCGTTCCTGTGGTTCTGGATGATGTCCCTTCCGTCTTTTAGTTTCACTTTTGAAATGGTTGTTCGAGGCGGCAAACTCCGGCGTTAACCTATGCCGCCATCTTGGTTCTTCCGAATTTCTGCAGTTTTAATATGCTGTGCATAGGTGTAGATTTGTTGATATTTATTCTATTTGGTGATCCATGCACTTCCTGATTCTGTGGTTTAGTTTCTCATTCATTTTGGAAAATTCTCAGTCCTTATTGCTTAAAATATGTCTTCTCTTCATTTTTTCTTTCTTCTACATCTGAAATTCCCATTACATGTATGTTACACATTTTCTAATTATTCCAGACTTACTGGATATTCTGTTCCATTTTTTTATTCCTTTTTATTTTTGCATGCCAATTTTGGAAGTCTCTATTGACATATGTTCAGGCTCACTGACTTTCCCTCAGTTGTGTCCACTCTATTAAATGAGCCCATCCAAAACAGTCTTTATTTCTGTTGAAGTGTTTTGATGTCTAGCACTTATTTTTTATTCTTGTATAGAGTTCTGTTCTTGCATGTTGCCTGCTCATTCCATTAGAGTCCTTAGCATGTTAATCATAATTACTTTAAATTCCTGGTCTTACTATCTCAAAATCTCTGCCATATCTGAGTCTTGAATGTATGCATTTAGCCTTTTAGCACTCCTTGTCATTTTTCTTAAAAGCTAGACATGAACTATTAAGAAGAACTAAAGTAATAGATCTTTATTGTAAGGTTCTAGGTTTATCTGGCCAACACTTAGGCTATGTTCATTGTTCACAGGGACTGTAGGGTCAGAGTCTGAGTGTCCTTTTTCTTTTCTCCCAATTGTCTTTCGTAGGCTCCCTCTTTAATCAACACATAGTTCCCTCAGCTGTAATCCCCTGTTGTTACTCTAGAACCCTGTTGATGTGATGGTGAGGTGTGGAGCAGGGGAGCCTTACCATATTCCTATGAGCAATTCTGTTTTTATGAGACTGTGCCCTGGATTGTAACCTTTACATGTGCTCTTCAGTTCCCCCTCTTGGTGAGATGGGAAGGGTAAAAGGACTAGGATGGGTATTTCCCTCTCCCACATCAAAGGTTAGAATGGGCTGGACTCAAGTATCTCTCTTTCCCCAGGTCAGCTATGCTTAGTTAAATAGTTTTACTTAGGACTGGTCTGATTAATGAGAACATAGAGCTCTAGTGTGCTTCAGATTGGCTGATTTTCCCTTGTCTTACACAAAGACAAGGGTTCTTCTCTGATATTCATCCTAAAAGCCTGGTGTAGCTCTTGGAGGTAAACCTGAGCCCTCAGGAATTTTAGCTCCTGAGTTAGTCCTCATTCAGTCTCTAGAAATGAGTCAGTTAACCATGCTGGCTCCAGTTTATCTTCTTCCCTGGGAGATGTGGCTCTCTGGGTTCATCTCATTTCTTGGTGCCACGCAGTGGTTTGCCCTGTGACATGTTTTCTGATTAGGAAGAGTTGTTGATTTTCAGTTGGTTCAGCTTTTTCCTTGTGAGTGATGACTTCCAAGCTCTTTACATGTTTATCTAGAAACCAAAGTTAGTAAAATTATTTTATAAAGAGTCATACCCCTCATCTGCCTGCCTGCACGATGCAATTCCTTAGAAAAGACAATGAATACGTGTACTTACCTGTGTTTTTATAATATTTTACAACTGTTGCTATAAAAGCAAATATATTATTATCACATATTAAAACATTTTCTCAGAAAAAAAAAGAAAAGACAATGAGAAGCTTTAAGATCATGAGATGCTTCCCCTTCACCATCCAAACAAAAGACCAATTAGTTTTTAAAACATTATTTCAAAGTCATGGATTTACATACATTCAATGGTTCAATTAGAGTCCCAGTGCACAAATTCGTGCACCAATGGGGTCCCTCGGCCTGGCCTGCGGGATCAGGCCAAAACCAGCTCTCCGTCATCACCCAAGGGATCCCAGGTTGCAAGAGGGTGCCGGCCAGGCTGAGGGACTCCACCAGTGCATGATCAGGGCTGGGGAGGGATGCAGGAGGTTGGCCAGCAGGAGAGGGACCGTGGGAGGGACCATAGGAGGGCTCCAGGTATTGTCTGGCTCATCTCGCTCAGTCCCAATCGGCCAGACCCCAGCAGCAGGCTAACCTACTGGTCAGGGCATCTTCCCCCTGGTGGTCAGTACATGTCATAATGAGCAGTTGAGCGGCCTTAGCATATCATTAGCATATTACGCTTTGATTGGTTGAACAGACAACCAGATGACTGGACACTTAGTGTATTAGGCTTTTATAATATTGGATTTCTTTTCCATCTGTATCTATTATTCTACATGGAAATTATACTTCTCAAGACACAGGAGGTGATATTCCATAATTATTCATTAGCTTTGTCACACAATCACATGCAAAGTCCAAGATTAGCATTACTAATACTATCACTACAAATGTGATTACTGACAACAGTTCCCTTTTTTTATATGCTCTCCTACTTTGCACCATTTCTAATCTGTGCAGATGTGCTTCACTGATAGAGCATAGGCCCATTCCATGTTGTGTTTCATCCCTTATCCCTCATTTACATCATTAGAGCGTAGACACATTTCATACTGTGATCCATACTCCTGGGAGTGTGTTTGTCTCTGTTGAACTATCTTTGAATTTCAGGAATCCCACTTGGTCATAGTGTATAACCCTTTTAATGGACTGCAAAATTCCATTTCTTAGTATTTTGTTAATGATTTTTACATCAACATTCATCAGGGATATCAGTTTTGTAGAAAAGAAAACTTGTCTTGTATCAGGGTGATGCTGGCCTCAAAAATTGCTTGGGAGCGGTTCCTCCTCTTCAGTTTTTGGAAGAATTTGAGGAGTGTTGGTGTTGATTCTTCTTTAAATGTTTGGTAGAATGCTCATGGAATTTTCTGTGTTGGGAGGTTTTTTATCACTGATTTAATCTCCTTACAAGTCATTGGTTTGTTCCAGCTCTTTACTTTTAATCCATTTGTATCTTTATATTGAAACTGTGTTTCTTGTAGTCAGGTCTTGCTTTCTTATCCAATATGACAATCTCTATTTTTTAAGTGGTGTATTTAGACCATTCATGTTTAAAATGATTATTGATATCGTTTGATTACTATTTACCATATCTGTAACTGTATTTTATTCATTGCCCTGTTTTTTTGCATTTTGTTTGTTTTAGATTTGTCCTCCACTCTTCTTCTACCTTCTCTGGTTTTTAATTAGCATTTTATATTATTCTATTTTTTTTCTCCTCTCTTACTTTTTTAAAATAATTACCCTGGAGTTTGCAATACACATTTTTATTAATCTAAATCCAATTTCAAATAACATTATACCTCTCCACAGGTAGTGAAGATGCATTAGAGGGTTCTCAATTCTTTCCTCCTATTCCCTTATTATATTTATGTCATTTATTTAAGTTATCCATAAGTTATAAGCATCCAATACATTATTGCTATCAGTATTTTGAAAAAAAACTGTTATCTGTTAGATCAATTAAGATCACGAGAAATAAAATATTTTATTTTACCTGTGTTTATTTATTCTCTAATGCTCTCCCTTTCATTATGAGGATATGAACTACATAATTTTGTTCTCCCTAGTCACTTGTCATCAGAGAGATCAAATTAAAACAACAATGAGTTATCACCTCATGC
>NW_006299387.1:95303-100380 GCF_000327345.1 Myotis davidii | reverse complement strand
GACTTCATATTCCATAATTATTCATTAGCTTTGTCACACAATCACATGCAAAGTCCAAGATTAGCATTACTAATACTATCACTACAAATGTGATTACTGACAACAGTTCCCTTTTTTTATATGCTCTCCTACTTTGCACCATTTCTAATCTGTGCAGATGTGCTTCACTGATAGAGCATAGGCCCATTCCATGTTGTGTTTCATCCCTTATCCCTCATTTACATCATTAGAGCGTAGACACATTTCATACTGTGATCCATATTTTTATCTCTCATTTATGTTGCTAGGTAACAACCCATTTCATTCTGGGCTACATCCTTTTATGTCGCATACACTTTTAGAGCATAGACTTATTCTTAGCTGAGCTCCATTCTTTTAATATTCATTTATCAAATTAGAGAATAGGTCCATTCAGTGCTGTGTTCCATCATTTTCTCTCTCACACATTGTTAGAAAGTAAACCTTTTGCCTCTCATATGTTGGTGGAGTGCTGAATATCTCCATGCTGTACTCCATGTTTTATCTCTTATTTAAGTAGGTTGAGCACATATCCATTATATGCTGTGGTTCATCATTTTAACACTCACACGTTATTAGAGAATAGACCCCTCCTATCCTGTATTCTATGCTTTCAATTCACAAATGTTAGAGAAGACACTTTCCATGCTTTGCTTGACCACTTTACCTCTCATTTGTATTGTTAGAACATAGCCCCACTCCATTCTGTGCTCCGTCCTTTTATCTCTCAAGTATTGTTAGAACACAGACCATTCCATGCTGTGCACAATCCTATGTAACATACGTTGTTAGAGCATAGTTCCATTCCATGCTGTGCTCCTTTGCCTTATATCTCATATATTGATAGAGCATAAGCCCATTGCATGCTGTTCTTAGTCTTATCATGTGTTGTTAAAGCATAGACCCATTCTATGCTGTGTTTTGTTCTGTTTTCTCTCATATGTTGTTAGAGCATAGACCCATTCCATGTTGTGCTTTGTCTGTTTATCTCTCATTTACATGATTAGACTACACACCCCTTCTGTGCTGTTTGCATCTCTCATTTACATAATTAGAGGATAGACCCATTACATGCAGTTGCCTGCTGCACATGGCACCTCACTTTTCCAGATTCTCAGTGTATGAATCAGAGGGACAGAAGCAGTCATTCTTCAGCATGTGGCCCCTGCCTTTCCCAGTGTGTGAATTGCTGGGACAAAAACCATCTGCCTTTAGCACGTGGCACCTAATTTTCCCACATTCTCAGTTATGTATTATGCGGACACAAACAGTTGTCCTACAACACATGGTACCTCACTTTCCCAGAATTCTGTGTCTTAATAGAAGAAACACACGTACTTGGCCTACAGTACAAGGCACCTCAGTTTCACAGATTCTCAGTATATGAACTGGAGAGAAACCAGTAGTTAACCTGGAGCATGTGGCTGATCGCTTTTCTACATTTAAGTGTATGAATTTGGGGGACACAAATATAACATGTGGTACCTCATTTTCCCAGAATCTCTGTCTCATTTGGGGAGACAGCAGTAATCATGCAATACATGGCACCTTGCTTTCCCAGATTTTCAGTGTGTGATATTGGGAGACACAATCTGTCAGCCTGTAGCACTTGGCACCTTGCTTTCCCACATTGTCACTATAGGAACAGGAGAGACACAAGCAGTCATCGTGCAGCACATGGCACCTCACTTTCTCATATTCTCAGTGTCAATCAATTGCACTGAAAGGCTCTTGGCCATGTAGTAGAAGTAGGAGAGTGGCTACCTTGGGGAATGGAGCTGGGAGGAGTACAGGTAACTCATTGGTTCTGAAGAACGTCCTGGATTTTATACAAGTAGGCATCCACATGTAAAGCTCCATCAACCTGTACTCTTAAGAATGTCTACTTGACAGACATAGGTGAACACTGGTGGTACAAGTGTATTGATCCTATTTGTTGGTGTTGAGAAAAGATGGAGATAAATCAGCACATTACAGAACCTCCACTTGGGGTGAGGGACAGGGAGCCCAGGTCTAATCCAGTATTATCCAGATAAGCAAAAGTTTGGGTTAATGTTAGTTTTCAGGTCAGATTAAGATTGCAAGTTATAATGTTAAGATTAAAAGAATAGAAATAGTCTGTATAATTCTAAATAATAAATGAAAGTAGAGAACTTTAAAAAATTGACCAATTCAAAAGAAGGCAGGAAAAAAAGAGAAAATGAATCAGAGAAAAGAAAGGAAGAATAGACAGCATGAAATAGAGTTGGAGATTCACTATCAAACACATCAGCAATTACATTCAATGTAAATGTACAAGATACTCCAGTTAACACAACAGTGCTCAGACTAGTAAAAACAACCAAAAACCATACGCTGTAAGAGAGACATACCTAAAACATGACAATTAATTAAAAATTAATCAAGTAGAAGTTCATTGTCAAGGGCGGGAAAGGGAGACATATGTGAAAAAAAATTAATCAAGTAGAAGTTAAATGTACAATAGAGAGGCTCAATAAAGTCAAAAGTGGGTACTTTGAAAAGACCATTTTTCAAAGTGTTTGGGTGGTAGATTTTTATGTTTTATCTGAGTTCATAATTGTTATTTGCAGGAAGGTTGGTCTGATGGGAGTTACTTAGCCATTTACAGAAGCAGAAAACATTAACTGACTAATGGAAAGGAATCATATGATTATCCCAGTCAATGCAGAAATACACTCATAAGCTTTGATTTGACATCTGTTTGGGAGGGAGACACTCAGAGCTAGGATGACATGGGAGGTGGGAGGTTGGAGCCTGTAACCAACACAGTCTTTTTCCTCAACCCTTGAGGCACTTTCCAAAAACACTGAAGGTCCTCTAATATGGATGACATGTTCCTGCCTCTGGGCACCTCTACTAAGCTTTCCTTGAATGCCTGGTTCTTCCAGGTTTGTTGTCCAGGTTTCCCTCACATAGTGGGTAGTGGGGGTCTGACAACCTTAGTTATGTGGAGACCACTCAGGACCAGTGCCCAGTGCAGTTCTGGTCACATCTGCCAGGATTTCAGGGGAGTCCTCCTCAGGCCAGCCTGTAGCCTCCCATCAAGGACTGCTGGGAACTGTGCGTTGCCCCTCAAGATTTTCATCCTGTCTGATGTTTCAGAACTTAGTGACTCTCTTAATAGGAAACAGGCTTTTTGTTTGTGGCTCATGGTGTCTGTCACCAGCCTGGCAAGCTGCCAGTGTTCTCCCCGGCCACCAGCACCAGGACACACACACACCTGGCTGATCTGATGCCAGGAACTGGCAAGTGAGGGAAGTCTCCCGGATCCAAGGCTCACCCCAGGGCCCTACCCATTTCCTGGCCTGGGAGTCCCTGAACTACAGAACAGTCTGCCCAGTTTTTAAGCCTGGCTTTCCCCTTGGCTGCCTGTACAGCTACAGTCCTCAGCTGGCCCAGTGTCACTCAGGTCCATGTGTCCACCCAGATCTCTGTCAATCTGGCAGCATTAATAGGCAGGGACCCTGGGGCCATGTCCATGGTTGTTGAGGTCACCATGGGCCTGGGGCAGGCAGGCACTTGGAGTGCGGTTTTCTCCTACTCCTGTCTCCTGTGAGCACACAGGACACTTCAGCCACACTGGCAACCTGCTCCTGGTGGTTCTTTCCCAACCATTCCTTGGTGGGCTGTGGGCTCAACTTTGGACCCCTGGGCCAGACAAGGCCAGCAAAGATCCACAAAGACCCTCTTCGGCTGCCTCTGTAGGTCCCGCCTCGATGATTTTTGCTTGAGAAAGAAGTGTGATGATTCTGCATATTGACCTCCAGTCCATTGACCTGGATTAACTCTCCAACTTAAGGTTCTTCTGGGTTTCCAATCTAGGTCATAAATCTCCTGAAAATTAAGAGACTCTGGGGCAGAGACTGAGGCAAACAACTTGCCTGGCACAACCTAAGAGTTTGCACACGAAAGTCTGAAAAGATGTTCCTGCAACCCAAAGTCAACTGGGAAATCGCATGGAAAGATAAATCTAACAGACAGTAAAACTTAGATCCAAAGAAATGGAAAAAATAGATAAATCCTTAAAAAGACTTTAACTGGTAAATTTAATAGATTCAGAGAGATAGAAGAAGGCACAGCATCCAGGGAATGAGAACAGGATGTCCTAAAATAAACACAAATAGTTCAAAATGATAATTTTGGAAATTAACAATATATAATTACTGAAATTTAAAAATCAGTAGTGTCAAGAATAAACTCAAGGTGGATAAAAGACTTAAATGTAAGGCATGGAACCATAAGAATCTTAAAGGAGAACATAGGCAGTAAAATCTCAGACATCATACATAGCAATATGCTTCTGGATACATCTCCTAGGGTGAAGGAAACTAAGGATAAAATAAGTAAATGGGACTACATCTAAATAAAAAGCTTCTGTGCAGCAGAAGAAACCACCATCAAATTGAAAAGGGAACCCACTGAATGGGAGAACATATTTGCCTATGATACATCTGATAAGGGCTTACTATCCAAAATATATAAAGTACTCATTCAATTCAACAAAAAAAGACAAAAAAATCCAATTAAAAATGGGCAGAATACTTGAATAGACATTTCTCCAAAGAGGACATATAATTGGACAAGAGACATGAAAAAATGCTCAAAGCCACCAATCATCAGAGAAATGCAAATTAAAACCACAATGAGATATCACCTCACACCTGTCAGAATGGCTATCATAAAAGAATCAACAAACAAGTGCTGGTGAGGATGTGGAGAAAATGGAACACTAGTACACTGCTGGTGGGAATGCAGATTGGTGCAACCATTATGGAAAACAATATGGAGTTTTCTCTAAAAATTAAAAATGGAACTCCTATTTGACTCAGCGACCCCATGTCTGGGAATATATTCTAAAAATCCCCAAAAAACAATCAGAAATAATATATGTACATAGAGACCAACAAAATAAGATCTGAAGCAGGGAGGCATGGAACAGACTGACATACCTGATGCAGCGGCGCCCCCATCAGCCCACCCCACCACAATAGACCCACAGCCCCTCTCCCTGGCCGCCCCACCCCTGATCAAACCCCCG
>NW_006299387.1:90277-95246 GCF_000327345.1 Myotis davidii | reverse complement strand
ACAGCTGTCAGCCTCTCCCCCTGCCCGGTCCCACCCCAGATGGGCTCCCAGACCACAGTCAGAGGCAGGGTCAGCTGGCCAACCACCCATGGCCCCTCCCCAAGGCCACTGGCCCCTGATCGACACCCCCCACCCACCCCATTTGGGGGCAGGGCAAGCTGGCCCACTGCCCACAGCCCTTCCCCATGGCCAGCCCCAACCCCAATCGGGGGCAGGGCCCACCGGCCAATTGCTCATGGCCCCTTCCCCCAGAAATCCTGGCCCTGATCCAGGCAGGCCAGCCGGCCAACCTCCTGCCATCTCCTCCTCCCAACAGGCCCAGCCCGGATCTTTCCTGAATGGGGCTGGGCCGGCCTGACCCCACCTGGGCACAAATTCATGCACTGGGCCTCTAGTAACAATTATAAACATACACACACCTAACAAGAGATCCCTAAGATGTATGAAGCAAAAAAAGTCAACAGAATTGAAGCTAGAAATTGACAGTTCTACAAGAATAGTTGAAGACTTCAAGGTTCCACTTTCAATGACAGATAGGACAGAGAGAAGATAAATAAGGAATGGAGGATAGGAACAACATTATACATCAACTAAATAACTTACACAGAACACCACCCAACAATAGCAGAATACACATTTTACTCAAATGCACATGGAACAGTCTCTAGAATATACCACATTTTAGACCACAAAACAAGTCTTAATAAGTTTAAAAACAAGGAAATCATACAAATGTATTTTTCCAACAATCATCAAATGAAACTAGAAACCAGTAACAGAAGGGAAACTGTAATATTCACAAATATGTGGAAATTAACACATTTTTAAACAATGGACCAAAGAAGAAACCATGAAGGAAATTAGAAAATATTTTATGAATAATAAAAACACAAATACCAAAAGTTGAGTATGCAGCAAAAGCAGCGCTCAGAGGGAAATTTATAGCTATAACCATCTACACAAAGAAAGAAGTATTCAAATCAATAACCTAACTTTGTACCCTAAGGAACTAGACAAAGAAGAGTGAACTAAACTCAAGCTAGCAGAAAATAAGGAGCAGAAAGCAAGCATCCAACCATGGAATCCGAGTGGCCATGTGGCCAGAGCTGCCCCGGACAAACTTACCCACCAGGCATACTGGGAAGGTGGGCCTTCAGCCCACCATCATGGTTCCTTGGGATTGGGTCCACTCAGGTGTAGAGGGGAAAGTAAGCTACATTAACATGTTCCTCTATACCATCCCCTGCCATTGTCCATATGCATTTTCTCAACCCCCCCGGCCTCCTAGGGGCCCCTAAATCTGGATGACAGAAGGAAAAAGCCCAAGCTTGGCTCACAGATGGGTTGGCTCCATAAGAGAACTGCAGCTGCACCCAGGGGGAAACCCTGAAAATAATCATCAGAGGACCTCCCAATGGGCAGAGCTCCGGGTGGAGCACCTGGCCATCCACCTTGTGGCCCAAATTAAGGATATAAAGGACCAGGGGAAAAATAGCTAAAGATAAACAACAAATGACTTAGCTGGTTAGTCAGGGGCCTGGAAGGAGGGAAGCTGGAAGAGTGGGGAGAAGGAGATCTGGGGAAGAGGCCACAGTGATGGACTTATGGGAGTGGGTACAAAGTGTGAGATTGTTCCCTCACACGCTGAGGCCATCTGAGAACATCCACTGCAGAAAAGGCAGCAACCACCATGTGCTAAGAAGAGAGCTCACAGAGCCTGTGCACAGCTGTCCAGGATGGATCCCTGCCTCTTACCAAGGCTGATCTGACTCCCTCTGCCCCATTTGCCAGCCAGAGACCAAAGCTGAGACCCTGTACAGTGCAACCACCTGAAGAGACCAACCAACTTGGGGCCACATTGCCTGCATGGGACAAGGTTTCTTCTGACCAGGATTGATCTGTTTCTGAGCATGGACTTGCCTTTCTGGCCTGCAGAGGTTTAGCCAGCCCGAGTCTCAGCTCACTGAGGTCTGATTTACCTACACAGAATCCCACAGAACCTCATCAAAGGCTTTCCTTTACAACATAACCATTGGACCACTGGTCTCACTAACTCTTGCACAGTTCAGAAGCTGCCCTCAATTGGCCTCTGGAAGACACAATTGGCCTCTGAGGTACCAGCTTGGAGGTAAAACCCTACAAGTACAGGGTGCCATCTCAGGATGTGGCATGCATTTTAACCAATGGCCGCCATATGGTGCAGAGATCTTGGTTCCCAAAAGTGAAGACACCTCCACCAGGGAATGCAGTAAGAGTCCCAGCAGACTCCCAGAGATTGCTCCCCCCCGATCAGTCTCTCTGCTGCCAGTCATGTGGGCCTTGGTCACCACGAGATTATGGTCTGGGGCCACATAATGGAGGCAGAGGCAGAAAGATATGTGTGGGACCAAGGCAAACCCTGGGGGTGTCTCTGCTCTTCACATTCCAGTTTCAACTATAAAGGGCAAGTGCAGTCACCATGGCCTAAGAAGGATCCTCAAGGAAGAGGACCTGGGTTGCCTCAACCCTAGCAAGCTGAAAGGCCAGCAAAGTGGAATGAATATAGAATGGAGGGACAGGGGGACATGACAAGTACCAGGGCTCAGGACCGACTGCCACAGCCAGATCGTGTTTTTTCCCACTAACTGTCCTCCTCAACCTTTTCTCCGAAATTGTGACCAGCAGAATCCCAATGAAGCTGTCTAGATAGGATGGATTAACAAGAGAAGCAAGGGTGTGGTTTCCTCCGAGATCCTCTATAGGAGAGATGTCCACTGGTCAGCTGCTGTTAGTGTTGGCTGGAGCAGCTCACAGCTGTCCCTTCTTGGAAGGCTATCCTTGCCCAAGTGGGAGTGCCTGGCCTGGGAGGCTAGCACCACCCCTTGAGGGCAAACTTCAGCCAAATGGACTGATGGGATGGTCAGCCACCAGCTCTTTGGCAAGAGTTTTCTTGTGGCTTCAGTACAGACCACATCCTGGCTCTGCTCCCTCCTCTGCCTGTGCTGCTCCATGCACCTCTCAGAAGAAGTGAGCCTGCTTTAATATTTTAGTCAGCTCGACCTAAGACAGGTCACCATTTACAGCAGAATAAAAAGTATTATCTAGCCAGGAGTAAATCTAGCAAAGCCTGTACAAGGTCTCTACAAAACAAACAAACAAACAAAACACTACAGAAACAGTATTGAGAGAAATGAAAGGATCTGTAGATAAACAGAGAGCTATGTCATGGCCGTGAGTCAGAACACCCAATCCTGTAAGGTGTCAATTCTTCCCAAACTGGACTATAAAGTCAATGCTATTGCAACAAAAATTCCATCATGTTGTGTAAATCGACAAGCTGACTCTAAAATTTATATAGAAGTGCAAAGGTACAAATAGCCAGGACACGATCATTAGAGGCAGAACGTGGTGGAAGGATTTTTTCCACTAGGCATAATCAAGCTGCAGAGTTAAGACAGTGAGGTGTTGGCATGGTATGAACAAACAGGTCAGGGGGTGGCACAGAGAGATGAGAAGTAGACCATCTCCATGGGACACCTGTTATAAGAAAAAAATAATTCTGTAGGGTGGTGGAGAAAGTAGTACTTTTAATATGTATGTGGAAAAATAATGAAACTCAACCCCTCCCTCCCACCTTGTCAATTCCAGGTCCACTTTGAAAGTTTCTAGAAGGTGATGTAAAGTATCTTCACAACCTAGTTGTAGACAAATATTTCCTTAACGGGTGTATGTATACAGAAAAAGCATTAGCCATGAGGGAAAATATAAGAGATTTGAGATTATAATTTAAATGTCCTATTCATCAGCAGGCACTATTAAGATAGTGAAAAGCCACAGAGTTTAAGAAAATATAACTCATGAAACTAACAAATATAAAGAATTCCAAAAAAATCAAGAAAAACATAGTTAACCTAATAGAAAAATGGATAAGAGATTTGAATGGGTATTTAATAAAAGAATATTCAAATGACCAACATGATTACTCATCTAGGAAATGGAAATTAAAACTATAATGGGATACAAATACATACTCACCTCAATATCTAATTTAAAAAAAAACAAACACACACACACAATAAAAAAAAAAAACCTGACCTTGTGGAACAACTAAAAATGTTATGCACTGCTGGGAAATATTTAAATTGGTTCAATTGATTTGGAAAACAGTTCATCATTATCTACCTAAAATTGAATATGCTTCCATCCTTTAGCTCAGCAATCTGGTGTGGTGTTTTCTTTTTTAATAGGCCTTTAAAGGCTGGGGTGTGGTTTAGGACTTAAAGGTTTTGAATGGTCTTCCGTGGTCAGCAAACTGCGGCTCGCAAGCCACATGTGGCTCTTTGGCCCCTTGAGTGTGGCTCTTCCTAAGCCTTAGGAGTAGCCTAATTAAGTTAATAACAATGTACCTACCTATAGAGTTTAAGTTTAAAAAATTTGGCTCTCAAAAGAAATTTCAGTCATTGACTATTGATATTTGGCTCTGTTGACTAATGAGTTTGCTGACCACTGGTCTAGGTCATGGGGACAAAAGTGATCAGTAGGCTGTCTGAGACTGCTGCTGGCAGTAGCCACCAGGTGCATGTAGCCTTCCTTTCTGCGGAAGCCATCCTTCTGGTCTCAGAAGTAGCCATCATAGGAACCCAGCTTGTGTTCAAATGCCCACTCATTATTTTCAGCAGGCTGCTCCGCCCAGCTATACCCAAAAGAAATGCATGCATATGTACACCAAGAAATATGAAGAAGTTTTTTTCATAGCCTCATCATTCACAATTGTCTCAAACAGGAAAAAGAATCCAGCAACAGAAGAAGATATTTTACAAAATAGCAGCACAATTTACCATAGCTAAGATTTGGAAACAGCCTAAGTGCCCATCAACAGATGAATGGATTAGAAAGCTGTGGGACATCTACACAATGGAATACTACACTGCTGTAAAAAAAGAAGGAATTCTTACCATTTGCAACAGCATGGATGGAACTGGAGAGCGTT
>NW_006299387.1:89757-90189 GCF_000327345.1 Myotis davidii | reverse complement strand
ACGGCCGCAGTGAGGTTGGGATGGCTCCAGTGAGGTTGGGACAGATAATGGGGACCAGTATAGACTGATGAACAGGGGTAGATGCAGAGGCAGAGCAGCATTGAACAGACTGTCAAACTGCACCAGGAAGGCTGGGGAGGGTTGGGAGGTGCGGGGGGGAGGTAAGAGATCAACCAAAGGACTTGTATGCATGCATATAAGCATAACCAATGGACACAAGATGGGAGGGGGAGGCAGTAGGGGAGACTGTGCCGGGAGCCGGTCCAAGGTCACCTCTCTGAGAAAGATTGTTTCCCCAGGTAGGGATTTTCCCCTGAAGTTAGGGAGGGAATAGAACCTCTTAACTAAGTGCCAGGCGGGTAGTTAATCACTTTAACTACGAACAATCATGCTTAAGCTACATAATCTTTACTACCTGGAATGGAGATAAGA
>NW_006299387.1:84652-89508 GCF_000327345.1 Myotis davidii | reverse complement strand
TTGTGGCTAGAGATCCTGGCAAGGCTGCTGATCTTGGAAACGCTGTCTCCATGTCATTTCTTCTTCGCCGACTCTGTCCACACCTTTGGGGACCCCTGGACCTGCTGGGGTTGGACCAGCAAGACTGGGGGAAGGTCAAGGGGGAAAAAGGAGACAAATGTACCACTCTTTGTAATATTTTAAGCAGTAAAACAAAATTTAAAAAATAGTGGCATATTTATACAATGGAATACTGTCAGCAGTGAAAATATACAGACTGCAACCATAGGCAGTAATGTGCAGGAATCTGACAGCCCTAATGCTGAGCAAAAGAAGCTGAACACAACAGAATATGTCCTGTGCGGTTCCATTTATATACAGGTCAAAAAAACTGGCGAGACTAGGCTCAGGTATTTAGGAATGCAGGTGTAAGAAAAACAAGGAAACTGTTATGATAAAGTCAAGGTGGTGGTTACCTAGAGGAAGTTATAAGGAGAAGGAAAGAGGGAGTTAGTAGGAGGGGCACAAGGATGCTTCTGGGGTACTGGATGCATTTTGTTTCTTCATCTGGGTAGGTTGGTGTTTCCTTTATGACTTTTTCAGCTTAAAAGTCTTGTTTTGTTAAATTTTCTGTATAGATGTTATTTTTCAAAATAAAATGTTTTAAGTGAGAAAATAAGGTTGCAATTACACAGATAGCACATAAAAGCAAAGCTTCAGCTTCTGAGGGCTCTACCGCTTCCCAGACATCTCTCTCGGTCCCCTGCCACCTCCCGTTTCCAAAATGCCTGGCCTGACCCCAGTGGCACCAAAGTGGGCTCCTCAGGACACTCCCCCAGTAAGCAGTGGCTCCGAGGTGGCAGATAGCAGGGGTCCGGCAGAGGAAACATGCCAGCTGTGGAACAAGGAGCGCAGGCACATGACCTCAGTAGGCATTGGGGGCATGTGGCAATTCTACACAGAAGATTTGTCTGGCCTCAAGGTTTGCCCTGTTCCAGTATTGGTTATGAATCTTCTGTTCATCACTTCTGTATTTATGTTGCACATTTGGGGCAAGTACACTCCTTTATAGATTTGGCTACATCCATCTGTCTGTCATCTGAAGAAGGAGAAAAAAAATCGATATATCTTGGACCAAAAGCATAATGATTTTCTGTTCATGAGAAAGAAATTTTCTGTAAGCTTACTGTTTTACAGGGAACTTAATGAGAATTGGTTTTAAGGATCAATTTTTTTGTATGGCTAATAAACTTTTTCTTTTTAAAAAAATGTAAGCCTTCAGGAATTAACAAATTTTTAATGTAACTTCTAAAAATATAAAATATCACTGAAATTAAAAAAATGGCAAACTAGGCATAGTTGAAGAGAGAAATAGTGAAGTAGATGGCATGTTCAGTGAATTTATCCAGAAGGCAGCAGAGAAGATACAAAGATGGAAAATATAAAAGAGAGATTTAGAGACATGAGAGGATATGAGAGGGTCTAATCTGTGTCTATTTGAAATCTCTTAAAAAGCAAATGGTAAGAATTGATTTAAGAATGGCCACATACATTTAGAGAATTGTATATTAAGGGAATTTTCTAGAACTGATGAAAAATACAAATTTATAGATGGAGGAAGCACAACATATCCTACACCTAGATATGTTATGTGAAATTGAAGAATAGCAACAACAAAAAGAACACCTTGTAAGAACCTGAGAGAGAGGAGAAATTGCCTCTAAAGACATGTGGACTTTTAAACAACAGCAATGAAAGCGACTGTCGTAGCCTCCATGATGGCCTCCAGTAACCCTCGCCTCCTGAAATGTGTGCTTTTGTGGTGTCCCATCCTACACTAAACAGAGTTGCCCTGTGTGACCAAAGGTATATCTAGAAAGTAATGATGGCAGGCTAGAACATAAATAGCATTGGCACTTCCACCTGGGTCTATTGATTGCAAACTCTGGAAGCCTGTGGAGAGGTCTTCATGGAGAGAAACCTGCAAACCCAGCCAGCATTTGGCTGCACCCTCACAATAGATCCTAAAGCAAAACAGACCAGCCAATCCGCCCCCCAATTTCTGATTCACAGATACCATAGAACATTATATTTGTTAAATCACTAAGTTTTGCCATAATTTGTTACACAGCAATAGGCCATCAATTCATTAGAATAGTAGCTACAAAATGTTGAGAGAAAATAAATGTTAATCTGGGATTAGGAATTTAACACCAAGGCCTGCTTTCAAGGAATTCTCAAGTATGTGCTTCAACAAGGAAATAATCCTACCTAGAAGGACTGCAGTGTGTGAGAAGGAATCATGAACAAACAAAACACTAACTACGGATTGCTAGGTTTGATCGAGCAATGGAATTGATACGCCTCCCCCGGGAACTGCCTTTTCAGGCCATTTCACTATGAACATTTCCTTTTGCTGAGACCACACTTTACTTACTGAGACCACATTTCATTATCTCTCCCCTCTGGACCTGCACAGAGAATGCTCCCCCCAGAAAGCCGGGCAAAAGTCCTTTAAAACCCGCTGAGTCCCCTCACTGAGAGCCATCTGGGGCTCAGCCACCTGGTGTGCGGATATTCCAATAAATTTGTAATCCCTCACCATTCTGGCCTCGTGCGTACCTCCTCCAGCACCTAACATGGATGAATCCAAACAAACATCCATAACATGAAAAAACAGAATCTAATGTGTGAGGTTAAAGACGAAGTGAAACGCTCAGCAGTGTTAAGTTGGAAAGGGGTCATTAAAGCTAAAAGGTTCTAAAGACCTTTTATTGCCTCAGAAATGGTCAAATATTAATTTAAGTCTTTGTTAACTTAGGCAAGTAACCTCTCAGGGGGCAACAATGAAAGAATAGAGTCAGTGCATATAAATTTCAAGCCCATATGGAGAGAAAAGTAAATACAGGGAAAGATTAGTAAAACAAAATCTCCATTTAAAAAACAAGGCAAGAAAGAGGAAAAAAAACACCAGAAAAAAATGGTAAAAGTAGAAATAAAAATGATAGAAATAAGTCCAAATATATCAGTAATTACAGTAAAGACATGGGCTACTACCTAAAAGACTTTGTCAGCTTGGACTTTTTAAAAAGCCACTCCTCCTCCCCCAGCTCTGCGCTGTTTTCAGAAAACACGCTTAAAATAATGGAATGCAAAGACTGTTAGAGCCAGAAAGGGGAGGACCAATACTGGCCCAAAGAAAACTGGGATAATGGCATGAATATCTCACAGCAGGCAGAGAGGACCAACACTGCTGGAGAAAGGCCTCACCAGAGCTCACTGAACACACCTTCCCAGGGGCCTGCAATCTCCATAAAAGTTGACCTTCTCTTAAGCCATAAAAATCTTTCCACACATTTCCATCAGCCTGTACCATACAGACCAAGGTCTCTGACTGCAAAACAATTCAATTAGTTAATATCACACAATAATTTTTTTATCCCTGTATCTTTGGAAAGAGTTTCTAAAGAACTTTAGCAAGGTGGCTGGATTTAAGATCAATATACAGTAATTTGGATTTTATACAGTAACCATTAGAAAACACTTTAAAAACAACAACACCATTCACAACAGCAACAAAACCATCCAAAGGACGGAACCAATCTAGAGAATGCCCAAAACCCGCATAAGTCATAAAACCACGCACTCTGCCAAGAGTGCCATGAGGGGGGCACTGCCATCGCTTGAGCACGAGGGGTGCCGGCTTGGGCAAGCACAGAGACACGGTCTCAGAGTGAGGCTGGTGCCTCCCCAGGACCAGAAACCTCTCAGACCCCACCCAAGTGGCGGCCAGGCCAGGCCAGGATACTCATCCTGAGTGTGAGCCATAGTGGTTTCAGCCCAGCAGCGGCGGCTGCTATTGCCCGCAGGTGAGCCCGGTGACTCTGCCCCCATAGTCTGTCCACCTGTCCCACCCACCCAGTGTAGGAGCCACCAGGGACATGGGGGGAAGAGTGCGTCCTGGAGGCTCCACCAGCTCGCCACCTCACCTGTCCCAGTGAGAACAGGAGCACACAGCTCTCCAACTCCCTGAGGGTCAGGGGTGCTGCAGGTAGTGAAGGAGGTCCCTCAGTCCCCATCCTCAGGGGTGTTCACAGACTCAAGGCAAGGTCACAGGGGCCAGGACACAACTCCCGGCAGGTAGTCCTAGCACAGCCGTGGGCAAACTACGGCCCGCAGGACGGATCCGGCCCTTTTGAAATGAATAAAAGGAAAAAAAAAAAAAAAAAAGAACCCTTTTATGTAATGATGTTTACTTTAGACCGTGTCCTAGCAGCTCAGTCTGCAGTACCTGGGCCACCACACCTGCCACATGCAGCAGCACCATCCTCACCAGAGCTGTTGATCACGCCACCCGCTGCTGCTTCTAGTGAGTCTGCAACGAGTCTGAGGGACCAGAGGAGCAGGGGTCTCCCTGGGTGGGGATGGGCCCAGGCCAGGGGCGGGGCCAGGTGGCAGGGATCACCCTGAGGGGGCTGGGGCTGAGCCAGGCCCAGGGCAGGACGCACTTGGCCCATAAGGTGCTGGAGAGCTGACGGGCTGGTGTCAAGGGGCAAGGGGAGAGGGCAGTGAGTGAGGTAGGTAGTGGCGATGCCCCTCAGGGACAGAGCGCTGGGATGCTGGGGCAAGTACAGCACGGAGAGAACTAGAGGCTCTTCAAGCAGAGGAGTGTCATGTGGCCTTAAACACCCCTTTCCCGAAGGATTTCAAAAGGTACTGTTCCTAAAGCAGTTTCTGTCATTACCCAAGGGACCTAAGGGGTGCCCAGGGCTGGACCATTAAACCTCATTTGTCCCCAGTCCTAGGGAACATGAGTCTGAGATGAGAGTGGGCCACCCCTCTGTTCCTTGGGGGTTCTGGGATGTGGGGAAGGAGGG
>NW_006299387.1:74082-84382 GCF_000327345.1 Myotis davidii | reverse complement strand
GGGAGGGGAGGGGAGGGGTAAGGAGGAGGAGGCAGAATACAGAAGGGAGCGGGGGAGAGTGTCAGGGCAGGACTGGATCCTACCCCAGTGTCCTGTCTTGAGGGGCCAGGAAAAGAAGAGGCTGCCCAGGTCCAGTGATGGGAAGGTCAGTGGTTAGGGACATGTTCAGGGCTGGTCAGCATGGGTGGGGGCCAGCTCAGGTCTCTAAGTGGCGGGCACAGTCTCTCCAGGCCTCTGTGGTCCCTGATGGTGAAGCCAGGTCACCCTTTCCCTTGAGTCCATCAGAACAAGGATTTGAGTCCTCATGGGTACACCAACCTCAAAAAGCAAAGCTGGAGTGAAGGTCCTGGTGACACCATGGCCTGAGTGCTTCTCACCCACAGTCTCCCCACCTTACAGACACCACCACTGAGGAGCTGGACACATCATGCCTAGGTTTCAATGACCAAAACGGGCTTCCTGCTGCACAGATGGAGCCAGAAATGCAGGCTGAAGGTCCCTCTGCAAGGCTGGGTGGGGGCTCCATCAAGGAGGCCACTGCCCCCTTTCACAAGCTCCTGCATCCCATCCCAGACTTGCTAGCCTGCATGGGGTGGAGGTCTCAGACCCTTGTAGAGCCTTGGGATCAGCAAGGTCATTGAGCAGGAGCTGGGCCCACTGGGCATTCCCTACCCTGGGTTTGACTCTTGGTCAGTATACAAAGATTGGGCAGCAAGGGCAGTGTGCTCAGCAGGATTAAGCTGCTCCAGGCAGAAGCCCAGAGGCCAGACAGCGTGGGTGGGGTGGAAGATGCAGCCTGAGGGGCCTGCTAGGTGAGGATTTGGGCAGAGCTGTGCTCTGCTTGGCTGAGCAGTGGGCAGTGGGAGGAGTAGGCAGGCCACCTGACCTGTGTTTCTGGTTTTTAGGACCTGGCCACCACATTCATCCCTCTGCTTGTTGCTCCCCCTGTCTGTCAGTCTCACTGCCCATCTTTCTGGCACATGGACACCCATCATCCGATGGGTCCGCTCTCCCTCTTCTGCCTCCACCTCCACTGTGGCCCAGGCTGACCACTCGGCCTCTCTGAACCTCAGCTGGTCACTGTGTGGAGAGCACCTGGGTGCGGGAGAAGGGCGTGGCAGCTGCTGGCCCCTCTCCTCTCCCCTGGGCTCTGTACCTCCCGGGGTGATGTCGGGGCTGGGGGTCAGCAAGGCTTCTGCCCCCTAGAAGTTCTCACAGCTCAAGAGAAGGGATGCTCTCATGCCCCCAAGTCCCAAAAGTCAGGCAGCTCCCCTACCCCAACCAAGACCCAGCCAGCCTCTCATCTAAGGG
Source organism: Myotis davidii (assembly GCF_000327345.1). Classification (NCBI taxonomy): domain Eukaryota; kingdom Metazoa; phylum Chordata; class Mammalia; order Chiroptera; family Vespertilionidae; genus Myotis; species Myotis davidii. The sequence goes on along the minus strand of NW_006299387.1, from coordinate 83,071 downwards.
ATGATAGGGCCCCGTATGCTGCCCCCACCTGCCAGGTAAGGGGACCCTATGGGGGTCTGAGCCCAGCTGCACCCCTACCTGGGAGTAAGGAGGGGTTGTTTTTAACCTCCAAGGTTATTTCCTCACCTGCAAGATGTATTATAACACACTGCCCTCAAATAGCACTAGGAGCCAGTGGCCACAGTCAGGCCAACTCCCCCGGCCCTGTCTGCTAAGCCCCACACCAGGCAGGACCAGCTGGGCCCTGGGAAGGTGTTCTGCCCAAATGAACAAGGTGTGGGAACAGATGGTCCCAGCATAGCCCTCTTGGGAAGTCCCTTCAAGAGGCCTAGGGGTTCAGCCAGGACAGCAGCTGCTAGCTGTTCCTGGGTCAGGGAGAAGACTGTGTGGCCAACCTCAAGGTCAGGGCTGTGGCCTTATGGTAAGGTACCAGGAGGGTCACAGAGACCAGGCCAGCCACCCTAGGCTGTCCATTGCTTCTGCTACCTGCCTGAGATAACCAACCATCATGGCTGTCCCCTCACAGAATCATTTCTGAGGTAAATATCATTCAGATCTCCTGCAGGGCCCATAGCTTCTGAGTGGATGTTTGCTGGTCACTTCAGCTGGGGACCCTGGCATGGGCGGAGCTGGGCCCTGGGGCTGGGAGTAGTGGGAGGGGGGGCTCCAGGGCATAGGACTAGGCAGAACATTTGGGTGGTGGGTTCACTGACCCCAACTCCCAGCCCTGCTGATGTGGTCACCGCCTCAGCTCTGATCACCCTGGGGCTTCCGGGGGGCCCAAACCCATCTCTAGTCCTCCCCAGAAGCCCCCACCTCTACTGGGAAAGCCCCTCTCCACGCCCCACCCCTACCAGGTGCTCTGCCTGCTCCTGGGTGATGGGTTCAGTGTATGGGGCAGGCCTGGAACCATCCTTCAGGGAGAAGAAGATTTAAATTTGACATCTGTTCTCTGAAAACCGGGGTTAGAGTGGTGCTGCTCTGGGCCATTGTCCTGCTACCCCTAGTTCCAGGGGGTCTGTGGAAAGGCACCTGCACACTCTAAGGCAAGGTCTTCTCCCATTTTCAGGTGAGTAACCCACAGGAATGCAAACCAGGCCATCCGCTTAGACCCCCACCATGGCTCTTCCTACTAGGACTCTCCTTCCTCCACTCAGCACTGCTAGGGGTACTGCATACTGTCAGTACTTAATTAATAAGTGCTGTGGCCTTCAGAAGGGTCAGAGCAAAGCCACCCCCAGAAAGGAAATGGATAGAGAGGGTGGCAAGGTCTCCTCACCCATCCACTGCGACCTGGACCCCCACCGATGGGGTGGTGGCAGTCTTCCACCGCTGACTGCCCCAGAACTGTTTCAAGAGAGAGACCATGCTAAGTGCTGCACCCCCAGCCTACCTTCCTGGTCAGGCAGGCTCCCTAATCCACAGCCTGTCTCACTGACCCCTGACCCTGAGTCCCCAGGCAAGGACTAGGATGGGGCAAACCACCTTTGACCAGGTGGGTAGGATCCAAGGCTCTGCTTCCATGAGCCAACACTCTCTAGCCCCCAGCCCCAATCCCAGTTAGGCCTGCCACCCCCGCAGCAGAAGGGAGACAGACCTGAGTGGGCAGGCACCACTGGAGTCATAGGAAGGTAGGCCCTTCCAGGCTCCCCTTCCCCAGCAGCCCAGGTGACACAGACCCTGCTGATCACCCTCCCATACCCACCACTGCAACTTTCATGCAGCTTAATACAACAAACAGACCCAGGCCTAGGGCTCCTTGAGGCTGAGCCAGGACAGACCACAATGTCCCTTCCCTCCATCTCCATCTCAGAGGGCTATGAGTCATCCAGGCGCTACAACAGAGGTGAGGGGCCTGTTCTCATGTTCCACCATCTCCCTCGCCCTGGCCAGAACAGGGGAAAATACATATATAGGTACAGGCAGCTTTTAAGAAAGCAGCTGGTATTTCTGTGCGGAATTACAGCGTCAGCTCCCAGCCACCCCATGCCAATCTCTCTCCCTCCCAGAACAGGAGAGACTGACCCAGCAACACGGCCCTTGGGGAGGAAGGGACTGGGGAGGGTGTGGCCACCACAGGGAACATGTGTAGGACCAGAGGTGGGCCTGGGGGAATCCATTTCTGAGGGATCCCACCCACATTGGCTCAGTGCTGGAGAGGAGGGGATCTTGGGTGGTTTCTGCAACCCCACCAGGTCTCCCCTCCCTGAAGCCCTCTTCTCCCAGGCTCCCTCCCCAAGGAGTCCTGCCTGGGCCTCTCTCTCCCTGCCAGTCAGCTAGCCGCCCTGCTCCCCTCTGCCCACAGCTCCTAAGTGGGGCTCTTGGTTCTTTATGAGTCTCCCACTCCATAAACAGATCACCACTGTGCACAGTCCAGAACCTCTGGAAACAGCTGGCTGAAGTTCTGCAGGCCCTGCCAGGCCCTTGGCAGCCCCTCCCCACCTGCCCTGGGTTCTCTGAGCAGAGGCGCCCTCTTGGTCTTGGCCTTCGTCTCTCAGCTGGGCTGGGTCTGGCTGTGATGGCCTCAGGTGCAGCCAGTCTGACCTCAGACAGTACAGCCCCGCACTCTGGCCCTCTGGCTGACCCCAAGGCAGGGCTAGACCCCTCCCCCCCCCGCCCCCCGAGGACCAGGCCTTCTCAGGAACATCCTGAGGGGTCAGGCAGAGATTGATAGCAAATGCATCCATTAATAAAGGTTTGATGGGACTCTCATGTGTCCACACATCCTAAATATTTTCCAGGAACATCTAGAGGAGGTGGAGCCCTATTTATGGTTCACAATAAGAGCACTTTTTCCAGGTCTTGGCCTGTCTTCTTCCCTCTCCTCCCACCTGGCCCACCTCTCACTTGGGAGGAGACACTCACTGGAATGGAGACCAGAGTAGCCCACCTGTGGGAGGGCTTGGGTCCTGCTCTTCCCACTGGCCTCTGCCTGCCTCCTTTACCCCTCCCCGCTCCTCTCAGTATCCCAAACCCGCTCCCCATGGGGATGGGGCATCCTTCCTGGATGCTGCAAGGCACAGGTACATGGCCTAGGAGGGGCTGTAGGGGCAAGGTAGGTGAGCAGCAGTGTCTCCCAGCCTCCATTCTGTGGGGTGGGAACCTGGGCTGTAGCCCCCTTTGCCCCTCCCCCACTTTTCTGGGTCCAGTGCCTACCCTGGACCTGGGATTCAGGGGTCCTTGAGGGTGAGCTCCAGCACAGAAAAGACAGGGCCTTGCAACCCAGAGTCTGTCTGAGGTGGTAATAGGGGAGACCTGAACTCCTGGGCATAGGGGTTTCCAGGGCAGAGGTCAGGGGATGGGGTACCCAGGCTGATCTGGAGGTGAGAGGTGGGAGGAATATTGCCCAGGAATGACCTGGAGGTGAGAGGTCAGGGATGGGGTCAACACCTCCCCAACACCAGCACCAGGACAGGCCCAGGGCTGCAGGCCTTCTTCATGGAGGCCTTCTTTGGGAGGGAGAAGGGGGTGTTGTCTCTGTGTGACTTCTGTTTGTTTGTCTTTCCTCTTCCTTCTTAATAAAACGCAGTGGGGTGGAAGGCCAAAGCCACCCCCTGTGTCCTATAAACCACCTGTGTGTGCTGTGGGCAGGCGGGTGCTCCCTGGCCAGACTACTGGCCGGCCCCACCCCCACCTCTGGGTCCTGATGGATTTCAGGGCTGGCCTTTGGACCACCAGACACTTGCACAGGGAGGGGCTGAGACTGCTGAACAGGAGAGCCCTGGGAGCAGACTTTGGGCAGAGCTGCAGGATGGGATTCAGGAGCAGGATGGGGTCCACTGTCTGCGACCTGGGACAAGATGCCCCTGGGGCTGGCACAGGGCTTGGAGTTCATTCTGCATCCCTGTGGAGTGACTCCGCAAAGAGAGACCTGCTTTTTTTCTGTTTGTTTTTTGTTTTTTGAAGTATATTTTTATTGATTTCAGAGAGGAGGGAAGAAGAGAGGGATAGAAACATTAATGATGAGAGAGACTCATCAATTGGTTGCCTCATACACGCTCCCTACTGGGGATCCAGCCTGCAACCTGGGCTTGTGCTCTGACCAGGGATCAAACTGTGACCTCCTGGTTCATGAATCGATGCTCAACCACTGAGCACACTGGCCGGGCAGAGAGGCCTGCTTTCTGTCCCCCACTGCTGGGCATGTACGAGTTTGTGTGAGGGTACCCAGCCACTGTGGGATGGAGTCGTGTGGTATGGGGTAGCCCCCTATCTCAGCACCCAAACATTTGCCTTGAATAACAGTTGATATTTTATAATCTCTGCTGCCCCTCAACCCTCAGCAAGACAGATGCCCACAAGATGCCCAGGCCCAGGAGTTGGAGGCCCAGAAAACAGGAGGGCCCAGCAGGTGGAGGGTCTAGAGCAGCTCTCTGTCCCCACCCCAGTCAGGCAGGGGTAGCAGGCCTACAATGCCGGCTAGCTGCCTGCCCATTTCTACCCAGGAGCCTGTCCATCTGCCAGCATCGATAGGGCCTCCTCCCCAGCACTGGCACAGATACCTTATCTGTCAGCCCAGCACCTCCACCCCCTTCACTGGCCCAGGAGCCTGGGAAGGTGGGGGCTTTGCTTAGCACCATGAGCACCCACGTCACACTCCGGCTGCACCCTCTCTTCCTTGGCCTACACACCCCAGCAGCTGGGTCAAGCGCTGCTTCTCTCTGGATTTCTCCTGAGCCATAGACCCTCAGGGCCAGGACCTCCACTCAGTGAGAGTCCCTCCCAGCTGCAGCTCCCCAGCCATAACTGTCTACCCTTCTCCCTGCCTCAGAGGCCCTGCCACCTGGCCTGACCCACCTTCTGGGCTCAGTGTCCTGATCTCCATCCCGCTCTAGGCTGTCCTCCCAAGGGCCCAGAGAGAACCTACCCTTCCTCCTCACATCAAACTCGGCCCCAGAGGCTCCTGCCCACCCCCCACCCCCTAGCCACAATTACCTGAGATTTCCCAGAGATATTGGCCCAGCTGTTGTGCTGTCCCCACAGTGGCTCCCATGCCCCCTGTCTTCAGAGGACCTCTGACACCACAGGACTCTGCCGGAATTGGGGACAGAGCATCTGTGAGTGGAACTGTGGTCCCCGACCTCCCCAGTCCCTCAGCTCCTTTCAGGCCAATCAGGACCCCTGCTCCAGGGACATCCTGTTCCGGGGCTTCCCATGGCCTCCTGATCGAGGTTAGTGCCCCTGGGAGGGAGGGGCCCATTGGAGGTGGGGACAGAGCGGATACAGCTGGACCCCCACCCTCTAAGGCAGCCGGGGCTCTCTTCAGGGTCCCCTCCCCTGGGCCTGGCAGCACTGAGGCCTGGGCTCAGGGCTCAGGGCTCAGGGTCAGGAATGGGAAGTGTGAGACATTTTCAAAGCTGGCCTGGCTCTGAGCCACAGTTTCTGCTCAGCATCTCCTGGGTGTCAGCTGCCTGCTGTGTTCACTAAGCAACTCTGTGACCAGCCTTCCCCGTGTGGAAGCAAGAGATGAGCCTCCTGGCCTTCATGCCGTGGAGGTCTCTCCTACCAAAGCCCGGGCTGAGGCTAGTGCCACTGAGGCCCCCTGGCTGCCTGCTCAAGGACGCCTGCCACCATGTCATGGAGACTCAGGCAGCATATGAAGAGACCTAGGAGAAGGACACGGAGACCCCAGCTCAGCAGTCATGAGCAAGCCCCCCCTGAAGGACAGATGCAGCCCCAGCCACCTGCAGGAGGCCCACAGCCAGAACCACCAGCCAGAACCCCAAGACAGACAGGGAGCATTGCTGATTATTGTGTTGGTCACCCACTTTAGGTCTGTTTCTTATGCAAGCAGCACATATCCCCCAAAAGCCCTCTGTGGGTTTTCCAGGCATCATGAGCATGATCTGCCATGCCAGGTAAACTGTGCACACAGGCATCAGGGGCAAAGCTTCAGTGCCCAGTCACCCTCAGAGCAGGGGTGTCCATCCATCTGCATCCCAGCCAGGGTATGATGTGAAGCCCTTGCAAAGTGCAAGGGGGTGTGTCAGAGCTGCTCTGGTAGCTGAGAAGAGGGAGGGTGAGGATAGGCCCCCTGGAGTGGGGACTCAGGACTGGCACTGCATGCCATGGCCCCAGGAGCCCAGAGAATGCCAGAGGCAGGCAGAGCTCACAGCACTCCACTGCCTTGACCCAGGGCTTCTGTCTGATGCAGTGGCTCCAGAGGTGACCTACAGAGTCTGCTGCTGGGAGGACAGGTGAGGAAGGCCTGAGGTCCTAACCCATCATACGTGAGACCTCAGAGTCTGCGTGTCCCTCCTGTTCACCTCTCCAGGATGGCCCCTTCAGGCTCCCCATTCAGAAGCAGGGTGTTACTCTCCCAAACCCCTCACGTCACCTCACTCATGCAATGCCAGAACCAGCCTCGCGTGCCTGGGAAATTGAGACCCAGAGACCTAGGGAGCAGAGCCTGACTCAGTATGGTCTCCTGAAACCAGAAGACACCCTGGAGCTTTGAGGAGCTGCCATCTGTCTGTCTGCCCAGGGGAAAGCCTGGGACCACACCCTGGGGTTGGGGGCAATGGTGGGAGGCGAGGGGCCCAGTCCAGGTGGGGCAGGCAGAGAAGGTCAGTCCTGGTTCAGCCAGGTAGAGGGTGAGGCCTGCAGGGCTTTGGGGGCTGGTCTGGAGTGAGCAGAGTCTGCTCAGCCACATTCACACACACACACTCACACGCACACACGCACACACGCACCCCAGGAGAATGCACACTCCCACATCATGTAGCATGGCTGCCAAAGGCGCCTGGGCTCTCCCTTAGTTTTTGGCCTAGAACGAGGAAGGCTGTCCCTGTGTGGCCCCTCCCAGACCCTGACTCAGGGATGCTTTGTGGGAAGCAAGTGGGTTGGGGCAGCTAGCAGGTGGACCCCAGACCCACACTGGAGAAGCTCAGTGCCAGCCCTGCAGCCTGTACACACATGTAAGAGACACCACAGCCCCGATATGTGTGCACTGGACAGACCAGGGTCTGACAATGGAGTCCTACTCGTGTGTCACAGGCATCGTGTTAAGCACCAGCATAAAAATAATATATAGGTTACCATGATGTTTTTATGACCTTCCCATCCCTGCCTTACAATGCTGGATCCAGCAGGTGAAGTAATACACATGTCAGTGGCTTCCCTGGGCCACTCACTGCACACGCGGGGCATGGGCAACTGGGATGCTGTGGCAGGACCCACATCCTCTCAGGAAGCAGAACCATGTCAGTGTAGGTGCATCCCTGAAACCCAGACCTATGGTTTGGACAGGCTGTGCAGGTATGCAGTGGGAGGGCCGCTGTTAGGTCTCCCTTCACCCCTCAGTTTGTGCAATGGGCAGGCTGCAAAGATCACACTGGGAGAGTGCATATGACCCACCACTGTGGGCCCAGGTGGGCTGAGCCGTTGCTGGGACCTTGTCACAAGAAAGCATGACCCCCCTCAGAGCTGACTACCAAGGATGGTGGATAAAAGTGACAGAAGATAATTAATAATAAAGAAAGAAGAGGTTGATATAAGGCAAATGGATGCTTATGAAATGTATCCCTACGGTAAATTTCTAGTCAGGAAGGTTCAGAGTCCATTGTGAAGCCAGCTGAAGAGGAGTGTTAAGACTTCAGAGTAACACCCTAAGATGGAATCACCAGGGCTCTGACTTCTCTTTTCCTTTTTCTTCATGAAAAAGGAGTTTGAGTCAGATACCTGGATTCAGGCATTGGCTGTCACTACTTTGTGGTGCACCGTTGGTTGGGCAAGTCATTTATTTCATCTCTTTGAGCCTTGTTTTTCTCATTCGTAAAATAAAACTCACAACCTCTGCCCTCCCCACTTCATGGAAAGGACCGTATGAATGGCTGAAATTCACTTTGTAAACTATAGTTAGCTGAGTGGACTGTGGATCCACGTCCTGCGTGGTTCAGGGTTTGGGATCTGGAGAAGGGCCGCGAGCAAATGACAGAGACGAGACAAGAAGTAATAATTTGGAAATATTGGGGGCCAGGTGGGAAGCCCAACACAAGGGGAAGGACTTCCACTCGTGCCCAGGCCTTGCCAACCTTTTATTCAGTTTTGGATACACACCTAGCCCTTAGACAGGCAATTGCGGTAACAGACTATCTTAAAGGTCAGTAAATATTAGAAAGATTTACTCTCAGACTATTTGGTCAGGAAATTGCTTGAGCCCCCATTGTCTGGACTAAACAATCGGTGCATAGCTCTGGCCCTTGCCAGGGGCTCAAAGTTCACCAGCTTTCTGGGATCCTTGTTTACACTTCTCTGATAGTGAAGACAATGGATGGCTTCCCACAAGTAAACCCTTATCTGAAATAGCATTGGCAAATATGTCCTCTCATTCAGTGGGCTTTCTTGTTGTTTTGTTGATGGTTTCTTTTGCTGTGTATAATGTTTTTATTTTGATGTAGTTCAATTTGTTTATTTTCTCCTCAGTTTCCATTGCCCCAGGAGCTATATTGATATAGATATTGCTACCAGCTATGTCTAATATTTTGCTGCTTATGGCTTCTTCAAAGACTTTTATGGTTTCCCCTTTTACATTTATGTCTTTTGTCCATTTTGAATTTATTTTTGTGTATGGTGCATGATGGTGGTCTAGTTTCATTTTTTTCATGCATCTGTCCAATTTTCCCAGCACCGTTTATTGAAGAGACTGTCTTGACTCCATTGTATGCTCTTGCCTCCTTTGTCAAATATTAATTGAGTATAATGGCTGGGGTCAATTTCTGGGTTTTCTGTTCTGTTCCATTGATCTGTATGCCTGTTCTTGTGCCAGTACCCGGCTGTTCTGATTACAATGGTTTTGTAGTATGACTTGATATCTGGTATTGTGATTCCTCCAACTTTGTTCTTCTTTCTCAAGATTGCTTCAGCTATTCGGGGCCTTTTTTGGTTCCATATAAAATTTTGGAGTATTTGTTCTAGATCTGTGAAACCTGCTGTTGGTATTTTAATGGGGATTGCACTGAATCTATTGATTGCTTTGGGGAAGTATGGA
>NW_006299387.1:55177-73415 GCF_000327345.1 Myotis davidii | reverse complement strand
TATTTTTTAAAAAATAATCTGATGAACAGAATGAACTGGTGATTATAATAGAATCAGGGGCACAGAAAGGGAGTGGACTGACTATTCTTGTGGGAGAAAGGGGTGAGGGGGATGCAGCAAGAGACTGGGCAAAAATCGTGCACCTATGGATGAGGACAGTGGGTGGGGAGTGAGGGCGGATGGTGGGGCGGGAACTGGGAGGAGGGGAGTTTGGGGGGGAAAAAGAGGAACAAATGTAATAATCTGAACAATAAAGATTTAATTAAAAAAAAAAAAGAAAGAAAGAAAGCATGACCCTTGCCTTGGTGTCGACCTCTGCTGCAGGAGAGACGGTGAGTGTTGTGGTGAGGGAGAAGCTGCAACTCATCCACCAGAGAACATGGAGCTGTGTCAGTCAGCCGTGGCTATGAAAAAGCATCCCTGTCAACCCCAGTGGAGGGGCTTCTCCAGGGTGTCACCACCTGGAGGGGGTTTCCAATGGGATAGAGTCCTCATCCTTGGGTCTGTGAGAAGCCCCGTAGAAGCCTGGTCCTGGGTCTCTCACAACTCTGTCTGTAGGCGAAGTGGGCAGCCCCAGCCTGGCTCAACAGCCACAAGAATCTGCTCTTTTTCTCCGGGGCCACAAGAGCGGATGGAGTGGCCAGGTCCGCCGCTCCCTCTGGACTGGAGCTTGCCTCTGGAGCCCTCCTGTGCCAACTAGATGGCCACGAGCTCCAGCCTCTGCAGTAGAGGTCATCTCTGGTCAGCTCCAGCAGCTGCCTTGACCCCACTGCCCAGCAGGACCTGGACTTAGGGTGCTTCCCACATTGGCGTCCCACAAACTGCAAGGGCCCCTGCAGGTTAGGGACTTGGCCTTGATCGCACAGAGGCCACGATGAGTCTTGGATCAAGGCTGCAGCCAGGACCCATGGACGCTGTGGGGGCCAGCTCTGGAAGGACCGAGTGGGACATATCCATCCAGATGGCACATGTCTGAGGCTGGATGAGGCTGCAAATGATCAGTGGGTGGGGGCAGGCAGGGAAGGTGGTGACAAAAAGGCAGTTGTCCTTCAAGTGCAACAGAAGTCTCTGGTGGGGTCAGGTGAGCATGAGGGTCCTGCTGTCCAGGTGCAGAGGGAAGGTCTGGCGGGGAGAGAAAGTGTGGTTTTCCCACAGGTGCAGATGAGGCATAAGAGGCAGCTTCTTGGCCTCCCCACTTGGGCTGGTTGCAGGTAGATGAGATGTAGGCTCAGTCCTCCAGCTGCAAGGGCTCGGGCATCGAATAGCCCTGGTGCCCTCTGACCTTGCTTTTCTCTGACCCCGGCCTGATGAGGGACCCTGGGGTGAGGAGGCCTCTCAGTGTGAAGCTCCTTAAGGTGGCTGGGGGTGGAGGTGGGGTCTGCCTACCAAAGGCCATGTCAGGCCTCGTGGGAAGCCTCATGTGGGAGCCTGAGCACCCCATATCCAAGAAGACCAGGAGTGGGAGACCCATGAGGGGTTGGCACAGCCCAGGATCCTGTGCACCAGAACAGGGTCCACAGAAGCAGCTGTGGAAGGGCCTAGAGGGTGTCCCCAGAAGCAGGCAGGTCCCTCAGGAGCAGAAAGTGGGCTGTGAGGTACCACCCACCCAGGAGGGACCCTTGTGTAGGCTCCTGGGCCTCTATCAGCGTTACTGTGAGCCCCACAGGCACCTCATCTGTACCAGGCCTGCTGGGGTCCTGGGAACATCATGATGACAAAGTCACTGGAACTTCTAGCCAAGTTGGGGTGGGGTCGAGGGTTGGGGATCTAACAGCAGACAAATATGAAATCAAGATACATAATAAGTGCCAACAAGGAAAAATGAGGACCCAGAGAGAAGGTATTGGGTAGGTGGTTAAGACAGGACCCTCCAAGGACCAGGAGGGCAGAACTGCCCATCAGGCCTCACTATGGGAGGGGAGGGGAGGGCAAGAGAGGAGGGGCCAAGGCCTTGGAGTGGGGGTTGAGGGCTGGCGTTCCCTGACAGCAGGTCTCCCCTTTGGGTACTGGTGGCCTGGTGCACCCACATGGCTCTTGCGTTTTCCAGGAATGCTACCAAGATATTTCAAGCCAGAACCTCAGACCTCCCCGTCAGAGGGAGCTCTCTGTACCCTTGGACATGAGGGGTATGACCAAGGGATGCGGTCTCCACCTGGAGCCCTGACATCCTGTGAGGAAGCCAATAGTCCCTGTGGCCCCATGGAGTGGAACCATCCATCCACCGGCTCCTGTCCCAGCCCTGGCAGGAGGAGTGTCAGATGCTGGCGACAGGCAGTAGGCTCTGAGAGGCTGCGGCACTGCTGAGCACTGGCCTGACCTGGGGTGGAAGCCCCAGGGCAAGGACTGGGCAGAAGTGCTATGGCTCCGGCTCCTGTCCCACCAGCAGAAAGGAGACGGAGGAAGAATTCTGGGAATCTGACGGGAAATGGAAGAAAAGCAAGGGAGGAGGGACAATGCACCTGCCTGATTCTCTGAGGGGTGGCACACTTTTCTTCCTGCTTTGCTAATCAGCAAACCATCTGTGTTATGTTTATAACCAGAAAAAAATGACTTTCAACCATTAACAGTTCCCCACCCTCAGGCTAAGGCCACACTCAGTCCCTGCTGACCACTGTGGCTACTGCCACCCCCAGACCCCACCCAGGGGCTTTGAAAGCTTTCCCTGCCAGCATTAGGTGCAAAGGTGAGACAAAACCTCTGCCCAAGGCCCCACCTCAGAGTCCAGGGTGTCTTGGGTGTGTGTGGGCTGGGGTCGGCGTCTGAGCCCCAGGCCTTCCGGCTCACATCTGTCCTGCACTCAAGGCTGCGGCTTCCTCCTCACTTGCTCCCCAAGCCACACTTCAAGGGCACAGTTTATTTTTCTAAGGTTCAGGAGAAACACGCCCAAATGCTCCAGGAGAGGAGTTGGTTCCTTTTGCCTCATTTTGTGTTTTGTTCTTGCTGTTTCTGGAGTCTGAATGTTTGAGAACTGGTAGTTGGGTGGTAGAGAGGCTGGTGGGCCCCTGAATGTCTGGAGGGGGTCATTTGGGGACCCCCTAATGCTTCAACTCAGACAGACACTGGCTCCCAGGCCAACCCCAGTCCCGGGACCCTCATATTGCAGACTCACCCTGCATCCCCCCCAGTGGCTGCTTCAAGAGATTCCTGTAGGAGGAGGTGCTGCTTGGTTAGGGTGAAGCCCCCTTCCCCAGGGTTTGAGGGAGTCAATGTGGCCAAGAGGAGGGGACCTCAGGGACCCCCAAGAGCCTGGAGCGGGTAGGACCTTAGGGACTTGGTGGGAAAGGACAAGGGAGCTCCAAGGAGGGGGAGGCCTGACGGAAGGGGCACAGAGGGCGGCTGAGGCCAGCTTCCTGGGATGGTGCGCCTGCTGCCCTGGAGCCCTTAACCCCACTGGCCCAGAGGCCAGCTGTGCTCAGGTGTTCACATGGTGGCCCTGGTTGGTCCCTCTCTCTCACCTGTCATCCTGTGTGACCCTTGGGTCACCGTTCTCAGATAGGCCACAGTATGGGACTTCGGCAGTCCCAAATGCTGGTGCATTTGACCATCCTTGCCGCAGCCACTCTTGGCTCCAGGGTCCATGAACTGGGCAGCACCCCAGGCAGGGACTAAGGTCTACCCCACAGCCCCTTGGACCCTGGATCTCTTCCTCCAGTCTCAGTCACCTTTCCTAGGAGTGCTCTGTGGTTAAGGTGACACTGGGGCGTGTGAGGAGAGGAGAGCCACCAGAGCTCTGGGCCACTAGCTGGATCTGACAGGCAGGAATCATCTCACTGAGTGTGCCCAGGCCAGCTGCCTGTACCAGGCCCCTCCAGGACTCTCATTGGGCAAAGGCTCGGGGTCCACCTCCCCTATGTCAACCCAGCCTCATTCCCAGAAGCAGGGCCTGGGCTGTCACTAGCAAAGGTTGAGGACAAAGCATGCCTGTCCTCAAGCTGAGGTGAGCCTTGTACGGTACAGCGGCTCACTGAGCCAGCTTCTCCACCTGGGCATCCTCCTCCATCCATCTGCTCAGTCGTTCATTCATTTCTTCTTTCACTAAATGGTTCATTCACTCAAACCCATGCCAGGCCCCAGCAGCTCAGACCCCAGCCTACCCCAGGGGGTCCACAGGAGGCACACAAGCAGGAAGCAGTGGGGAGAGAAGCAGCATCCACGAGCCTGTCAGCATCCAGTGTAAGCATTGCCCTTCCTCCAGGAGTGTAATCAGGCAGGTGGCCCAGGCGAGGGGCATTGGTGATGGGCTTTACAGTGTAAATAGGATTCCCAAGCAGGAAGGGTGCTCTGGACAGTTGGGTGACTTGAAGGAGGTGGCCCTTAGGGGGACAGAGGTTCTGGGATCCTGTGCCTGAAGCCTGAGCCTGGGAGAGACATGCACAGACTGAGGGTCAGAGGGACAAAGGCAACTCCCAAGAGTGGCCAGAAGGACCAGGCTTACCCTTGCAGGCTGAGGTAGAAATACCCTTTCTCCTCTTCCCCCAAAACCATGGCCCCTAACCCACCTCCACTCCCACATAGCTTACAGGGGACACAGAGACCCTGCCCCACACAACCTGTCCAGTGGGGGTCCAGGTGGACCCCTTAGGCCTTTGGGTGCTTCAGGGGTCCCAGATACTCACAGAGTCCCCACCACATTCAAGGGAGGGAGAGCAGGGTTCTGAGTCCCACATACAAAGCCTGTGTCCTGGGTCTCCCTCACTCCCCCACCCCCCAGAGCCTCAGAGTCCTCACCAGGAAAACAGGTGAATGAAGGCCATCCCAGAACAACGACAAGGGCCAAGGGAGCCCTGGGTGTGTTGTCCATGCCCCTTCCCTGTCCGCCCTCATCAGGGGCCCCAGCTTGAGCTCAGCTCCCTATTCACTTCTTCCAACTCATATCCCACTTACAGTAGGACTCTGCCTTTTCAAGTGTTAATGAACGACATCAATTATTTTGTTTTTTAAAAGTACTGGAACTTAACTTTTAAAATCTCCCTCACAGTGAGACTAGAAGGAATCAGAAAGGCCTAACAATGGGGGGTTGGGCTTCCTGGGGGGCAGTGTAGCCGCTGTGGGGGATCTCCAGCCCAGCACCCACCCTCCTCTGGGTATTCACAGAACACAGAGCTCTGTGCGATCCCCTCCCTGACCCTTGTCAAAATGCAGATTCTGACTACTGGTGTGTGGGGGCTGAGCTCCTGGTGATGCTAATGTTCGGCTTATACTCTGAGCATCAGGGGCCATGGCAACACATGTCCAGTCGCGCTGGAGGGACAAAGGGGCTGCTCTGAGCCAGGCAGAGCCCCATCAGTGCAGGAGTCTTGCCCCTCTCCTCATGGTCCAAAGGTGGTAGCTGCCTGCCAAGTCTCTCATCTGTCTCCCAGGCCAGGAGAAGGGAATGAGGACAGACACCAGAAAGGGACAGGGAGCCTTCCTTCTTTTGTGGAGGTTTCACCCCGGCAGGTGGACCTCCCTTCACATATGCAGTATCTCTGGCCACAGGGGCCTCAAGGCCCAAAGAGGGGAGGTGAGAGAGTGCTGCCCCTCAGAGGGTCCCATGGAAGGACAGCCCAGGACTCAGAACAACTCCGGGGTTCAAGAAAACATCCCTGAGAATGTGATACCGAGCAATGGTGTGGAGTGAGGATTGTACCAGGCTCTGTCCTGGGCCATAGACCTGGCAGGTGGGAGTTGAGGGAGGGAATTTCCGGTGGCCTGGATTTGGGTTGTTTGAGGACTTCATCAAGTCGTGTTCTGGGGTGGGCAGGTGGGGCCATCTGAACCAGAGTTTGGCAAAGCCACTCACTGGGTGCCTGCCACCATGACAGATACCATTAGAGGCAACACATGCTTTATTCAGCTACACAGGAAGCTGACACCAGGGCCCCAGTGGCACACCACAGGCAGCAGGGCTCTGGCCTAGCCCTGAGGTACCTACTGAGGTCCTGAGTGGCTGGAGGTAGAGCCTTAAGCAAGGGGAGCAGGCCAGGATCTGACCATGCAGGACCAAGGCCAAATGCTGGAGCAGGCAAGGCACTAGGGATGCCGCCAGCAGTGGGTACCGCAGATGCCCCTGGGGTGCTCATCCCACTGTTCAGGGGACAGAGGGTCAAAGTGCTGGAGCCGCTCTAAGCCAGATCCTGGAAGGAGGACCTGCCAACTACTGACAGGTCCAAACTATTTGCCTTGCAATGGGTAACCCCTTACTTCCTGGGCCCAGGAGTGAGAGGCTGAGAATAGGGAGAGGAAGTGGGGACCTTGGGTGGGGGTGCATGGCTGGATTGGGTTGTGCGGTCAACCTAAGACTCTGTGTCCAGCTGATCCCCACAGTCCCAGCCATGGGGAGCCCCTACCTCCTAGAGCTTAATGGTTCTGGGGAACAATCCTCCATGCCAGCTCTGCCAGGACCGGAGAGCACCAGCTCCACACATGGGGTGGGTCTCAGGCGAAACAGGGCTGTCCTTCCTGCAGGCTGAGGGGTCCCTGACTTTACTCAGAGGCTTAGTGTCAGCCTCATAGCAACCTAGATGATGAACGAATGAGTGGATGGATACATGAATGAATGAATGAATGAATGAATGAATACATTTGTGAGCAAATGTCCTCAGCCCCAGGTCCCCAATGTCTCGTGCATAGTTACATCACAGGGTCAATGGCATATACCTGTGTTGTAGGATTTATCCCTAGCTTTATTCATGGTGTGTGAATGACTCACCCCCTCAATGTCTCTCTCACATTGATGTCTCATGGCTGGATTGGGTTGTGCGGTCAACCTAAGACTCTGTGTCCAGCTGATCCCCACAGTCCCAGCCATGGGGAGCCCCTACCTCCTAGAGCTTAATGGTTCTGGGGAACAATCCTCCATGCCAGCTCTGCCAGGACCGGAGAGCACCAGCTCCACACATGGGGTGGGTCTCAGGCGAAACAGGGCTGTCCTTCCTGCAGGCTGAGGGGTCCCTGACTTTACTCAGAGGCTTAGTGTCAGCCTCATAGCAACCTAGATGATGAACGAATGAGTGGATGGATACATGAATGAATGAATGAATGAATGAATGAATGAATACATTTGTGAGCACATGTCCTCAGCCCCAGGTCCCCACATGTCTCGTGCACGAGGACCAGCCTTCTCTGTTATTGACATTTTTCTCAAGTTACTTATCCCTTTGTTCCTGGGTTCTCAGTTACTGTCTCCCCTCCTAGAATGTTCTCTCCTGAAGTTGGTTGGTACCGTGGCTGAGTCTGGCATGAGCATGGTTGTCTGGTCTCTCGTTCTCTGAGCTGCCCTTGGCCAATCACCATGGCCATTGTCCTTCAGTTTTAACTCCTACAAAATAGAAACCTCTGCCCTGAAAGGGCCTGCTAGGCAGCTGGGCAATAAGAAGCATGTGCCCTGCATTATGGCCCCTTTCAGCCCCTTCCTAGCACCAGCGCCCTCTCACCAGCTCCCCTTCTTCCTTGTGCAGTTATGGAGCACCAACGGTGTGCAGGCCCATCCCCTGGGCTCACAGTCTCCTGGAATAAAGCCAAAACACACAGGAGCCCGGCTGGGTGTCAGCCACCCGTGTGAGCAGCCCTCCCTGTTTGGTCCTCCCTCCCCGGGCCCTGGGAGGAGGAGCAGGCAGAGACCCCACCCTCCAGTCTCTCTCCCCTGATCTGTCCACTGCCTAGGTGGCCTCTAGGGCTTTGCTTCTTCCCTGTTTGGCTGCTGGTTCTCCAAGTGCTGCACTACCTCCCTTGCTGGACCCCACTCTGGGTGGGCCTGGGCCTGTCTCAGCCCCTCCCCAACCTTCCTGGCAAGCTCTAGCTATGCTCCCCTCAGTGAGAGGAGGATGACTTCACCCCGACAGAATCTGGCAGCACGCGGTATTTACATAAACACTTTGCTCCCCCACCTCCTGCCCCTGGAACTGAAGTGCAGAAAGGTGGGTAAGCTGCTCAGCTCCCCACCCCCTGGGTCCAGGCAGCTGGCCCAGACCACTGTTCCTCTCTAGAGCTACTTCTCAGGTGGCAAATTGGGCCAATTAAGCATCCCTTCCATGTGCAATCCCAACTGGCAGAGTGCCAGGAGTCCTGTCTCCTGGCTCTCCATAGCCAGCCTACCCTGACCCCTCTTCCTGGACAGATCCACCCAGCTGAGAATAGAAACATTCTCACCTAGACCTGGAGCAGGCAATCTGGGAAGGCTACCTACAGGAGGCGGCAGCAGCCATGAGACTTGTGTATGAGATTTCATGAGGCAGATGGGAGGGTCAGGATCCAGGGAGAGTCAAGAGGACTTGAGAGAGTTTGGGCCACAGGAAGGGAGGGGACCTGGGCAGCGGAACCAAAGCATGAGGCCCACCCAAGGGAAAACAGCAGTCCCAGTTTGCATTTGAAGCCCTGCAGTGAAGACTAGTGGGCAGGGCAGAGGCTTGAAGGCAACTGCGATGAAGGCACCAGCTGCCTCTGGACCAAGCTGACGAACCCTCACTCCAGCATTCCCCTGCTTTATGGCCACTGCCCTCTAACCCCTTCTGGTCACCACTCAGACCAGGGCTCCTGAAGGTCTCAGAACAGGTTCCATCAGTTTCAGGTTTTTGATCCCCGGTTGTCATGCCAGAGGCGGGCAGCTCTGGGTCTTCCTTGCTGGCACCCCTTACCTGGTGGGGTTGAGGGCCAACCTGGACCTGGGGCCCAAGGGCCAAGGCCTCCTCAGTCTTAACCCAGACCCCTGGGCTCTTGAGCACTGTCAGAGAGAGGGGGTCATGCTGGCTCCAGCCCCTCAGGCCTCAATTTCCTCATCCATGCACTGAGGGGATTGAGAAGGACCCTCCTAAAGATCCAAGGCTGAGTAGGTGGACAGAGGACTATGTCCATGCTGGAAGCCTTGGGACTGTATGGAGACAGGGATTTTAGGACGACACAGAAGGGAGTCTGGCATCACAGCCCTGGCCCACCCACCTGAGGGGGGAAGGGTCCTCCAGGTCCCATAGGGACTCGAGCAGCTATGATCACTGGACAGAGATCAAGTGAGAGCCAATGGAGAGAGGGGTAAGGAGTGAGGGGGCCTCAGCACTTGCTGCCATTCTGAGCCCAGTGGGTAGAGGCCATAGGCAGGAGAGGCTATCCTGGATCCCACAGACCTCTCTCTGAGGGTACCCGGCCCAAGACAGGGATGCTGTCCCAAGAGTGGAAACCCAGAGGGTCCGGGAGCACAGGAGGGCTCCCCACACTCCACAGCTGCACCAGGCAGGACACCCCAGTGATGTGGGGTAAGAGGAGGGCCGGCCATCTGTGTTCACCCTCCATCTCCCCCAGGTCTCTGGGTCTCAGCCCCTACCTGAGAGAGGTGCAGATTCAGGAAGTCAACCTCCAAGAATCTAGAGCTGGCCCTGAAGTCTGGAGGGACACAGCTCTGCTCTGGGGTCTGGTCTAGGGGACACGGCCCTGTTGCCCTGGGGTCTAGGGGACATGGCCTCACCACAGGGTCTTGTATGGGGTTCCTGGCTATAATCAGAAGGGCTGGCTAGTCCAGATGCCCAGCTGAACCAGGAGCTAAGCTGCTTCCAGGCCATGGGTACAGGATGGCTCCAACCCCAGGGCATGTGGAGGGGCGGGACTCAGCTGGCCATGCAGCCCTGCATTCCTCTCAGCCGCTGGAGCGTGTCCCCTCTTCAGTCCAAACCTCAATTGCTCAGGAGCCTTCTTCAAAGCTGGGACTGGCCCTCTGGACATCCTGGACCTGAGGCCTGCATGGTTGGGCCCTCACATGGCCTGCCGTTCTGTGGGTCCTGCACCTGGACCCACCAAGCAGGCAGGGGAATATGGGGACAGTCCCTCAGGCCCCGCACAGACTGGGCCTGGGAGGCATGTCACTGCCAATAGATGTGGTGGTGGGTTTCTACAGAGCCACATGTGCAGAGCAGGCCAGGCACCTCGAGGACCCTTGGGTGCTATCCAGCTGCACTCAGCTCTCCTTCAGGAACAGGCAGCGGGCTAGGGCCCTCACATAGCTGTCCCCTGACCTGAGGGTCCAGGGGACCACTTCCAGAAAGGCCAGCTTCTACGGGGCCTTCCTGTATTCTATGAGCATGCATTGCGCACCACTCTGTGCCCCGAGCTCTCAGCCCCTCTCAGCTAGGGAGGGGAACGCAGGCACAGCCCAGCCCATCCCAGCCCTGCTGGACAAGGGAACGCAGCCAACACGGCCGCTGAGACATTCCCCAGCTTGACAAGTTACATACTTGGCAGAAATTGGACCCAGGCAATGCCGGGAGGACCATTCAGTGCAGACGCCTGTAATGAAGACGATACAGCCCCCTGTTGTCCTGGTTTCATGTGCTTGTCACATGAGGCCCTGCTGAGCTGTCTGGCATGGAACCACCCACCTCCCAGAGAACATAAACGTCACTGACCATGGATACCACCAGCAGTGAAATGACCAATTTCCCAGCCAGTGCTGGGCTTCTCCTCCCTACCTGCTGTGTGGCCTTTTGGAGCTCTCACCCTGTCTGGGCCCCCACCTGAAATGAGCTTGGAGACATGCATGAAGCAGGTGGGGGTGGGGAGGAGGAGAGAAAATGCCTCAGAGTGCAGGACTATGGGTCTAATGTAGTCATGACCACACAGAGAAATGGTCAGAGTGACATTGGAGGTTCCCCCGACCTGGACCAATACTCCTCCCCTGAGCAAGGACTCTTCAGCTGCCAAGCACTAGGCCTGAGCTGATGGGTCTGGATCTCCATTGCTTTCCCACAGTGGTCCAGCCCCTGGGTAACCCCACAGTTCACATACTGGAAGCTTCCAGGCTCTGCTCCAGCTGCCCTGCCCTGAACACACCCTTTCTCAGACACTAGGAAGTACTGGCTCAATAGCACCCAGCCCAGAGCTGGAATCCCTCCCAGCAATCTCAGCTCACACACACACTCATATACTCACACACGAGCCCTTTCCCCCATCCTCTCCCCACAGCTACTCTCTGGGTTTGCCCAGCTGGCCCTTCTACCAGCCTCCTCTCAGACAGCCCTCACCCTACAGGCCCTGCACCAGCTCTCACCGGCAGGCTCAACCCAGATTCCCCAGCACCTGTGCCCCGACCTGGCTGAGAGAAGGCTCAGCTCCTCTCATCTCTAACCTGGAGGTCTGGATGCCCACCACCACCGTGTAGGGTAGCATCTTCAGGGTGTGGTCATGAGTCCCTCAGGCTTCATGTCCAGGCTCAAAGGACACCTGCCTGGTCACCTTGGGGCAGTCCAGTGCAGAGTGACAGGGACACCGTGGGTTATGTGCTCCAAGGAGAGTGGGGCTTGAGGAGTCACCCCTAAGCAGCCCACAGCCCCACTGCCTAGGGCTCCCCCCAGCGTCAGTACAGGGCCAGAAGCCATGCCCAGAGCAGCTGCACCACAAGGGGGGCCTGCTCACTGCCTATTGCCCAACTTGGCTCTGCTCTAAATGTCGGGTGCAGGGATACCTCTGAGAGTGGGCAGGAAGGGGCTCAGCTTTGAGGAGGAAGCCCTTCCTAAACACCTGCTCCCTGTTGGGGCACCTCGTCTAACCACACCACTCCCCCTGCGGAGACTCTGGGCCAGCCCCAGCAGTCCCCATCCTCACTGCCCCTATGACTTCCATGTCCACTGTCACAGTTTCTCCATGGAGACCCCCAATCCCCTGCTTCCAAGCCTCACCTCATCTATCTGCACTTGGACAGATGACCATGGTGGGCAGCCAGCAGGCCCACCCTCACCATGACCTGTTCCGGGATCCTGGCAACCAGCACCACCTGCTCACCAATAGCTCCTGGCCCCAGCTTTCTCCTGCAGGAAGGAATGCCCTCTTTTCTGTACCATCAATTGCTCCCTGTTGCTCTCTCACTTCCACTCACCCAGAGCAGGGTGTGTGTGTGCGGGGGGGGGGGGGGGGCACCCTTACCCATGCTCCTGTCTTTAGGGTGCCTCTATACTGAAATTGTACCCATGATAGGTTGTCCTGTGTATTATTTAAAATATGATTTTATTGATTTTAGAGAGAAAGGAGGGAGAGAGAGAAACATAGGTTGGTTGCCTCCCACATGCAGCCAACTTGAGATTGAACCCAAAACTTGGGCATGTGCCCTGGTCGGGAATCAAATCGGCAACCTTTAGGTGGATGGGTCAACACTCAACCAACCGAGCCACACTGTTCAGGGCCGGTCTGTGTGTTTTTAATTTACTTGAGTGGTGCTATACTGACCTTTTCTTCCGGGTCATGCTTTTGGATCAGCCTGTTTTGCTATTTGGCTCAGTTCAGGCATGTCTACCATCCCCTCTTCTCAGCCTTCCAGCTCCCTGGAGAGGGGAGGGGCTCCAGATTGACAAGAGGCAGCAGCACTTGGCTCTCTACTCCTGCAATCCTGTATTTGAGCTGTGGCCAGTACAAAGACGTGTATTCTGCCCTCCAGGACAGTGACGGGGACATGGCTCTCTGGGTGGCTCTGGGTGCCTCCACAACCCGTTTCCTGTGGGGTGGCATGTATGCCCAGGCCCTGGCAAGAGTGCCTCTGAGGGCAGACAATGGAGCCGCCTTCCCTCTTACTCCCCCGATATAATACACACCAGCACTCTGATTTCTCCTTGTGTTCTTGTGGTGTGTTCACAAAAGTTTTCACAAATGTACTTCCCTCTGTTAAGCAGATAGTTTTAATGTTTATATCCTTAATTTCAGCATTTGCATGTATCAGGTGCTCAACAGGTATTTTAATAAATGAGTAAATGAATAGAGGACTCTTTTTTTAAAAAAAGGCCTCTGGGCTGCACACTGTCTCTCCACTCCTCCAGGGGTCTGCACTCCTGCTCTCAGCAGACCTCTCCCCTGACCTGGGGTCCCTGCTCCTGCCCCTGCCCAAGCCATCTCCAGGTAAAGCCTCATTCTCTGCATCCCCTGAATTGCTCTGTACAGGGCTTTTTCAAATAATTTACCAAAAAGAATGTGTAAACAAGTGAACTTTCTCCACCACCACCACCCACCAACCACCCCACCACCACCACCACCTTTTTAAAAAGGGAAAAAAAAGAAATGAACTTTCTGAGAACTTGCCTGTCCCCAAATGTCTCTGTTCTGGTTTTTCTGCAGGCCTGGCTAGGCACGACTCCTAGGTTGGAGATGGCAGTCCCTGCCCTTGAATGGTATGGCTCCACATTAGTGGAGCACCCCCACTACTGACAATGTCAGATGCCTATCCATCCTTCTCCAGGCTGCATGTGGAGTTAGGAATGATCTGGATGGCAGATAACAAAACTCAAACAACAGGAGTTTAAACAAACAGTTCATTTGTTTTCAATACTTGGAAACACACACATGCCAGAAATAGAAGAGGCAATATGGGAGTAGCTCTATGACGTCACCAAGCCTTTTCTATTTTTGCATCTTCGTTCTTCATGCATGGCTTCCATACTCATGACCCCAGGATGGCTGCTGCAACTGCTCCATCATGGCCTATGTTCCAGGCCAGAAAAGGGTGGAGGTGTAGAGGTGATGAGCAAAGCAGGCATTTTCTTAGTAAGCTCTGCCTTTTCATTAGAGAAGGGACCCTCTCCATAGGAATTTATCACCATATCTCCTTGGCCAAACTGTCAGGTGATCTCGTGGCTGCAAGATAGCCAAGGAGAAGTTGTTTATATTTTACTTGCTATATTTTTATTTCTAATAGTTCACTTTTCCTTTTATTGTTACTTTTCCATTGATTCTATTCTTATTTTGTGTAATTCCTTCACAAATCTAAGGAGCTAATGATTTTACTTAAAACTCCCTTCTGTGTCCTGAATTACCTCTATTTCTTCCAGCGTCATCTTTTTGTGTATCTCCCAAAAGCATCCAGAGTAATTCTATAACCACATTTCACTTCTGTGTAAAGCCCTTGGAAGCCAGAAAGGCAGGACATCTTTGCAGACTGAGCGAAGGACAGAGAAGCCACTCAGAGGAGCCTCCCAGCCAAGTCTGGAAAAAACATCAGCCCTCAAAGCATAAAAGCAGCATTGCAAGATAAACTTCAAATTGAAAAAAAGACAATCCATATGTTGATAATAGTGAAAAGTCCATGAAGGGAAGTTACTTTGCAGAACAACATACAGTAACTACAGCTGGAATGGCAGGATTGGGACTTTGCCTGGAGAGCTCCTGGTGCCCACATAGAGCCTTGCCCAGGACCCACCTCAGCAGCCCTGAAGGGCAAACAGTACGTTATTTTTTTAACAGTACATGTTATATGGTCCTGGATCAGGAAATAAAAAACAAACTAACTAAACAATGAGGTTTTTCCTCCAAGTTCAATTGCTGGGAGTCATGTGGGTGAGTGCCCATGTCATGGGAAGATGCACTGAGAGTGACAGGTTATGTGTTGGAATGGACCAGAGGCTTTCAAAGGGTAAAACAGATGTGTGTTTTTAGAAAGAGGACAAAGCAAACATGAGTAAGCTAACAGTGGGTGAAGTGAGTACATGACCTGGGCTTGCAGGAGGCAGACAGGTGCCCCCGTTCCCTGGCCAGAGGCACATTGTAGCCATAGGCTCATTGTAGACAGGCCAGAAATTCTCATTCATAGTTGGGGGAAGAATCACATGGAAACTGCACCTGCCCCTGTGACAAAATCCACACGGAGGCGCTGCAGGCTGCGGCCCTGCAGGTTCCTGCCCTCCAGGTGCCCACATGCCAGCACCTGTAATGCAGACATCAGCCTGCTGTGCTGGTCTCTCTTCTCATCCCAAAGTCATGCAGACAAGCAGCAGCCCTCTCACTGTCCACTCCAGTGTCATCAAACCACAGCAGCACCTATGATTCCCTCCTCTGGCCTTCTCCCCGCTCCGCTCTCCTCTCCTCTTCTTCCTCTGCCCTCCCCTCCTTCTTTTGCCTTCCCTCTCCTCCTGCTTCCTCTTCCACGCCCTTCCCCCTCCTTTTTTCTCCTCTCCACTCTTCTCTCTTGCTCTGGGGAGGGCCTCTGCCTACCCAGCTAATAACCACAGCAGGAGCCTCTGGGCTCCTACTCCAGCCGTTTCCATGGACGAGGGCCCAACACAAACATGGATGCTGCAGCTCCCCTGCCAGCCCAGGACCCCCCACAGCACAGGGTTGGTGGGCAGATGAGGTCATTGCCACAGGGGCGGTAGGGGGAAGAGTACGGATATTTGTTTGGTCTTGTTACCATGGAAACCTGCTAGACCCCTCCTCCACTCCACTCAGTTTGCTGGTTCAGAGAACTAAGCTGCCCCAGGCCCCTAGCTTCATCTCCCACCCTGGCCTGGCCCCACCCAGAACCCAGGGCTGCCAGGGAGCAGCCATAATGGTCAGCCCCACCTCCAAAGAGTGGGGAAAGTGAGCCCTGGGAACCAGGCAGACCAAAACACTTGTCCCCAGACAAGTCTCCCTCTGTTATTGTCATAATTAGCTAGTTTATTAATATTAATAATAGGAAACGAGCAAAGGGAAGGCCAGACATTATAAGCATGATCATCTGGGCAGCTTTAACAGGAAGCTACAACTTCATGCTCCCCAGGGAACCACCAGTCCCTTCCCTGCAGATAATGGGAAAGGGATTGAACAAAAGGGGAAATGGACACATGTACAGTGGCGCTGGGGTGATGTAGGGTAAGGAGTTGCCTATCAGTCTAGCCTGGGGAACAATGGATTGGCCCATCAGAAGCACATGAAATCTTGGAAAGTTGGTTGGTCAGTATAAAGAAGCTCCTGGGCTGCCTCCACACCTGCAAATGGTAACCAAGGCCAATCAGAAACCCCTCTGAGCAGCCTCCCAACCTGAGCCCTGAGCCCTGAGCCCTGCAGGCTCCTCTTCTTTTTCTCCTCACCCACGGGGCCTTGCCTGTAAGCTGCAGGTACCCTCTGTCCTCTGGAACTTCTTGAGGCCTCTTGCCTGCTCCCCCACAGACAGCAAGCAGTCTCCTAGGGGTCTCTGCCCACCAGGCAAAATCTGGTTGGACAAGGCAGGTCTTCCCTACCTGAGGTGCTGGGCCAAGCCAGCAGCAGCTTTTCAGATAGAGGAGACCAGAGGTAGGGCAGAAGGCCAGTCACAGGGCAAGGCGAGTGGCCAGAAAGAACAGCAACAGCCCAGCACTTCATCCTCACAGTACACACACACACACACACACACACACACACACACACATACGCGCCTCACACACACACACACACACACACACACACACACACACATACACGCGCGCGCGCGGATGCATGGACCCAGCCCCCCTACATGCTCACACACATGTACACACACAGACATAGAAACACTCAAAACTAGCCAGATGCACAGGGCAGAACCACCACACTCAGGACCCCAGGATCCAAGGAAGACCCAGGTGTCCAGAAAGGGCTCCTGGGCAGGGGGGGCACATGCCCAGGCAGGAGGAGGGTGGACCCTGGTGGAGGCTCTGCACCAGCCTGTGCTACCCAGAAGCCCTGCTCCCTTCAGAAGCCTGGCCCCTGCCCTCTCACACTGGGTTGATTTCAGCTACAGTTTCGGCCACAATTTCCTAGGAAGAATGGCCCCATTCAAGCTGCCTGCTCCCTATGCCCAGGCAGCTCACAACCCCCTCCCACCAGGCACAGAGACCTGAGACCCCCCACTCAGGAGGAAGCTTTGGTCTTACAATGTGCAATGAGGAGGAGCTGACCCCTACGTATCCCCCAAGTGGTGGGATGCCCCAAGCCCCTCTCCACCCTGCTGCCCACTGCCCCATCCCTCATCCACAGAGCCAATCCCCAACTGAGGGACCTCACAGGGCTGCTTAGTGGCCTTCAGTTTGGCAAAGATCTGTGCCAGGAAGTACACCTCGGGCTCCTCATGGCAGTGTCCCTGGGCCAGAGGTGGGGTGCTGCCACCCTCTGCCTGGGCATGGATATTAGGAGGGTAACCCCACATTTTTCTTTGGGGGAATTAGCAGGTTCACATGGGACTGGAGATGGCCTGCCACCGAGGGTCCAGCAGGACACAGCACAGCTTTGGGGGAACACATGAGGTAGTTCGAGGGAAGACAGAGACCAGCAGTGAGGCTAAAGGGGCCTGGGGACTAGGGACCAATGAGGGTTGTGTGTTGTGCCCAGAGAACCCCAGGCTTAGAGCAGGTGAACAGATGGACCAATGGGCCCTGTTGGGGACCCACTGCTGTACGGAGCTGTGAGAAACCTGCTTCTGGAAGAGGCTGCAGCCTCAGAGCAGGAGGGAGAGCTGGGCCACAGCAGGCATCCTGAGAGCAGGCTTAAAGCACCCCACCCCCAAACACTCCTGGGGAAGGGAGGAGGCAGGGGCAGGTGCCCAATGTGCTGGAGGCCTCTCCCCACTGACCAACAAAGGACATGGGCCTTGAAATGTGGAGGGAAGGTTTGCCCAAGAAACGGCAGCCTTGTTTCCTAATGATCAAGAGAAGGTGTGTGTCCTGCCCTGCCTGCCCACCCAGCGGAGAGCTCGTACCTCCTAACCAGGGCCTGCTCTCACCCAGGGCTCCATGATTGCCATGGGTAGAGCTGTGTCCCCCAAAATTCACATCCACTTGACACAGTGTGGGACCTTAGTTGGAAATGGGGCCTCTGCAGATGTACTTAATGACCTCCAGCTTTGGGGAAACAAGGGTCTCAAGGCTCAGTCCCCAGCTTGAGGCTATGCTAAGCATTGACAGCGGGCGAGCTGAACGTTGCTGGGCTCCTGGGACCCCAGTGATGGCAATGTGAGAGGGACCATGCAGCCACTCAGATAAGGATCCCAGATAAAGTCTCTGCACCTGAGAGCTGTGGCCTCTCCAGGTATGACCACAAATAACCCACCATCCCACATATGGGTCCCGCTGTGCTGTGCTTGCACTTCAAAAACACTCAGCTCCCTCCACACTCTCACATCAGGACCCACTGAAACAAGTTTTCATGTTTCTACCTCAACTCTTCTCTGTCCTGCCCAAGTCCCTACTTACTAGGTGTACCAGTTAATAATGCGGATTTTTTTCAATAGATGGAGTTACACATGTTGATATATATGCATTTGATATGTATGCTATTTTGTTGTATTGACAGCAAGCTTCAAAACTTCCTATGTCAAATTTGCTGAAGGTGTTAACATCATAGATATTTTTACGCTTAAAAATGTCGAATTTCGTGCCAAAAAAGAGGATTTGTGGGAAGTTTTAATTCATTACTTTATTTTGAAGAAAAGTGCTGCTGAAAGTTATTGTATACTTCAGGAAGCTTATGGTGAACATGCTCCATCTCAAGATACTTGTGACCGCTGGCTTAAACGCTTTAGAAGTGT
>NW_006299387.1:26589-54942 GCF_000327345.1 Myotis davidii | reverse complement strand
ATCAATTTGAGCCACGCTTTGACCGTGAAATGACCAGAATGTTCCAGAAGACACGGCAAAGTAATTTTGCTTCATGATAACACACCATCACAAACTTCAAAACCAGTTAAAGACACGTTAAAAGATCTTGCCTGGGAAGTATTAACGCCCCTGCCGTATTCACCAGACCTTGCTCCTTCAGATTACCACTTGTTCTGATCAATGGCACACGCACTTTCTGAGCAGCACTTCAAAACGTACGAAGAAGTGGAAAATTGGGTCTCTGAATGGTTTGCCTCAAAACAAGAAAAGTTCTATTGGAACGGTATCCATAAATTACCTGAAAGATGGGGGAAATGTGTAGCTAGCAATGGACATTACTTTGAATAAAGCACTTCTGATGTTTCTCTTGAAATTATCGTGTTTTCTTTGATTACAAAATCTGCATTATTAACCAGTACAATAATCTGCATTATTAGCCCTCCTCCCTCAGCCCCTCCTCCCTCAACCCTCCTCCCTGGGCCATCTTTCCTCAAGCCCTCCTCTCTCAGTCCCTCCTCCCTCAGCCACTCCTCCCTCAGGCCCCCCTCCCTCACATCCTTCTCCCCCATACCTCATCTCAGGCCCTCCACCCATAGGCTCATCATAACTACTCTGAAGTCATCAGACTGAGTCGGGCTATAATTTAAAATACGTTTATTTAGTGTTTCCATTTGTTTCTGATTGTGTTACACAAAGCCGTTAAATAAATACATTCTCCTAGTCACTCGAGTACACACCTACTCACTATATAGATGAGGTAGAGAAGTGGGTAGGCTGGCGGGAGAGCCTGAACACAGAGGAGTCAAGTGTGAATGCCCCTTCTCCCAACCTCCGGACTGGCTGAGCCCAGAACCCACATTCGAGGACCTGGTGGGGAGCAGGTGGCCGGGACCCGCCTGGCCCTCAGCATGGCTGCCCACCCCGCAGCTCCTAGAGAGGCTGACCCCGGGGCCCTGGCCCCACTGCAGACACGTTGCCTTCAGAGACCCTCCTGCCACATGAAAGAGAAGCACGTTTAGGAGAGACTCCATCCACGGGAGTTGCTTCTTTGTTTAGCAAGACATTCTGATATATATTTATATATGAACAAGCCAGCCAGCAGACATTTTCAGTCTGCCTTGTTTTAAAAAATACTTTTCTTAATATTTATGACAAAAATAGCTAAATGTGGTATTTAATTTAAAAAATATATATCCTTCTTTTGACTTGCCACCTTTCCAGACCCAGTAGTGACTGGCTACAGTCTTGTCGTGGGAGCGTGCCGCTCCACCTGCTCTGGGCCCAGCGGGCAGGGATGCATGGGGATGACCAGGAGGCACCCCAGCTCACCCCCTATCCAGCCAGGCCTGCAGAGATGAGGGGCAGGTCCACATCTCCTGCCACTGAGGAGCCCACCTGGCTCCCTTCCAGGATGGGCCTCCACAGCAGTTATTCACGTTGTGTTCTCTGAACCACAGGAGAATAAACTTTACTATTTACACTATAAAACAGGAACAAAGAGACCCACATCAACATAAATAGGTTTTCTTTTAAAAACACAGTTCCCTGGGGTTCCTGGAGCCCCTGGGACTCCAAGGAATGCCCTAGCTCAGTAGTTCCTGCTTCCACACTGCCTGCACCCTTGGAGCACAGCTGCCAGCTGAGCAGGACAGGCCCAGGGCAGAAGCTCCAGAGCCAAGGCTGCCATTCACGTCAATGTGGGAAGGAGAGGCCCACGATAAGGAAGGGCACAGGGTGGACCAGGTCACAACCCAACCACCCACAGACCACACCAACATACACACACGGGCGCACGCACATGCACACATGTACACACATCACCCGTGCTTCCACACGTGTGCATACATAATGCATACAGCAGAGGCATGTGCTCAGATGCATACATCCATATAAGCATGCACACCCATGAACACATACGTTCACGCACTCATGTATGCATACATGACATGTGCTTATGCACATGTGTGCGGTCATGTATGCATACATATCACACATGCAACTTATACATGCACACACTGCACAAGCATGCACACATCACACACAGAGACATACTCAAGCACACATGCACACGTATGCGCACACTAACACCAAACCAGGTCGGTGTAGGCCATCCTTTACTCCTTCCAGCAAAGACAACAGCATGGCCAAGGAACACAGCCTTCCATTTGCCAAATCCTAGCCCCAAACACACTCCATCACATCTATCCCACCCTGCTTCCCCCACAATGACACAGAGCAAGCTGTGCCTTCCTTGTGAAATAAACGCTCCAAGGAGCTGGCCCTGCCCGTCTGCCCATGCATACCCCTTGGGGAAGGCAGGGCAGCCTTGCCACCCCAGGCTTCAAAGTCTGCATTTAGGGGCTGGAGTGCAGGACCATGTGCCCACATGCTCGCTTCCCAGGATGGCTTCCCTGGGGGCAGCAGCCGGGACCTGACTTCCAGAAGCCCTGAGGGAGGTGGCCAGACACATCTTGCTTTAATTCTTAGAGCAATGACAGCAACGTCTCTCTTGACTTAGTGGTTTCAAACACAAAGCAGATAAGGCAAATAAGATGGGGGAGGGGGGAAGGCGCGGGGGGAGAGGAAGGGGCGCCTGCAGACTGGGAGAGCCACAGCCTGGAACATAATGGGGACAAAGAAAATAATTATTATATATTAGTTAAATTAAAATAAGTTAAAAGTCACTGATATTACTCCAGAGAGAAGTGCTTGATGTCAGAGGGAGCAGCAGCGCCCCCCCTCACTGACCGTCCCTCTCCTAGTGGTTTGACTCTAACCAGAGCTGGTGGAGGGCAGCCAACAGGCTGCCACAGAGGCCCTGTGTGGTCATGAAGGTGCACCCATGCTCCTCAGAGGGAGCCCAAGTGGTGAGGGGCACTGAGACACAGGAACTGGACTCTTTGGACGAAAAGCATCAGTGCAATGCTGTCGGGTTCCAGGGAGGGAAAAGCAGAGGGTATGCAGAGGTCAGACCAGGCTGGGCTCCTGCCCCCACCTCATGCTCAAATGTGCTGGGAGCACCTAGCCCAGGGCTCAGTCTGCAAGTGTAGATGCCTCTGCTGCACACGCTGCCTGCACCCCCACAGCAGCCTGGCCACCTGGCGCTAGCCCTTGCAGGTGTAGACCTCCTCCCGCTGTGTGCACTGCCTGCACTCCACGTAGCAGCACCAGCGCACCTGGCACTGGCAGGGCCGTGTCACCACTCGGCTCTGTGTGTTGTGGCCTCGCCCACAGCAGATGCTCTCGCAGTTCTTCTCGCGATGGCACCTGCGGCCAGCAGTGCCTGGGGAGAAGCGGCCGGCCAGGCAGAAACTGGGCGAGTCATCCAGGTGCACAAGCTCTGGTGTATGGGGTAGCGGGTCACCACCTGTGCCCGAGGCCCGGCCCCTGGGTGGTGAAATGGCGCCTGCCTCACCAGCAGCCTCGTTGGTGGTGCTGCCCACCTTGAGCGCTGTCTCATACTTGTACTTCAGGCGCTTGCCCACCTCATGGAAGGGTGCCAGCTGCCGCCAGCACGTCCGCACAGTACAGGAACCTGACACACCATGGCACTTGCACGTGGTCTCCACCCCAGCCTTGATCACCTGGAA
The DNA here is from genome assembly GCF_000327345.1 of Myotis davidii. Classification (NCBI taxonomy): domain Eukaryota; kingdom Metazoa; phylum Chordata; class Mammalia; order Chiroptera; family Vespertilionidae; genus Myotis; species Myotis davidii. Next base: position 51,331 of record NW_006299387.1, on the reverse strand, counting down.
AGAAAAAGAGAGATGTGAGCATGTGGGCCACACATGGCAGAAGAGACCAGACCCCACGAATCACCCCAAAAGGGACTGAAACTGGCACCTACCCTAGGACCAAACCCTTTGGCCCCCAAACCCAGGCTCCCTGGCTTACATACCCATCCCACTGCCTTCAAGCCACAAACCACCTCGTACAGAAATCCTATGGCCAGGAGCATGGCCTCCAGAGCAGCCACCACAGCACCTGTGGCCCTTCCCGCCCAGATGCTCTTCCCTGTGTCTAGGGCTGCCCCTACACGGGCAAGGCAAGCCACCCTCCAGCCCCACCATCAGCACCCTATCAGTCTACTCTCTGGAGTGCTGCACACCCAATGGGTAGGACTGGCCACTGGCGTCTATAACTCAGCTGACCACGTCCCTGCCTGAGCACTGGGACCTGGTACTACTGCACATATGGGTGCCACCCAACCAACACGGAAGTGAAAGCAGCTGGTCAGGGCAGGAGCAGGTGTGGCTCAGCATCAAGCTGTGTTCAGACTCTAGGAAGCCTCCCAAGACCCAGACCGGGTCCTTCCACTTCCAGGACTTGGGTGTCACCGGAAAAGTCAGAAGTCAGGCCAGCTGCCCCATTGAGCCTTCTGCCAGACTGCCCACACAGGGGTCCCTGGAGGGATGTGGAGAGGAAGGGCAGGGAAGCCCTCCCACTGGCCCAAGCCAGGTGTGAGCTCCCAGGGAGGGCCGCCTGAGGGGATTAAGAAACAGCTACTCCTTGGCCACATAATGATACTTTGCTGAGAAACATGACAAATTTAATTAGAACACTACCTACCCAGGCCTGAAGCTAATGGAGCACTTTCATATTCTGACTTTTCATTTATAGCTTACAAAAGGCAAGTACAAAGAAAAAAAGGGCTTGCCTGAAGGATTTAATCTCCCCACAACCTCCCCAAAGGACTGAAGGAGGGAAGGAGCTCCCATCCATGACTCAGAACTCCAGCTAGTTAATAAAGAGGCTCAAAGTAGGCTGGCTCTAATTACATCCCCCCAGGCCTGGGCTCCACATTCCTGGTAGTCCCCTGCCAGTCCCAGGCAATGGCTGAGCCTGGGGGCATTTGGTGGCCCAGGTTGCTGGGGACCTAAGAGGGCAGGGGTCCAACCACAGTTAGGACTACAGGTACAGGCCTGATGCCTACACCCATGTTGAGGACCCAAGAGCCAAGGGACTGCAGAAAGAGTGAAGAGTGGCAGGAGCGAGGTCCCCCCAGGCCCAGTCATACTTGCAGCTCACAGCCCCAGAAAGGCCAAAACGCTAAGATACTCCTTTTCCTGAGTCTTCTGAGCTGAGTTCCTCAGAAGAGAGTCCTGGCCACAGATGAGAACCCTAAGCAGAGACACTCCCCAACACACACTTGGACCAGCTGCACCCAGGCCTTCCCTGGGACAGTTCCCAGACTGCCTCCACCTAGTACCCTAGTAACAAGACCACATGCCCCTCAGCCCTGGCAGGCGGGTTCTCAATCTGCCATCCTCTTGGATAGATGCTACCCATCACAGAGATCCTCCTGGTGGCCTTGACACCCAGGGCCAGACAGATGGCCCCATACCCACCTGACTCCTCCCCAACCAGTAGAAAGTAGGCCTTCCAGTTTTACCTCTCTAGGAGGGACCACCACCACCACCACCACTACCCCATGGCACCCCACCACCACCCTGCTTGCCTTCACACCCACGAGGTTGTTGTGGAAATCCACACGGGCACGCAGGTCCTTGCTCGACCGCCGGCCCAGGAACTCCTTGACGAACTTGCTGCTGTACTTAAGGTTGTCTCCGCAGCCACCCCACTGCCAGGCCTCCCGGTTCTCCAGGTCAGGGGCTTCATCACAGGTACAGCGCTCCATGCGGCCTGCGCTGCAGGCCTTGGCCAGAGCGTGGGTCAGGCCAGCTGAGGAGATGGCGTAGAGGAAGGCAGTCTCCTTGAACCCTGGGCAAGGGGGGCGGGGAGGGGACAGCAGGGCCGGTCAGTGGTGGCACCAGCAGCAGAACCTGTCACTATGTGCAGCTGAACCATGCATTCCCGACGAAGCCCCAAATCCTGGACTGCTGGAACCTTCCCGTGATCAACTTGGGGGGAGGGGGAATACCTCCTGGGCTGAGGGCTCTCCTATGTGTAGGGGCGGGGGTAGAGATCCAGAGGTACTGTGGCCTTCATTTTGCCTGGTGATCAGAGACCCCATCCATTCAGGTCTCTTACCCACCAGAATGGCCTGGGGCCTAGGAAAACCCCTGCCTGGTCCCCCGTTTTTTTTTAACAAGGTCATCAAGAGGCTCAGATGAGAGTTCCCAGTAGCTCCCACATGCAGAGGGAGACAGGAGAGATGAGGCTCTGTGCTCTGGGCACCAGCTGGACGCCTGCCATCCCTATGGGCACTGAGCCTTGGCCACAGGCATGTGGGAAAAGCCATCAGAGCTGCCTGAGGCCCTGGCAAAGCTGCCAAAGGCTCCTAGTCCTGCCAGCAACAGTTCAGGCCTGTGTGGGGACAGGGCAGTTGGAAGGGGCTGGGCAGGAGCTGGCTCTGGGATCTTTTCCTATGCCCTCAGCTCCTCTCCCCTGATCTGGACCCAGTGCACCACACCTCGCTTGAGCAGGCTGGCCCGGTAGCGGCCCTCTAGGGTGCAGTTCCAGCGCTCAAAGCGGAACTGGTACTGGCACTCGAGGGCGCTCATGCTGACCGCTTCCACCAGTGTCTCCGCCACACCCGGGTCCCGGCGGCACATGCGCCGCTGCTTCCGCTCCAGCTTCAGCCGGTCGCAGGCCTTGTAGTGTGCCTGTATGGCTGCCTCAGGCTCCAGGGTCAGCGGGAGGATGGTCAGGGGCTCGCTGCCGGTCAGCCTGCACACAGAGAGCCCAGGGTGAGCACCGTCCCAGAGGAAGAGCCATCGCACACACCCGGGCAGGGCTCAGGAGGCCAGGCCTCAATGAGGCACATACACTACACCCACAGTCTTGCCCGCTTACCCAGCTGGAGGAGCCCTGCTCCTGGATGCCTACCTCTGCCATCCCCACATGGAGGTGGGCCCTTGGGAGGTCCTTGCCCTCCAGCAGCCTGTACACATGGCCCCAGGTCCCAAGGGATCTCCCAAAATGCCTGCGCCAGAGCATCTCCCAGCCCAGGACACACGTGCCACTGGGAAACCGGCCCCTTTCTCCTTTAGCTCCTCCCAAGGCCCTGGCCCACGGGGTCTGCAGCCTGCTCTCTGTCCTGCTGCCCTCCACCCCCACCTACTCCATTCAGGGACTGACAGGCCTGGCCTTCTGTCTGCTATGGCCTCAGTGTCCCCAGATAGAGTAACTGTACCTCTGGGCCTCAGACATGTCCATGCCCAGTCACATTCAGACCCTTAGCATTGGGAGGGAGAGATGCCCACCAGGACAGGGGCAGGACTCAGAGCTCCCATTCGAGCATCTTTGGAAACAAGCCTCCCACCCCAGCCCACCCATGGGGAGCATGATCCCCTCACCATGCCCCATCCTCCCTTCCGCTGCCTCTCGAAAGGCTACTCAGGGTTACAGTGGCTACCAGGCTGACTCCAAGAGCCCCAGTTTTCTATAGGAGGAGGGATGTGGTGGGCCCTCCTAGAACCCCACCCTGTGGCAGACCCCCAGCAGTGATGCTCCTCTGGGGATAACCCAGGTACTGGCTTTCAAAGTCTCCCTGCCTCCACTCCCTCTCACATCCCACCATATATACCCCAGCATGGCCTCTCCCAGGCCTTGCCTGGGTGGGGGCCTCTACCTTGCTGAGGGCCCAGTGGGACTCCCAGACTCTGAAGAGACAGGACCTGCCTCATTCATTCCAGTCAACTCCCCACAGACAGGAGGTCCAGCAGGGAGCCAGGCAACACTGCAGGGACACCAGGGCAAAGGCCCCGGGGTGCAGAGAGGAGTGGCCAGCAGATGGGAGCAGTCACCCTTGGAGGATGAGGCCACACAGGCAGGCCTCAGACCAAGGATGCGCCCCTACACTTCATCCCTTCCACACTCTGGCTCCATTAGAAGACACCTCCCTCCCCCAGACCTAGGCCCTGCTCTCCATGTGCCCAGACCAGCCTGGCACCAGAACAGAGCGCTGGCCGTGCCCCCACCAGCTCCAGTCCCAGACTTCACTGCAGGGCCCGCTCTCCTAAGTGATGCTCTGAACCAGCAGCCCCTTTGCTCCCCCCACCACATGCACAGTGGGAGGCCAGCATGGACCCGGGCTGGGGGAGAATCCCAAAGGTCCCTGAGGCACAGGAGGGGCCTGGAATGGGTGGCCCTATAGTGCAGACAGAGAGACAGCAAGGTCTTTGAGGAGAAGTCTGCGCTCTGAGCTGGAATGCTATGCCAGAGAGGAGGTGGTGAAGGACAAAGCCAGCCAGCCAGCGACCTGCATCCCCACTGCTGCTGCAGGGTTAGTGCTTCATTCCTCAGGGCACAGGGACTGCCATGAGTGGCTTCGTGGACTTCCAAGCCTCCTGCCCAAAGACAGCTGCTGAGGCAGACGGAGAACAGGCTGGGGCCCGCAGACCCCAAGCTTGAGGCTGGAAAAGCCATGCTCCCCACACAAAGGCAGCTCACACAGTGGAGACTTGTCCCCAGACAGGAATGTCAACAGCTGTGCCCAGAACGGGTGCCAGGCAGCAGAAACCCCGCAGCCTCCAACCTGCACGAGATTAACCAAACTCCAGGCGGTGCCAAAACATTCCAGCATCCAAGAGGATCCCCAAAGGTGGGGCCAACATAGGGGGATCTGGGGCCAGCCTAGAGAGGGCAGCTGTGAGAATGTACAAGGAAAGGGAAAGGATGGTGGGCCACAGTGTCCCCCAGTCCAGAGAGGCTGAGGACAGGGGTCCCAACACACCCAGGGCCACACTGCTTTCTAGTTCAGGTAAGGAGAGGGCCAGAGTCCCCCTACACCCAGGGTTGCACTGCCTCCCATCCTCACTGCACAAGGGCAGGAGTCCCCTACCTGAGGTTGTACCCGGTCTATGCTATACATGGCGGCGGAGGACAGGTGTCCACCCATACCCAGGGCCTCCTCATCCACACTGCATCTAGGGGCAAGAACAGGGGTCCTCTGACACCTAGGGCCGACTGTGTCCATACTACACAGGCAGATTGAGGGCAGGGTTCCCCATGCACTAGAGGTGCAACCACACTGCTCTGCTCTCAAGGCAACCCCTTCCCAACTCTCCGACACCAGCACCCAGATGGTCCCTACACCAGACCCCCTACACTGCCAGGGTGTGTTCAGTGTGTGGTCTGCAGATAGAGCAACTATCTGGGGCTCACAGCCTGGGGTGCAGAGGACAGACCCTTGCGGAGGTGTCGGGTGGCAAGATAAGTGGGCAGATGTTCAGGGTGCAGGAGGACTGGTATCTGGGCGTAGCGGAATAAGTCCCAAGGACAGGAACCAGGGATCCAGGACAGGAACCCCAACACCGAGAGTAACCACAGCAGTGCTAGAGGAAAGATGAGAGGTTTATAAAACACTCCTAGAATCAGGAAGTCTTTTCTCAGAGTGAATCACAATCCAAAAGATCTTGAAAAATTAATAAATTTTACTCTTAAAATAAAAGAATCTCTGCACAGTGAAACAGTAGCATAGAGTTTTAAAAAACAATAGCCAATGGGAAAACATATTTGCCAATGCTATTTCAGATAAGGTTTTAATCTCCAAAATTTACAGAGAACTCATACAACTTAATAAAAGGAAGGTAAAGGATCCAATCAAAAAATGGGCAAAGGACCTAAATAGATACTTTTTGAAAGAAGACATACAGAAGGCTGAGAGACATATAAAAACATGCTCAAAGTCACTAATCATTCGAGAAATGGAAAATGCTATTAGAGAAGTCTATATAAAGTAAGACTTGTCAAGAGTCAGTAGAAGGCATTCCAGGAAGAAAGAAGGACATAATCATGTGCTTGGGGCATTAAGACATGAGAATGTGACCAGAAACACCAATCAGAAAGGATGTATGCACCCCTATGTTCATAGCAGTACTACAATTTACCATAGCTAAGACTTAGTGCGCATAAGCAGATGAGTGAATTAAAAAATTGTGGTATATCTACACAATGGAATACTATGCCACTGTTAAAAAAAAAAAAAAAGAACTTTTACTATTTGCAACAGCATGGATGGAGCTGGAGAGCATTATGCTAAGTGAAATAAGCCAGTCAGAGAAAGATAAATATCACACGATCTCACTCATACGTGGGATATAATGATCAACATAATTTGATGAACAAAAATAGATCCAGAGACAAATGGCAGGGGAGAGCGGGGGAGGGATAGAGAGCAACCAAAGGACTTGTATGCATGCATATCAGCATAACCCATGGACATAGACACTGGGGCAGTGGGGGCTTGCCCAGAGTGGGAATGGCTGGGGGTAAGGGGTCAATTGGGGAAAAAGGAGACATATGTAAAACTTTAGATAACAAATGTTTATAAAAAGATTTTAAAAATTAATACTAATGACAGGGGAAAAAAATAGATAACAGTCAAAAAAAAATGTTGCAACTCCAATCCCAAACCAAGGGCCAACTTCTTTTTGCTTGTGTGCTTGTGCATGTGTGTGCATGTGCACAAGTGTGTGGATCTTTTCCTAAAGATCTATAATAATAAAAGTGTAATGTGCTAATTAGACTGGACAGCTGAACAACCTTCTGATCGTCATTCTGGACATCCTTCTGGATGAAGCCGCAGCGGTGAGGGCCAAGGCAGAGGTGGTTAGGGGTGATTAGGCAGGTAGGCAGAGGGGGTAGCGGCATCAGGCAGGCAGGCAGAGGCAGTGAGGGGTGATCAGGCAGGCAGGCAGGCAGAGGGATTAGAGGTGATCAGGCAGACAGGTGAGTGGTTAGGGGCAATGAGGCAGGCATGCAGGCAGGCCAGTGGTTAGGAGCCAGCAATCCCGGATTGCAAGAGGGATGTCTGACTGCCAGTTTAGGCTGATCCTGCAGGAATCCCTGAGGGATTGGGCCTATACTGGCAGTCAGACATCCCCTGAAGGGTCCTGGATTGTGAGAGGGTGCAGGCTGGGCTGAGGCCCCTCCGCCCCCCACATGAGTTTCATGCACTGGGCCTCTAGTCATTAATAAAAGGGGTCAATTTCAGAGGACACAGGATATGAACATACAGTTCAAAGGTAGGAAATATAGCTGCTTTTAAAACTTATAAGAGGCTCCACCCCAATCAAAGAAACATAAAATAGCCTGGCTGCTGTGGCCTAGTGGTTGAGCATCGACCTATGAACCACGAGGTCATGGTTCGATTCCTGGTTGCCCCGGATTGCCAGCTCAACCCCTAGTGTGGGGCATGCGGGATTCTATCTCATCAGTCTGTCTCTCTCTCTCCCTCTCCCTTCCTCTCTGAAAATTAATAAAAAAAATTTTTTTAAAAAAGAAAAAAAAAATGAAACTATATTGATATGTTATTTTACATTCATCAGATGAGCACAAATTGGTGTCTGATAAGATTATTGTCAAGGACAAGTAGAAGAGATGTCCCTCCATGGCTAAAATTCTGGACTGACATATCTATAAAAATTCTCCCACCCTAGCCAGTTTGCCTCAGTGGATAGAGTGTCGGCCTTCGAACTGAAGGGCCTGGGGCTCAATTCTGGTCAAGGACATGTACCTTCCTTGTAGGCTCCTCGGGGCTCATGCAAGAGGCACCAATTGATGTGTTTCCCTCATATTGATATTTCTCTCTGTCTTTTTCTCTCTCTTCCACTCTCTCTAAAAATCAATGGAAAAATATCCTTGGGTGAAGATTTAAAAAAAAATTCACCCGCCAATTCCCTTTCTAGAAATACAGGCTACAGGTATATTATCTTAAAACATCCTCACACACTATCCAACACAATGCTGTCATACAAAAACACTAGAAGCACGGTTTGTTATACAGTATTCCCCCTTTCTCTGCAGGAATATGTTCCAAGACCCCCAGTGGATGCCTAAAACTGCAGATTGTACCAAACTCTTTATATACTGTATTTTTTCCTATACATATACACCTATGATAAAGTTTAATTTATAAGTTAGGTGCAGTAAGAGGTTAACAACAACTAATAATAAAGTAGAACAATTATAACAATAGCTGTAATTACGTATGATAATGTTTAATTTATAAAAAAAGAGGTTAACAACAACTAATAATAAAGTAGAACAATTATAACAATATGCTGTAATTAGTGTATGGTCGGTCTCTCTCTCTCTCTCTCTCCAACCAATTTGATCACCAACACAGGTAATCTGTGACTAACAGGTGGGGAGTATCTACAGCACAGAAACACTGGACAAAGAGACAAGTTATGGGCCAGGTGAACAGAGCGGACAGTGTAAGAGTTCATCATGATACTCAGAACGTCACACAACTGAAAACTTATGAGACGCCTCCCGGCCAGTGTGGCTCTGTGGTTGAGTGTCAACTCATGCACCAAGAGGTCACCCATTCGATTCCCAGTCAGGGCACATGCCCAAGTTGTGGGCTCGATCTCCAGTGGGGGTCATGCAAGAGGCAGCCAATTGATTGATGGTTCTCCATCCCCAGTGTGGGGCGTGCAGGAGGCAGCGATCAATGATGTTCCTCTCTCATGGCCGTTTCTATCTCTTTCTCCCTCTCTCCCTCCCACTCCCTCTCAAATCAATAAAAACATATTTTTAAAAATTAAAATAAAACTTATGAATTGTTTATTTCTGGAATTTTCCATTTAAAATTTTCTGACCATAGGTAACTGGAACTGCATAAAGCAAAACTGACCCTGAATTAAGGGACTACTATACAAAAGACTGGAGACTGACTGAATAGCCGGGATCCACCCCTCTATGGCAAATTTGGTCTGCCTGCCTCAATGTTGTGTATGTGTTTGCGGACATATGGGCAACCCAGGACACAGATGGCCTGGGGCAGAGGAAACACTCCTCTCCCTGCAGCCTGTGAGCTTCTCACACATTGTGCTGTGCACATGTGATCTATCCATAACAACAACATTCAGCATACAGCAGGTAGCCCAGGTGAGCCCCCTAACCCTACCCACTCCCCAATGCAAGCTCTCAACCCTGCATGCTAGCCTGGGCAAGGAGCCTCTGCCCACTCAAACTGCCTCAGCCCAGAAAGTGGCCAGGTCTCCTGGCACAGTACAGGCCTGCCCGGCCTGCCCAGCCCACCAGCTGTTCAACGCAGCTGCCACCCGCTGCGTCACCCCTCCTGCCCCCTAACACACACAGCCAAAGCAAACGTTTGACCCAGGACAGATGAGCTCACAGGCCTACATAGACAGGCCGTGGAGGCAGTAAGCCCAGGCTGCCCACAGGTGGCAGCCCCTTGACAGACAACAGAACCCCTCCAGCCCCGCTTCGTCTGGCTGACCACCTCTCAGAGTGCTGAGCCCACTTCCCAGGAAGAAACAGCAACAAGGTCTAAATGCATTGTACCATACTCAGGGATTTTCTTTTAATCTTTAACATTCTCATAAGATACAATATGTCCAGGAAAGTGTGGACCACAGTTCTCACTCAAAAAACAGCCAAATATTTAAAGAAAAATTAATATGTATCTTTCTTAAACTATTTTTAAAAACTGAAATGGAAGGAATGCTTTCAAACTCATTTTATGAAGCCAACATTACCCCGATACCAAAACAGATAAAGACACTACCAAAAGAAAAAAAGAGAGACGTACAGGTCAGTATCCTTGATGAACATATATGCAAAAATTCTCAACAAAATATTAGCAAACTGGATTCAACAGTACATTAAAAGACCTTCACCAGTTCTCTCAGTGGATAGAGCATGGGCCCATGGACTGAAGGTTCAAAGGTTCAATTCTGGTCAAGAGCACATACCTTGGTTTCAGCCCTTGTCCGGGAAGTGTGCGGGAGGCAATCAATTAATATGTCTCTCTCATATCAATTTTTCTCTCTCTGTGTCTCTCCCCGTTTCTCCCACTCTCCCTAAAAATCAATGGAAAAAATATCCTCAGTTGAGGATTAACCAAAACAAACAAACAAAACCACTACATCAGTGGTTCTCAACCTTCCCAATGCTGTGACCCTTTAATGCAGTTCCTCATGTTGATAAAAACTCTCAACAAAGCGGGCATAAAAGAAACAGACCTCGACATAATAAAGGCCATATAGGACAAATCCACAGCTGACAGCATATTCAACAGTGAAAAGCTAAACGCATTTTCCTTAAAGTCAGGGACAGGGATCCCCATTTTTATTGCTTTTATTTAACACAGTATTGAAAATCCTAGCCACAGCAATGAGACAAGAAAAAGAAATAAAATGCATTGAAATAAAAAATAAAAAAGTAAACATCTCATTATTTGCAGATGACATGATGCTATATATACTACTAGAAAACACTAGAGACTCCAATAAAAAAACTATCAGAACTAATAAATGTCTTCAGTAAAGTTGCAGGATACAGAATCAATATACAGAAATTGGTTACATTTTTATACACCAGTAATGAACAATCAGAAGACATATTAAGAAAACAATACCACTTACAATTGCATCAAAAAGTATGAAATATCTAGGAATAAATTTAACAGAAGGGGTAAAATATCTGTACTCTGAAAACTGTGAGATAATGAAGAAAGAAATTGAAGACATAAATAATTGGAAAGATATATCTTGCTCATGGGTTGGAAGGATGAAATTGTTAAAATGTCCATACTACCCGAAGTAATCTACAGAGTCAATGCAATTGCTATTAAAATGCCAATGGTATTCTTGTCAGAACTAGAACAAATTATCCTAAAATATACATGGAACCACTAAAGACCCTGCATGACCACAGCAATCCTGCAAAAGAACAAAGTTGGAGGTATCACACTACCTGATATCAAACTATACTATAAAAGAACAAAGTTGGAGGTATCACACTACCTGATATCAAACTATACTATAAGACTATACTAAGCAAAATAGCATTGTACTGGCATAAAAACAGACACATAGACCAATGGAACAGAATAGAGAACCCAGAAATACGCCCATCCCTACATGTAAATTAATCTATGACAAAGGAGGCAAGAATATACAATGGGGTAAAGACAGTCTCTTCAATAAATGGTGCTGGGAAAACTGGATAGACACATGCAAAAAAAATGAAATTGGACCACTTTCCAACACCATATATAAAAATAAACTCAAAATGGGTTAAAGACTTAAATGTTAAAATTCTTAGAAGAAAATATAGGCAGTGAACTCTTTGACATCACTCTTAGCAATATTTTTCTATATATTTCCTGGAACAAGGGAAACAAAAGGAAAAATAAACAAATGGGATTACATCAAACTAAAAGGTTTTTGCACAACAAAAGAAATTGTCAACAAAATGAATGGGAGAAGATATTTTCAAATAATACATACAATAATATCCAAAATATATAATGAACTCATAACTCAACACACAAACACATACAGACACAAACCAATGTGATTTTTAAAATGGGCAGAAGGCCTAAATAGACATTTTTCCAAAGAGGACATACAGATGGCCAACAGATATATGAAAAGATGCTCAACATCACTAATCACCAGGGAAATGCAAATTAAAACCACAATGAAATATCATTTCACACCTGCCAGAATGTCTGTCATCAATAAATCAACAAACAAGCGTTGGCGAAGATGTGGAGAAAGGGAACCCTGTGCACTGCTGGTGGGAACGCAGATTGGTGCAGCCACTGTGGAAAACAGTAAAGGTTCATCAAAAGATTAAAAATGAACTGCCATATGATCCAGCAATTCCATTTCTGGGTACTTATCCAAAGAAAACAAAAACAGCTATTTGAAAAGATATATGCACCCCTATGTTCACTGTTGCATTACTAGTACTAGCCAAGATACAGAAGCAACTTAGATATCCATCAATAGATAAATGGATAAAGAAGATGTGCTACTTATATGCAATGGAATATTATTCAGTAATAAGAATAAAATCTTGTTATTTGTGACAACATGGATGGACCTATATGATATTATGCTAAGTGAGATAATTCCAACAAAGACAAATACCATATGATCTCTCTTATCTGTGGAATCTAAAAACAAACTGAATGATCAAAACAAAAAGAGAACCAACTGATGATTGCCAAAGGGGAGGCAGTGGGGAACAGAAAAAATAAAATAGCCAAAGCAACGTAAAAAAATGAAGTTGGGGGGCTAACTACTGATTTCAAGATTTATTAGAAAGCTCTTATTTATAAGAAAGTATAGTGTTGGTGTCAACATAGACAAAAAAATCAAAGGAACAAAATACAAAGTCCTAGAAATAGGCCCACATATAGTATATAGGAAACAGATTTTGTTATTAAAGTTGCAAAGGCAATTGGATACAGAAAGAATATTTTCTACAAATGGTACTGAAGCAATTAGATAGCTATATGCAAGTAAATACTTTCTACTATATACAAATATTCACATATTAATTCAATATGAATCATAGACCTAAATATAAAGCCTCAACTTTAATACAGGAAGGAAAGAAGAGAGGGAGGTATGGAGGTAGAAAGGTAAAGAGGGAGGGAAGGAGGAAGGGAGGGAGGGAGGGAGGGAGGGAGGGGCTTGTGCTCAGGAGCTCCTGAATCCTTCCCTGCAGAGGTCAGTGGGAACCACCGTCCAACCCCTGCAGTAACCGCAGGAGGCACAAACATCCTACAGAAAGGGTAGGAGTTTCCCCTTTGCCAGCGAAACTCTCAACATAAAAGGAACATACCTTTCCATTTGCTTCACAGTGTCTTTCCATAAATGAAAGTTCTTAACTTTATTGCACCTAAATTTGTAGGCTTCTCCTGTCTATGTTACCTCTACCTCATTTTAGAAACCCATCCCTATTCTAATATCATGAATACAGTCCCCTAAATATCCTCCAAAAGCTCCCCTTCTCGCTGTGCACCAATGCTAGGAAGAGAGGACCCCTGCCTTGTATCCCCTCCACACGCACAAGCTCACAGAGGGGCGTTGGGGGAGGAGGGTGCCCTAAAGGCTGGCAGAGCACTACAAGCCTGAGACTGGGAAAGTGTGCCCGCAGAGCCAGAACACGCTCACTGCTTAAGAGAAAAATACATCTTGCTTGAGGGTCTGTTCAGAGAGCTGGCATCACCCACATTCAGACAAGATGGCAACAGGCGTCCATGTCTACTCCTGGTCTTAAAGAAAAGCTTTTACATTTCACTGTTAAGGATGAAGTTCACTAAGTGTCTTCCCTGTATCAAGTTAAAGAAGTTCCCTCTGCTTTTAGTTTGCTAAGAGCCTTTTAAAAATCACAAATGGATATTGAACTTCATCAAATGTCATCCCTGCACCTTTTGATATGTGACTTTTCTCCTTTGATCTGCTCAAGTAGGGAATTCCCACACTGGACACCAAGTGATCCTGGAATGATGGATCTTGGCGTTGCTTTGTCTGGGCCTTTTGCATCTGTTTGTAATTTTCTTCTCTGTGTTCTTCTTGCTGAGTTTAGGTACCTTAGTGAATGTTCTTTTTTAAATTTCCTGGAAGAGTTGTGTCAGATTAGAATTTTGTCTTCTTAACTATTTGGTAGAACTTGCCATAAAGCCATGCAGGCTGACCTTTTCTTGATGGAAAGATTTCTTTTCTGGTCCAACTTCTCTCTTCTGTTTTGTTTTTAAACAGCTTTATTGAGATACTAGAGGCCAGGTGCATGACATTCGTGCACTGGGGTGGGTCCCTCAGCCCAGCCTGCGTCCTTTCGCAGTCCCGGACCCCTTGGGGGATGTCTGCCTGCCACGGAGGCAGGAGAGGTTTCCACCACCGCTGCTACACTCGCCAGCCATGAGCCCGGCTTCTGGCTGAGTGGCACTCCCCCTGTGGGAGCACACTGACCATCTGGGGGCAGCTCCTGTGTTGAGTGTCTGCCCCCTGGTGGTCAGTGCACGTTATAGCGATTGGTCATTCCACCTTTCGGTTGATTTGCATATTAGCCTTTTATTATATAGGATAGGATGTTAAGAAGAGCAGAAGTCGGATTTTATTATCCTGTCTAATAATAGACAAACATGGTAATTAACTGTAACTTCACTACCCTTTCCATTGGCTAATCAGGGCGCTATGCAAATTAACTGCCAACAAAGATGGCGGCCGGAAGCCAGGCAGCTGAAGCGACAGGAGGCTTGCTTGCTCCAGTGATGGAGGAAGCCAACGTTCTCCGCCTGCCACTGCCCAGGTCTGAGCTACAGTCTAAGAAAAATTGTTGCAATTATAGAAGCTAAACAAGCTCCAGATACCTGCTTTCAGCCAGCCGCAGCCTCAGAGCTGGAGCCGGGCCTCAGACCTGGAGCCGGCTCTCAGCTCCAGTGACAGCTATAGAAGGTAAATAAATCCCAGAATTAAATAAATACATAAATAACAGAAAAAAAGGAGAGGCGGGGAGCTTCAGTCGCCTGCCAGCCTGAAAACGGTCCTCAGCCCCTCACCCAGACTGGCCAGGCACCCCAGTGGGGACCCCCATCCTGAAGGGGGTGTGATCAGCCGCAAACAGCCATCATCCCCTCATCCAGGCTGGCCCGGCACCCAAGCAGGACCCTCACTCTGATCCGGATCACCCTTCAGGGCAAACCAGCTGGCCCCCACCCAGGCACCAGGCCTCTATCCTATATAGTAAAATGGTAATATGCAAACTGACCCTAAGAGCAGAAGGACTGGGAATGACTGGTCACTATGACACACACTGACCACCAGGGGGCAGATGCTCAATGCAGGAGCTGCCCCCTGGTGGTCAGTGTGCTCCCACAGGGGGAGTGCCACTCAGCCAGAAGCCGGGCTCATGGCTGGCGAGGGTAGCAGCGGGGGGGGGAACCTCTCCTGCCTCCGTGGCAGGCAGACATCCCCCAAGGGCTGCCGGGCTGCCAGAGGGATGTCTGATTGCCACCTTAGGCCCAATCTCCCAGGGAGCAGGCCTAAGCCAGCAGGTGGTCATCCCCTGAGGGGTCCCAGAGTGTGAGAGGGCACAGGCCGGGCTGAGAGACCATCCCCCCGAGCGCACAACTTTTTGTGCACCGGGCCTCTAGTATAGAATAAGTCACCATAGAATTTAAAGTACACAATTCAGTATTTTGTAGGATATTCACAGATATGGGCAAGTTTTAGGATATTTTCATCACCTCAGAAAGAAACCCCTTACCCTTTAAAAATCAACCCACATTGCTCCCCCTGCTCTGGCAATCACTAACCCACTTCCTGTCTGTGGATTTGCCTGTCCTGGATGATCCGTAGAGTGGAATCACACACTCTGAGGCTGTCACTGAGCAGTGTTTTCAAGGTTCATCCATGCTGCAGTGAGTGTCTATGCTTCACCCCTTTTTATTTTCAAATAGCGTTCAACTGTAGAATGGAGCACATTCTGTATTCCTTAGCTGACAGACACGCAAACGTGTTCACTCTCAGCTCTTATGCACAATGTCACTATGACCACTCACATACACATTGATGCTTGGATGTGTTTTCATTTCTCATGGGAATGTCCCCAGTGGAACTGCTGTGTCACAGAAGAAATCTGTACTTAATTGTGGGACTGCCAGTGTTTGCCACAGTAGCCTCACCATTTACATTCCAGTGCCCCAATTTCTTTGCTTATTATGGTATCAGTCAACATTCTATCTTGAACTTGTTTCCGTTACTTTTCAAGTTTTATTTCTGAATTTTCAGATTTATTGGCATGAAACTCTTCATTACATTTCCTTGTTTTATTCTGTAGAAACGGTGAGATGTTCCCCATGGCATGACACGTCCTGAGCCTCCTCCTCAGTCTCCTTAGCCGTTCACAAGACCTACACAGACACAGATCTGTTCATCCCTAATGCAGGTCTGTTTTTATTTTGTTCATTTCTCACTACTTCTTCATTCCCTCTACATCCTTTGTATTTAGCTAACTGTTCTCACTTCTGTGACAGATGTTTGCTGAGGACTTCTGAGCTTCTTCCCATTTCTAAAATATGCATTTAAGCTGTGACTGTCACCACTTCAGTCTCTCCAAAACTGCAGCATCAGGTCACCAAACAGAACCTGAGTCACAGCTCAGGTCACCATGCGGAGCCTGGGTGATTGTACTGAGCCTTGGTCACAGTGCATCCTTCACTCTCTTCCCTTGTTTCCTCTTGGTCTTACGGCCCATTGAGTTGGTATATCATTTCTTTATGCCCACTGTGTCTCTAATTAGCTAGGACCTGACCACAACCCTGCACCCATCTTACACCTGGGGCTTTAGTTCATCCTTTCTACTGGCCATGCCTGCTTTGTTTCTCTTTTTCTCCTCTCTTGCCTCTTTTGGGGTTATTTTTATTATTCCATTTTCCCCTTTGTAACCTGAAGTAGTACATTTCTGTTATTTTCATGAAGACCCTCAAAATCACATGAGTCTGTAATTTACCCACACACAACATGGTCAACACTGCCCCTCTGGGCAACAGGAGGCCTGAGAGCACAACTCCGCTGAGGCCGGGTTGTATGCTGTTGAGTATTTAGTTCTACTTGTAGGACCCGACAAGAAGTAGTTCAGTGCTCCCCATCCCTTCATGTGACAGTCTCCTGGCTTCATTCCTCCCCCTGTCTGGAGTACAGCAGAGCATTCCCCAGGCCAGAGCCGTGCATCCATGTCTCCTTCAGAGCAACTCTTGACACAACTGACAATGTCTTCTTTCACCTTACTCTGGACAGTTTCCTTCTTTCACACACCAAGTGGACTGTCCTGCTGTGACATCCAGTGAGATGTCAGCTCAGGACCCTCAGAAGGTAACCTGCATTTTGTTTCCTCAGACTGCTTTTTAATTCTCTTATGCTCAGGGTTTTGTGCTTCCAAGTCATTATGTTCCAGCCTGAATGTTCATGTTTCTGCTTGAAAGGGCACTGGGCCTCTTGAGTCCTCTTAATTGCTCCAGTTTCAGTAAGTCGTTGGCCATTCTCACCAGATACCACCCTGTCCCCACTTCTGGGCCCTGGTGAAGATGGGGGCATCCTCTCTGCCCAGCTTTCATGCCCTCTCTGTTTCCCAATGTGTCTCCTGCCCCAGGCTACGCTCTAGTAATTTCTCCTGACCTATCTTCCAGTTTGCTAATTCTCTTAATCAGTTTCTAATCTGCTTTCAAATCATCCATTACTTAAATTTTTTCCCAGTTGTACTTGGTTTCTCCAGACTTGCTAGGTCAGTCTGTATCTCTCACTCCTTGCAGACAGTGAGATCTTCTCTGTGCTGCACACTGACTGATCTGCTGCCATCATTTTGGCAGGGCTTCAGTTTCATTTCCTCACAGAAATTGTATGCAGGAATAATCTGAAGCAAAAGATAAAGGGACCCACAATCACACCCAACTAGAACCTCAGAATGTGACCTTATTTGGAATAAGAGTGTTTGCAGATGTGATCAAGGTGAGGATCTTGAGACAAGACCATCCTGGATTAGGTCACATACTGTTGAGACCCCACCCCTGACCACTGAGCAGCTCTGCTGAGACCACCCCAGCCCCATAGAGGGTGTGAAAGAAGCTAGGATAAATAGAGTCAAGTTGGGACACCCATCCCTCTCTGAGGGCCAGGCCTGAGGGCCAGTGGCTGCCTCTCTGAGCACTCAACTGGTCACACATCACCACACTTGCCCCCAAGGGCAGCCAGGTGGCAGATGGACACTGCTAGATGGGGGTTGGGGGTGCAGGTGTACCACAGGCTGAGGCCAGAGATGTCCTTGTCCTCGGGGTCCCACCCATGAACAGCCCAGCAAGGTTCAGCCCACCCTGCCCAGCAACTCTCCTCCAAGTGTCTCGTTACTTTCTGCTTGAGGCAGGGGGGGACAGGGGAGGGGGAGGACACTACAGATTTTGACAGCCCTTCCTCCTGCCAACAGGCTTGGCCATCCCAAAGGGCCACCCTGCCCGCAAACTCAGCTCCCCATGTGTGGGGGGAGCCTGAGACCCTAGTTGGGCGGAGGGGAAGAGGCTGGAGTTCCAGAAGCCGCAGTGCCCTGCCAAGGAAACCTCAGCCCCACCAGACGGCATTTAATTTCTATGTGAATCAAATTCAAAACAAATTCCAGCACTGAGACACTGGTTCTGAGATTAACCCTCAATTCTCCTGCAGCCTGTGGCCTCCCACCCAGCACATGGATGGCAGAGATAGGGTGGCAGAGACACTGACAGGGTCCGGGAGCTTCCAAGGGCTCTACCATTACCCAATACCCAACATGCCAAGGAGGCCAGGACAGGAGGTTGTGGACAGGAAGCCACAGGCAGAGGGCAGCCCCATGTGGACAGGCCATTCACACTGAGGTAGGGGCCTCATGTCTATATTGGTTGTCATCTCCGTTGGCTGGGAGAGCCTCGGGACCCCGGCTTCCCCGCCTCACAAGGCCCCAATAGTCCAGGGCACAAAGAGCTCTTGTTCAGCCCTCAGTTCCATCACTGACCAGCCACCCAAGCAGAGCTTCTCGCCCAGGTCCAGCCACCCTAGAAGTCAGTTGGTAGACATATGACTGAGCAAACTCCAGGACACTGGGACCCACAGCACTGCCTAAGAGAAATGTCCCTGTCCACACTTGGTGGCCCCCAGAGAAAACAGGACCTGCAAACCCTGAAGACCTCTAGTTTACTGGTGGTTCCTTTCAGGAGCAGGATGCTGAAGCCCAGAGTGGAAGCTGTGGGATCCCAGCTTCACTGATGGGTGAGAGGAAAGGATGAGCAGCAGTGGCTTCATGGAGGAACCAGAGTGGCCAGACAGCCTCTGTGTCCCAGTCACCAAACCCCAGGCCTCAAAGACAGCTACAGATCCACAGGGATGTCACATAAAGAGATAAGTAGGACACCAGGCAGGTGCTTGGAAAGCCCCAGAGCCACCTCGACGACAGGCTTTCTTCCTGGAGCTGGCCTACCAGGTGCAGGGCACAGACAGGGTGGCCAGGCTGGAGGAAGCAGCTGTGACATGCTCTGATCTGGGAGCCGCTGGCAGCCTCTCCACACAGGCCAGACCACTTCCCTGGCCACAACTACCTCAGGTATCGCTAAGAAAAACAAACGCAGCTTGAGGCTTGCCTTTTTCCATTCCCTCGTCCGGCTGCTGGTCTCCAGGTGCAGCGCCTGCCAGCTGGGCGGCCGTGCTTCCTCCTGCGGCCAGAGGCACCAGGCCAGCAGAGAACCACTGGGAGGGGCAGGGGAGGACGCGGGCTGGTCCTCGGGTCATAGAACCCGGCGGCCTCATGCCACCCAGGTCGGGGGCTACCCTTCTGTGGCAGCCCCAGCACAGCCACCTGCCAACCAGACTGGCCCAGCCCACAGACATCCCTTAGTGATTAGCCCTCTCAAGAAAGCAGGCTGATCATCGCCCAGCCCAGGCCACCAGGCCTGCAGTGCAGCCAGCCACTCTGCCCCACCCTCATCTGGCAGAGCCCCAAGCTTTCACCTCACACCTGCACCCTGGGGACTCCAGAAGCCCTCCACCCCTTAGCACAATGCCCATGCCACTCGAAAAGTTAGCTTCTAAATATGTCCAGGTTGGTGGTCTGCTGCACCTGGCCCACCATCCATGCACCCAAAGTCAGCAGGTATGGGCACAGCAGGCAAAGGTCAGAGCCAGGGGTAGCAGAGGGCTGCCTACCTGGTGAATGAGTACCTCAAACCCTACACTGGGCTCCTGGACCCAGAACCAGAGGGAAGGGACCACCACAGGCCTCCAGTGGAGCACAGTTGGAGGGGACTCCATGAGGGACCCTCCTGGCCTCCTCAAACATGAGCTTTGGTTACAGTAAAGAATGATGCTACTGGGCTGTCCTCTGGCTTCCTAGAAAAGTTGACAGCTAAGGCCAACCTGGAGCATGGAGGCCCTGCTCCCCACTTCCCAGAGGCTTGTCTCCAAGTGGGGCCTGACCTTACCCACTTCCCCAGACAACTGTGCCTCCTCCTAAAGCCCCCTCCCCAACACTCACCCCCAGCCCAGTGAGAGGAGTAGGTACCACAGGAGTACCCGCCACCTGCAGGGACAATACACAAAGGGAGCTAGTAGTGCTCCCAAGCCAGGATTAAGAGGGCCCAGTGCTGGCCCCTGACAGGTGTCATTTTTCTGCGACCAGGTGATCCGAGCCAGACCCTTATCAGCTCATCACTCCTCCTGAGTCCAGGGCCCACAGCCCAAAGGGAGGAATCGTGTGTGCAGATTCTTTCCCAGGAGAAAATCTACCCACACACTTCTCCCATTGTCCTCAACATCGAGAGGCCCCTGGGCAGGCAGCAGGCAGCGCCCTTGACTAGGGCCACCTTGGAGTCGACCCACCTGGGAGACCTCAGTCCCTCTGATGGCCTCGGGGTCCCTGGGCCATGGGTACTGGCAGAATCCCCCCTCCTTAGAAGGCTGGAAACCAGGTCCCTCCACACACCACCCCCCATCCTCCCTTGACCTGAGTGTGCCCCCCCAGCCAGAAGCCCTACCCTATATACCCCTTGCCTGACTTTTGGAGGTCTCACCCACAAAGCCACATCCAAGGGGTCTTGACAGTCTCCCTGTGGCCCCTTGGTAGTCCTAGACATGGTGATAAGGTCCTTCTCATGGGTACCCCTCCCCTTCTCCTCCCCTCTCCCTCCGCCACTGCTCCTGATGCAAAACTACTCTCTTGACACCAGGCTTGTGGCCACATGGACCCTCCAGATGGAATCCTCAGAGCGCTCTGCTCTCCATGGCCTCTCCCCCAAACTCTGGTGCCCAAAGCACTGGAGTTAGGTCCAGGGCCACAGTGGCAAGGACAGGAGCAAGATTAGACCAGCTGTCCAACCACCCCCAATCCAGATGGCCACCGGCTGTGGCAGAACGTCTGCTCACACAGCTGAGGGAGCCAGGTGGCCGTGGCTTCCTCCTCACCTCAGGCCCCAGCGCAAGGCCTGCACACAGCACCACCCGTCACGAGGCCCCAGCCTAGAGTCCCATCCTGGCCCCATATTCTCACCTGCCTCTATCGGGTCTCTGTATTGGGGGCCCAGGGCAGAGTCCCCCAAGGACTGTGAAGAGGATCAGGGCAAACTGGGGATCAGGGCAGGGTGGCCCCCCAGAGCAGACTGGCTGGGAGAAGGGAGGAAGGAGGACAAACATTGGAGACCATAGATGCAGGAAGTTCCTGGTGCCCCCAAAGCATCTCCTCAGTCTGTCTGCCTGCCCCTTCCACCTGTCTCCCCACTCCTGCCCAGACTCACCTGGGAGACAGTCTCTCTAATGGCCTCAGGGTCCCTGGGCCATGGGTACTGGCAGAATCCCCCCTCCTTTGAAGGCTGGAAACCAGGTCCCTCCACACACCACCCTCCATCCTCCCTTGACCTGAGTGTGCCCACCCTCCCGCACCCCGCAGCCAGAAGCCCCACCCTATATACCCCTTGCCTGACTTTTGGAGGTCTCACCCACAAAGCCACATCCAAGGGGTCTTGACAGTCTCCCTGTGGCCCCTTGGTAGTCCTAGACATGGTGATAAGGTCATTCTCATGGGTCCTCCCCTCCCTCCACTCCTGGTGCAAAACTACTATGTCCTGATTACCCCCTCCCCAGAGTGCTCTGCTCTCCATGGCCTCTCCCCCAAACCCTGGATCCAGGCACGGTTGTCCTGAGGTGTGTCTCCATGGACAGCACCTTCCTATCATCCAAACTCCTGACTGTTAGCTCCAGGCACCACCATTCCTGTCCCCAAGCCACAGAGTTACCTCTCTTACTGCCAGTCCAACCCTGGTCACCCACAGGCAAGCCTCAGCCCCCAGCGCCACACACAGCCCCCTATGCCCCACTGGAGCTGTCCCATTTTCTTGGCAGCACCTTAACTTGCTCCTCACCCCCTCACAGGCCCATCGTGCAGCTTCATCATTCTATACCAGGTTTACTCCTCTGGTCCCAAGAAACTGCCCTCCCTCTCCCCTCCAGGGACCAGCTCAGTACCCCACCTCTGAGAAGCCAGCAGGCATGCAGCCACATGGACCTTCCAGTTGGGCCCTAGGCTAGGTGTATGGAGAAGCAGAGAGAGCCCTCACCTTCCTGACCTTGCATACACAGCCACATAATAGCAGCCCCTCCAGAGTGCCACCTCAGAATAGTGTTGGGGCAACCTCTTCAGCCAGGGCCCCCACCTGGCCCCCAGACCACTCTAGTAACCCAATAATCACCTGCACCCTGGCTCCCCACGCAGTCAGGGCTGGGGACAGCGCTATGAAGAACTGTGGAGGCAGCCTCTGTGTGCAGGAGCCAGACAGTGTGCTGAAAGAAAGCAGGTTCTCCTCAGTCCAAGAAAGATCCTGAATATATAAAGTACTCTTACAACTCAACAACAAAAAGAGAAACTCAACCAAAAATTGGACAAAGGAACGGAACACACATTTCTCCAAAGAAGACACACAGATGTCCAACAAGCCCATGAGCTCTTCACCAGGGATGTGCAAATAAAAACCACCCTATATACCCCTTGCCTGACTTTTGGAGGTCTCACCTACAGGCCCACATCCAAGGGGTCTCAACAGTCTCTCTGGCCCACCAGAGAAAGCAGTCACACCCACCAGGATGGCTAGAATAAAAATAATTAAAAATTATAAAACCAGAGAATAACAATCATTGATGAGGATGTGAGGAAACTGGAGGCTTTGTTCACTGCAAGTGGGAATGTGACACGATGCTCCCACTGTGAAATACAGTTTGGTGGTTCCTCAAAATATTAAATATAGACTTATCATGTGACCTAACAATTCCACTTTAGTGTATACCCAGAAGAATTAAAAACATACGTCCACAAAAAAAACTTGTACACAATGTTCACAGCAGCATTGCCCACAATAGCCAAAAGGTGGGAACAGTCCCAATATCAACTGAACGGATGGAGAAAAACTGCATGTGTCCATCCAGTGGAATATTTTCAGTCACAGAAAGGAACAAAGCACTAACACACACTATAACATGGATGAATATTGAAAATGATATGCTCAGTGAAACAAGCCAGACACAAAAGGCCACATATCGTATGATTCCATTTCTATGAAACATCCAGAATAGGCAAATCCAGAGACAGAAAGTGGATTAGTGGTTGCCAGGGCTGGGGGTGGGGCGGTGGGATATGAGGTTTCTGGGATGATGAAAATATTCTGGAATTAGATAGAGTGCTGGCTGCATAGCCTTGTGGATGAACTAAAAACCACTGAACTGCTATAACAGGGTAAATTTACAGGATATGAGTTACATTTCAATAACAAAAAGAGCCTCACACCCAGTTGGCCCCCAGAGGGCCTTAACTGCCTTTCAGACCTGCTTCAATGCCCCTCACATGCCAATGCCCACCCTGGCTAGGGGAGTCCTCAGTGCCATGCCTGGTGCTGCCGCCTCCACGCAGGCCTCCAGGCAGCCTGAACCAGAGATGTGGGACCAGCCTGCAGACCTCACAGGAGGGCCCCACCTCCCCAAGCCAGCCTATAAATGCTTCCTGCAGAATGTGGGGTGGGGCATCAACACTATGAGACAGCCTCAGGGCTCATGCCACCCCTCCCTACTTCTTTTAAAGAATAACCAAGGTAGAAGCCACAGGCCTCCACTCACCTGGGGCAGCACTATGATGCAGGTCTAGCAATCTCTGGGAAGGGGGAGGGGGGGGGTCTCTTTGAGGGCTGCCTAAGCAAACATCAGGATCTCTAAGAAATGGACAGCAAAGTGCCTAGGAGCCGGGCACAGTTCTCAAAAAGCCCCAGACTCGGCCCCTGGCTGCCCGCTCAGGAGGCAGAAGGGCCTTTCCCCTGGAGTCTGGAGAGTCCCTTCCTCAACAGGTTTCAGCATACATCTGAGGACAAGGCCAAGAAAGGGGCCAGGTGCTGGTGCTCTCCACCCCAATGCAGGCCAAAGCTTCCAGCCCACCCAGGTCCATGAGTATGTATCCCAAATTCACCAAGAGACTCAGGGCAGCCCTCCTTCTGGGGGCCAGGGCCCCCCCTTTCCAAGAGGGCATCTGGCCAAGAAGTCTAGGCCCCCCAGGACAGGCATCTCCAAAGCCCCTGGAGAACCAGATGGAAATGCCACCTGCTAATCATGCCTGAGAAGAAGAGCCAGGCCTGAGAGGAGAGCCAGTGGGCGGCCTGGAAGGTCCTGCCTAGTGGCCAGAGGCCAGAGGAGGGCAGCAGGAGCAGGGCAGCAGCTCATGTGTTGGGTTGCAGCCTCAAGGAGGGGGCAGGGAGGACTCCCACCACCCACGTGACCCTCCCCCAGGCCAGCCTCTCTGGGTTTCTGGGCTGTAACTGGAGCTGCCCTGACTGTGAGCCTCGGTGCCAGGCAGAGATTTCGGAGAGGGGGAAGGGATAAGCGGGCCTGGATCAGGTCCTTCCTCCTGCTCCCTCTGCCCTGTGCAGCACATTGAGAGGCCCCCTGGCTCCAGACAGACCCTGTCTCCCGTGGGCAATCTCCTCCTCCCTCTCCCTCTGGCTTCTGCCCCTTTGCTGGGCCAGGTGAAAGGACCCTAGAACCCCAGCCCAGCAGGTCACCGTGGGCCAAAGAGGCCTCCATACACAGTAGCATAAAACACAGTGTGTGTTGCCCCTCTCCTCCTCCCAGGACTGGCCCTTCCTGAAGCAAAAAGCAGGGTAAAGTCAGCTGGCCGGAGGACCCATGGTGTGCCAAGCTTTCCCCACATGCTACATGTCCACCAGGACCTTTCTCTGACAGGGAGCTAAAATACACACTAACAGCTCAAGACTTCCTC
>NW_006299387.1:25502-26484 GCF_000327345.1 Myotis davidii | reverse complement strand
GGGGGGGGGGGGGCAGCTGGGAGCCAAGACCCTAACCTCCCCCTGACTGATCTTCCCCAGGAGGAGTGGGCAGCAGCAGAGCTTAGGCAAAGCACAGCTGGGGCAGACAAGCCAGAGCAGACAAGCCCGGGGTGTGTCTGGAGCCTGGGGAACAGACCTGTGGCTGGGCCAGGACAGCAAGAAGGCACAGCTGGCTGACAGGCCAGTGTGACTCACCCGTGGACCTGCGGCCAGACGGCCATCCTCTGACCCTCCCTCTGCCCATGAGGGCGAGGTGAAGGCTGCACAGATGGCGCGCAGGGGTGTGCCAGCCTCCACACAGCCTGGGCCCCAGACAGGGCCAGACCCACCAGCAGCCAGGAGAGGGCCTTGGGGTGGGGGCTCCAGATAAGACACGGAGCTGACCCCGAAAGACAACCCAGGAGAAAGGAACAGAAGGAGAAGGAGGGAGCGGGGGACACAAAGGAAAAGTTTCCCATGAAAATATTTTATTTTCTTTGAGAACAGGATACACCTGCAGGGCTCCTCGCCCAGTCGGCCTCTCCCCGCCCTGGCGGTGCCACATTTCTGGACCAACAGGGCCCTCTGCCGGCCAGGCCACCGCCTGCCGGCGCGGGGGCCAGGGGCTAGGGAACAGGTGAAGGGTGAAGGGCGGAGGGTGGCAGCGGGGCGCGGCAGAAGGGAAGGGCACCTCGGACAGGTGCCAGGCCGAGAGAATGGGCCATAGCTTCAGGGTCGGTGCGGGGGGAGGGGGGAGAGGAGGCGGATAAGAGTCGGAGGGCTCCCCTAACTATGCCACCCCAAACTTAAGTGTGCCCATATGCGTATCGCAGCGAGGGTCCCCAAAGGTCGCTGTGTTGTATGTCCCAGATAGAGGAGCGAGGAGTGAGGAAGGGCAGGAAGAAACCGCGAGAGGGGCGCGCGGAAACCATGCGCACTGCTGCTGCTCAGGAGAAGCGCACAGCGCAACGACCCCCAAGAC
>NW_006299387.1:18590-24386 GCF_000327345.1 Myotis davidii | reverse complement strand
GTGGGCCGGAGCGGGCCCGGGGTGGAGCTCGAGGCCGGGACGCCGGGGGTTAGGGCTGATGGGGACCCGGTGTCAAGCCCGAGCTGAATGGAGTCGGTCCGCTCCCCGGGGAGTTTGGAGAAAAGGGAGCCGAACAGCAGGTGATGTCCGCGCCCTTGGCGAAACCTGACCGCTCAGGAAGCGAGGGGCGGGGTTAGAGGCGCTACTCCCTGGTCTGTTGGCCTGGGAATTGGACTACCTGGCCAGCTCAGGCCCCAGCCGAGAGGCTCAAGCTTTTGGGACCTCTGTCTCCCCGTCCTTAAATCGAAGATGAGGTAGAGGCTAAGGCCATAGTACTGCCGATCCTCTGGAAGGAGGGGGCTCTAGGGGACGAGGGGAAGGCCTGGAGTTGGTAGAGGCAGAAAGGAGAAGAGATGGAGCCACTTTTGAAGCAAATCGTGTCACACCGAGACACCCAAATCTAAATTAAAATAAATATATTAGCAGACACAGGAGGGGGTATGGCATCAAGGAGAATCTTTACAAGCCTTCTGGGCTAGGGGTTTCCCCTGTCCTGCGGGGGGAGGGGGGGCGGGGGGGAGAGCTTGGCTCTGAGTCCCGCTGAGCTGCGCTTGATGCCCACACGTTGGCAGCCTTTAGATGACAGTGAGGGGCCCGGAGACTGGGGCAGCGGGGCAGAATGTAGCTCCCTATCAGCATCTGAACATGGAGAACCTGCCTTCAGGCCCAGTGCCCTCAGTCCTTGGTGACCAGTCTCCTGATGAGAGGCAAAGCAAGGGGGTGGAAAATGCACTTCTCAGTTCCTGCCTCTCCCGGAAGGCCATCCAGGTGAGCATGCTTTGTCCTCCTGGGGAGCTTCTGGTGCATGACTGGGTGAGGGGTGGGCAAGTCATTCTCTCTCTCTGCCTGTTTCCCCATCTGAGACCCATCAACGTCCAGGGAGTTGTGGCTCTTTCTAAGCTGCAATGTCATGTTATGGAAGCCCTGCCGTGGCTTTGCCTCTCCATGGGTGTGACAGCCTGTCATTCCTCACTCCAGAGACCTTTCTGTGGGAGGGGGTTCTCCCTTGCCCACTTGGTCACCTCACCAACAGGCTAGCACAAGAGAGAGCTCCAGCCCACCCGGGCTGCAGGCCTGGGGGCACCCCGCCCTCCCCACCACAGCCGGCACAGCCTACAGTGCCTTCACCTGAAGGCCTGGCCCCACACCCGGGAAGTGTGAGGCATGGCGTGGGGGGCACAGAGTGATGACATGTTTAAAGGCACTGAGATGTCGTCCAAGAAAAATGAAGTGTGAGATTGTAAATGTGTGTCTGGAAGGCACTGCTGGCGTTACTAGTACAGAACTCCCTTCTTTGAGAGCTCAGGGTTCTTGTTAGCTGCCCAGTGAGTGTGAGCAAGGCAGCCACCTGAGGCCAGCCTGGGACCCATGGGCAGCAGCTGGTACAAGGGTCTGGAAAGATGAGCACCTCCTGTGGACTCTGAAAGGGGAAGGCCACCGTGGTCCTGTCAGCTCAGCCAGCCCTAAGCAACTCCACTGTACCCCATTTGAAACCCCAGATATCAGCAGAAGAGGGGTTCCAAGAGACCCCTTCAGTGTGGAACAAGGCCTACAGAAGAACCAGGCTTTACCAGGCCACATGGTGGAGGCAGCACCCAATGCAGGCAACATAGGGTACACCTGAGTCTGGGAAAGCCACCTCAGCCCCTGCCCCTGCACCTGGGGAGATGGCAACTGGTGGAGATGGTACCACCAGCTACCCACACCTCACCTGGACCTTGGACACAGCCAAGCCTTAAACCCCCCATCCATCAGGCCTGGCTGCCTTGCCCCATCCCTGCCTGCATTCTAACCCTACCCCCTACCCCCCAGTGACTGGGCGGGGTAGGGGGAGGAGTGAAGGTGGCCCTCTCCAGAGGGTACCTTAAGGTTCCCACCTCTGTGCCTGTAGCTACTGCCTCCCCCACACCCAGTCCAGTCCACCTATGCTAACTCTGGTCACCTGTAACACCTCCCCTGGCCACTACACTCGTGTCCAGGCTGGAGAAGGAAAGTGAATTCATGGAGAACAGCTATTGATAAGCTAGCACCTGCTCAGTTGATCCTGGATGGTCATCTTTTGACCTATTTGTATATGTAATGAACCTTGTGGATTTTCACTTCAATTATTTATCACCTCACTGCCAGATCCTCATTTGCTACTTTGTTTTTGATAATTTTCCAACAATTTGAAGGGCACAGGGCAAGCTTTGGGACAAATGCCTGAGCCCAGCTTCCTGCTTTCCCAGCTCAGTCCCCTCAGAGATCATCTCACTGGCCTCAGGCACAGCATGAGGAGCAATGTTTTCCCCAAGAGCAGATGTCTCTCAACAAGCATGGTGTGCTCTGGGCAATGGCAACGTGGCCCTACATCAGAGAAGCTGAGCTTTAGGCTTCCTTCATCCCTGTGGCCACCAGGCCTGCCTGGCACAGACTAGCTGGCCAGGAGAGGACAAGTTGGCAGGGACTACAGCTGCCCTGCACAGAGTAAGGCAGACAAGGAATGGTCCAGACTGGGCTGGGTTTGTCTCCGCCCTGCACACTTGCCTAACAAGGGTTAGAACATGCACAGCCCCAAGAGGGCCACATGGGTGCCCGGAAGTGCTATGTGCTCTGAAGCAGAGCCCATTCAAGGGTGAAAAGCATAAAGGCAGCACGCCATGAATGCTGACCAGACCCGGTGTGTTTGCAAATGTCCGTGAGACCTCAGCCCTGTGAGCTGCCGGGGTCAGCACAACAGGTCCTGAGCGTGTTGACACAGGGAAGAGCCTGACCATGCAGAAGGCTGCCAAGGCCTCATCAAACAACAAAGTCCTGCTAAGTCAGGGGTGGCCATCATGACATCAGGCTGGATGAGGGCAAGCTACCCAACAATAGTGAGGCCTCAATGGTCCTTTCAGAGACCTCTCAGTCACCTCTTTCTCAGGCCAGAGACAGAGAGAGAGCGGAGGGGACAGGAGGTCCACCTTCCCAGTTGGCTGGGATGGCCATGTTGCCAGGCTGC
This sequence comes from Myotis davidii, assembly GCF_000327345.1. Taxonomy (NCBI): domain Eukaryota; kingdom Metazoa; phylum Chordata; class Mammalia; order Chiroptera; family Vespertilionidae; genus Myotis; species Myotis davidii. The sequence goes on along the minus strand of NW_006299387.1, from coordinate 21,343 downwards.
TGCCTGGGAGGGGGAGCAGTTCTCCCAGGTGGTCTGGGAGAGTGGGTGAACAGCCACTTATCAGGAAGCATTGCCTAATTGGGAAGGTTTATGGGGCCAGGCAGGGGGTCTCCCTGGGGGAGACAGCGAAAGCCACTTATGAGTCATTTGAAACTGAGCTGGACAAAGAGCTCAAGGAGAAATGATCCCACCCAGGCTGCCAGTCTGGGCAGAATGAGCTCATGGGCTGTGGAGCATGCGTGCTTCCATGCATGTGTGTGTGGTGTGTGGCTGAGCGGGGTGGGGAGAGAACTGGTGCTCAAGCAGCTGGGACTGGGAATTGGAGCCCAGCAGGGCCTTCACCATAGCCCTCTCCCTGCATGGCCAGGCTGCCCCCTGCAGGTTGGCAAGGAAAAGGCCCAGCATGTAGTCTAGCATCCTGGTCCAGCATCCAGTTCAGCATCCTGGTCCAGCACGCACACACCCTCTGGACAGTGCCCAGCACAGTACCTTTCTTGGGGCAGATGCCAGATAGATGTGGAGGTTATTCTTCATGATGAGACACTGTTCATATCGTCTTGTCCTCTGTGAAACACATGTTGGAGACTGGATATATGATGCGCAATTTTTAACGTATTTCAAAAGTTTTAAAACATTGTTTTGAAAGAAATGTAGATTTGCATGCAGTTGTAAAAAATAGAGAACCTTTGTACCCATCACCCATTTCCCCCAATGGTAGCATCTTGCAAAACCTTAGAACAATATGCCAGGAAATTGACACTTGCTACATGTACTCATCTGTGTTCACATGCATAGTTCTGTGCACTTTTATCACACATGGAGGTTTATATGTCTACCACCATAGTCATACTGAACATCTCCATCAACACAGGATCCCTCATACTCCTCCCCCTACCTCCCGGCATGCTAGTCTGCTATCACTTGTATGTTCAAAAATGCTATATACCTGGAATCATACAGTATGTAACCTAAGATTGGCTTTTGCATTGAGCATAATTCTCTAGAAATTCACCCAGGTTGTCAAACGTATCCATAGTTCCTGTTTATTGCTTCAAAGCAATTCACTGTATGGATGTCCCATAGTCTGTTTAACCATTTGCCTGTTAAAAGACATCTGGGCTGCATCCAGTTTCGGCTACTACAAACAAAACTACTGTAAACATTAATGTACTAGTACAGGGTTTGTGTGAACATGGGCTTTGTTTCTCTGGGACTAATGCCCAGGAAGGCAATAGCAGGGTAAGGTGGTTGCATGTTCAGTGTTGTAAGAAACTGCCAAACCGTTTCCAGGCGGGCTGGCCATTCACTCCCATCAGTAGTGTGTGAGTGGTCTAGTTTCTCACCTCCTCATCAGCACTTGGGTTGTTGCTGTTTTTATTTTAGTCATTCTGATAGGAGGTAGTGGTATATAATTGTGGTTTTAATTTGCATTTACCTAACAGCTAATGATGTTGAATATTAATGATCTTTATCTGCCCTCTGTATCTCTTTGGTGAAATGCTTGCTCATCTTTTGCCCATTTTCTTCTTGGATTATTTTATATTGAGTTTTGAAAGTTTTTTATATATTAAAGGTACGATTCTTTTGTCAGATGCCTGCTTTGCAAATATTTTCTCCCAATCTGTAGCTTGTCTTCTCATCCCCTTCCTATGGGCTTTTGTAGAGCAAAACTTTTTCATATTGATGAGGTTTATCAATGGGTTTTTTTTTCCATTGGTGATGTCTAAACTCTTTGCCTAGCCTAAGATTCTAAAGATTTCTCCTTTTTAAAATACAAGTTTAATGTTTCTATGGTTTACATTTAAGTCCATGACCCATTTCAAGTCAGTTTTTTTCTAAACTGTGAGGTTTAGATCGAGGTTCATTTTTTTGGCCAATTGCTTCAGCACCATTCGTGGGAAAGGCTCCTTTCTCCTCTGAAGCGCTTTTGCACGCCTGTCAAAGATCAGTTGTGATGTCTGTGTGGGCCTCTTTGTGGCTTCTGTTGCCTTCCAAAAATGACAACACACTGTCTTTTTTGTTAAAAATATTTTTATATCTTTCAGAGAGGAAGGGAGAGGGAGAGAGAGAAACATCATTGATGAGAGAATAATTGATCTGCTGCCTCCTGCACCGGGGATCGAGCCCACAATCCAGGCATATGCCCCGACTGGGAATCGAACCATGACCTTCTGGTTCATAGATTGACTCTCAAACACTGAGCCACGCAAGCCAGGCCCACACTGTCTTTTTTTTTAAATTAAATTTATTGTTGAAAGTATTACAAAGGTTTCCTTTTTCCCCCCAATGACACCTTCTAGCCCGCCCACAACCCCTCTTCAACCTCCCACCCCCCTTCCAAGACCTTCACCATCCTATTGTCTGTGTCCATGAATTATGCATATACGCAAGTTCTTTGGTTGATCTCTTCCCATCTACCCACCCTCTGCTGCCTTCCCTTTGAGTTTTCCCAGTCTGTTCCATTCTTTCAACTCTCTGGATCCATTTGGTTAAACAGTTTATTTTGTTCATTAGTTTCACATATGCGTGAGATCATGTGATACTTGTCCTTCTCTGACTGACTTACTTTGCTTAGCATAATACTCTCCAGGTCCCTCTATGCTGTCTCAAAGGGTAAGAGATCCTTCTTTTTTATTGCTGCATAGTATTCCATGGTGTGAAGGTACCACAGCTTTTTTATCCACTCATCTACTGATGGGCACTTGTGCTTGCTTCCAAATCCTGGCTATTGTAAATAATGCTGCAGTGAACGT
>NW_006299387.1:17457-18353 GCF_000327345.1 Myotis davidii | reverse complement strand
GGTGTATCATTACCAAATATGTTCTCCCATACAGTGGTTTCTTTTGCTGTGCAGGCACTTTTTATTTTGATGTAGCCCCATTTGTTTATTTTTCTCCTTAATTTCCTTCGCCCTAGGAGATGTATCCATAAACATATTGCTACGAGAGGTGTCTGATATTTTGCTGCCTATGGTTTCTTCTATGATTTTTGTGGTTTCACGACTTACATTTAAGTCTTTTATCCATTTTTAGTTAATTCTAGTGTATGGTGTAAATTGGTGGTCTGGTTTCACTTCTTTGCAAGTATCTGTCCAATTATCACCATTTATGGAAGAGACTGTCTTGACTCCATTGTATGTTCTTGCCTCCTTTGTCAAATATTAATTGAGCATAATGGCTTGGGTCAATTTCTGAGATCTCTGTTCTGTTTCATTGCTATATATGCCAGTTCCTGTGCCAGTACCAGGCTGTTTTGATTGCGGTGGCTTTGTAGTATAACTTGATATTTGGTATTGTGATCCCTCCAACTTTGTTCTTCTTTCTCAAGATTGCTGAGGCTATTTGGGGTCTTTTTTAGTTCCATATAAATTTTTGGAATATTTGTTCTAGATCTGTGAAATATGCCATTGGGATTTAAATAGAGATTGCATAGAATCTTCAGATTGCTTTGGGTAGTATGGACATTTTAATGATGTTAATTCTACCAATCCATGAACATGGTATATTCTTCCACTTGTTTATATCTTCCTCTATCTCTTTTTTCTTTTTTTTTTAATTAAATCTTTATTGTTCAGATTATTACATTTGTTCCTCTTTTTCCCCCCCATAACTCCCCTCCTCCCAGTTCCCACCCCACCCTCCGTCCTCACTCCCCACCCACTGTCCTCATCCATAGGTGCACGAGTTTTTTCCAGTG
>NW_006299387.1:14122-16258 GCF_000327345.1 Myotis davidii | reverse complement strand
TGGGGGGGGCGGGTGGGCCGCTCGGGATCAACAGGGTGGGCCGGAGCGAGCAGTTATGGTGGCTCTCAGTTCCGTCCCTAGGGGCTCTGCCTCTCTGAGTCCCAGCAACTGCTGCAAACCTCGAAGAGAAAGCCGCCTTCGAGTTCCGACTGAAGCCAGACAGTCCCGCCTCTCCCGTTTGAGTCTGGGTCCCTAGAGCCTCCCCAGATCTGGAGCTCAGAGTCCGAGACTCCCTCCCGATTGGAAACACCAACCGCGCCCTCCGCCGCCAGCCCGCTCGGCGCGCACTCTGCGCCTGAGTGTTTCACTTCAGCACTGCGCCTCCTCTGAGTCTCCTCTATCTCTTTTTTCAATGTCCTGTAGTTTTTCGAGTACAAGTGTTTTACCTCTTTGGTTAAGTCTATTCCTAAGTGTTTTGATTTTTTTGTTGCAATGGTAAATGGGATTATTTGTTTGGTGTCTCTTTCTGAGAATTCATTCTTGAAGTATAAAAATGCCATCAATATTTGGATGTTTATTATGTATCCTGCTACATTGCCAAATTCATTTACTAAATCTAATAATGTTTTGGTGGAGCCTTTAGAGTTTTCTACGTACAATATCATGTCATCTGCAAATAATGAGTTTTACTCCCTCCTTTCCAATTTGAATGCTTTTATTTCTTCTTCTTGTCTTATTTCTGTGGCTAGGAATTCCAGGACTATGTTGAATAAGAGCAGTGAAAGCAAACATCCCTGTCTTGTTCCTGTTCTTAGGGGAAACGGTTTTAGTTTTTGCCCATTGGATATTTTTATCAAAAATTGGTGTTGTATTTTGTCAAATGCTTTTTCTGTATCTATTGATATGATCATGAGATTTTTCTGTTTCAGGTTGTTGTGATGTATCACGTTTATTGATTTGTGAATCTTGGACCAGTCTTGTATCCCTGTAGTAAATCCCACTTGGTCATGGTGTATGATCTTTTTAACATATTGCTGGATCCACTTTGCTAATATTTTATTTAAGATTTTAGCATCTATGTTCATCAGGGATATTGGCCTATTTCTCTGGTTTTGGAATTAGGATAATGCTGGCCTCATAAAAAGGGCTAGGAAGTGTTCCTTCCTCTTGGATTTTTTGGAATAGTTTGAGGATATAGCTGTTAGTTCTTCTTTGAAAGTTTGGTAAAGCTCCTCTCTGAAGCCATCTGGATCAGGACTTTTGTTTGCTGGGAGTTTTTTGATGACTGATTCTATTCATCAGTTGTTATTGGCCTATTCAGGTTTTTTTATTCTTCTTGATTCAGTTTTGGGAGATTATATTTTTCTAGGAATTTGTCCATATCATCCACATTGTCCAGTTTGTAGGCATATAGTTGTTCATAGTATTTTCTTAACAATCCTATGTACTTCTGTAGTGTCAGAGGTTACTTCTCCATTTTCGTTTCTGATTTTTTTATATATATTTTTATTGTTTCCAGAAAAGAAAGGAGAAAGCGAGAGAAAGAGAGAGAGATCAATGATAAGACAGAATAATTGATCAGCTACCTCCTGCATGCCCCATACTGGGGATCAAGCCTGCAACCCAGCCATATGCCCCAACTGAGAATCGAACCCTGATCTCCTGGTTCATAGGTTGATGCTCAATCATTGAACCACTCCAGCCAGGCATCATTTCTGATTTTATTAATTTGGGACCTCTCTCCTGGTTTCTTAATGAGTCTGGCTAACAGTTAATCGATCTTGTTTATCTTTTCAAAGAACCAGCTCTTGGTTTCATTGATCTTTTGTATTGTTTTTTTAGTCTCTATGTCATTTATTTCTGCTCTCATCTTTATTATTTCCCTCCTTATACTTACTCTGGACTTTTCTTGTTGTTCTCTTTCTAATTATTTAAGTTGTATGGTTAGATAGTTTATTATTAATTTTTCTAGCTTTTTTGAGATAGTCCTGTAGTGCTATGAACTTCCCTCTCAGGACTGCTCTTACTGTGTCCCAGAGATCTTGGGTGTGTTCACTGTCATTTGTTTTCAGGAAGTTTTTTATTTCTTTCTAGATTTCATTGGCAACCCATTTGTCTATAATAATAAAAGCGTAGTATGCTAATTAGACTGGACAGCCAAACAACCTTCCGGACGCCATTCTGGTTGAAGCTACT
>NW_006299387.1:3164-13944 GCF_000327345.1 Myotis davidii | reverse complement strand
CAATTTCATTGTTACAAATTGAACATAATTAAAGCATAGTGATTAATCACAAAAACAATATGTAATTATATATGTGTTTTCCAATGGTCTTCGGCGACCCCTGTGAAAGGGTCATTCGACCCCCAAAGGGGTCGCGACCCACAGGTTGAGAACCGCTGCTATAGTTGATTTCCAGTTTCATTCCATTGTGATCTTAGAAGATGCTTGATATGATTTCAGTCCTCTTGAACTTGTAGAGACTTGTTTTGTGTCCTAACATGGGGTCTATCTTTGAAAATGACCCATGTGCACTTGAGAAAAATGTATATTCTGCAGCTTTGGGGTGAAATGGTCTATAAATGTGAATTGAATCCATCTGATCCAGTGTGTCATTTAGAGTCACTGTTTCCTTATTAATTTTTTGTCTGGAATATCTATCCAGTGAAGTCAGTGGGTGTTAAAGTCCCCAATCTAACTATATTGCTGTTGATCTCTTCCTTAAAGTCCTCTAGAAGTTTGGTGTTTTTTTAATGTATTTAGGTGCTCCTATATTGGGTGCATATATGTTTACCAGATAGCTTGCTGAATATAATAATCTTGGTTTCAGATCCTTACTATTCATTACCTTGAGTACTTCATGCTATTCCCCTCTGACCTATAGAGTTTCTGATGAAAAATCAGCTGGCAGACTTATGGGAGCTCTTTTGTAGGTAATAAATTGCTTTTCTCTTGCTGCCTTAAAGATTCTCTTTGTCTTTTATTTTTGGCATTTTAATTATGATGTGTTTGGGCATGGGCTTGCTTGGGTTCTTCTTGCTTGGGACTCTCTGTGCCTCCTGAATTTGTGTGACTTTTCCCTTCACCAGGTTAGGGAAGTTTTCTGCCATTATTTCCTCAAACACATTATCCCAGCGATGGGCAAATTACGGCCTATGGGCTGGATCCAGCCTGTTTGAAATGAATAAAACTAAAAAAAAAAAAAAAGACCGTACCCTTTTATGTAATGATGTTTACTTTGAATTTATATTAGTTCACACAAACGCTCCATCCATGCTTTTGTTCCGGCCCTCCAGTCCAGTTTAAGAACCCATTGTGGCCCTCAAGTCAAAAAGTTTGCCTACCCCTGCATTATCCCTTGCTTGCTTTCTTCTCCTTCTGGCATTCCTATTATACGAATGTTGTTACATTTCATGTTGTCCCACAGCTCCTTTAAGCTGTCAAATCACACAATCAGAGAACCAAAAAGAAAAAACAATTGAAAAACAGGAGTTTTCTACCCTGTCTTCTAATTCACCAATCCAATCCTCAGCTTCCCCTAACCTGCTGTTTATTCCTTCCACTGTGTTATTAGTGCTATGTCCTTCTTTATTTCTGACTGGTCTTTTTTCAAGTTACTATATCTTTTCTCATGATGTGGAGCATCTTTGCCATCATTATTCTTGACTCTATATCTGATAAATTTCTTATCTCTATTTTGTTTAGCTCCTCTCTGGAGAATTCTCTTGTTCATTCATTTGGCGATTGTTGTTTTTTGTTTTTTATCTCCCCATTAGGGTTGCCTGTTTGGGTTTGTGTCTATGTATTAGGTAGATCTGCTATGACTCCCAATCTCTAGTGCAGGATTATGTCAGATGCTGTTTCTGACTGGCCCTGAGTACCCTGTTTGGAACCATCAGCAATTCACAACTTGGGGTTCCCTCTGCTGGGGCTGCCTGTCTTTGGAAAAGACCAAAACGTGCACCAGGGTCTGTTTTTCCTAACCCTGGGCCCAGAAGGAGATCAGGCAAATACTCAAAGCCTCCAGAGACCCACCTCTGACCCATTCAGACTTGATTAGCCTCAGGCTATCAACCACAGGATCGAGCAAGCGGTCTTCCCACAGGATTCAGCAACTGCCTTCCCCCAGGGGGAAAATCACCTGATAGCAAAGGTCCATGGAGAAAGATGCCCTCTGCAGCATGAGTGAATGACTCACAGAAAACAGGGTGGCTGCCCTCTAAGCTCCAACTCCCAAGCCCCCAACTCTGGACTCTTCTCACACATCTCCAATCCACACTGCCCTCCCTCTGCCAGAGCCCAAGATGAGTGGCTGCACACAAAATTTTGTGTCTTGGCCCTTTAAGAGGGTTCCTGCATTTTCACTGGCAGACAGCAACTCTGGCTGGCAGACAGAAACTCTGCTTTTCACAGCCAGGTGTTATGTGGGCACCTTTACCAGTCTGGTTCTCTGGAACAGGGAGCTCAGCTTGGGGTTTAAACCCCAGAGTTTTTGGTGGGAACCCCCTATAGCTGAGATATCCCTCCAGACCTTCAGTTGTTGTCTGTGGGACCCAGACAGCCCTTTCGCATCTCTGCATTTCCTGCCTGTCTCTACGCAGTCTCCACTTTCTGTCCTTAGTTATCAGGGTTCTCTCCAGCTAGTCTTCAGTTGATTTTTCAGGGTGGTGTTTCTATATTTCAGTTTTATTTCGTTTGGTCCAGAAGAGTGTCAGTATAGCTTCCACTTACTCCACTGTCATTTTTAAGCCTCTGATACCACACTGTCTTGATTACTGTAGGTGTAAAGCAGCCTTAATGTTGGGTAAAGTGATTCTTCTACCTGTTTTTCAAGACTGTTTATCTGTTCCAGGGCCTGCACCTTACAATATAAATTTTAGAATAAGCTTGTCTGTGCCAACAAGAAGCTTTGCTGGGATTGTGATAGGAATCATGCTATACCTGGAGACCAATGTGGGGAGAATGAAGTCCTCCAGTCCACAAACACAGAATGTGTTTTTATTTAGTTAGATCATCTTTGACTTTTTCTGTCAGCATGTTGTAATCTCAACAAGCAGATATTAGACACGTTGTGTTCAGTTTGTAACTTTTGTTTTCTTTGGAGTGATTATAAACAGTGCTATGTGTTGCACCCCAGTTCCCACATGCTCACTGTGAGTATCTGGAAATGTGTTTGAGTTTTGTGCATTGTCCTTGTATCCTGCAACCTTACAGAACTCACTTAGTTCTAGAAGGTTTGGGGGGGGGGGTTCTATGTAGATAATCATGTCATCTGTCAGTAGGAACAGTTTTCTTCCTTACCTATGTGTATGATTTTTATTCTTTTTTCTGTCCTATTCCACTGACTAGGACTTCCAGCACAGTGTTTAATAGTTGTGGTGAGAACAGACATCCCTGCCTTGTTTTCACTCTTAAGAAGAAAGCATTCATCTTTCTCCACTATGTATGAATTGAGCTATAGGTTAGTAGAGGTGTTTCCCCTCTATTCTTATTTGCTAAGAGTTTTGTCATGAGTGGGTGTTGGCATTTTTCCAAATGCTTTTTCTGCATTGATACAATCATATGGGTGTTTTTTTCTTTAGCTTGTTGATATGATGAATTACATTGATTGACTTTAAATGTTGACTCAGACTTGCATACCTACAATGAATCCCACTTGATCATGGTGTATAATTCTTTTCATACATTGCTAGATTCAATTTCCTAATATTTTGTTGCAGATTTTTGCTTCTGTGTTCATAAGGGATATTAGTCTGTAGGTTTCTCTTTTTTGTACTATCTGCCTGGTTTGGGTGTCAGGCAGGGTAATACTAGTTTTCTAAAATGAGTTGTGAACTATTCCCATCTCCTCTATTTCCTAGAAGGAATTGTATAAAATTGGTGTTATTTCTTCTTTAAATGTTTGATAGAGGTCTCCAGTGAATCTATGTGATCATGGAGATTTCTTTTTTGGGTGCTTCTTTTTTTTCCCCTTCAATTGCCATCGACATTCAATATTATATTAGTTTCATGTGTACAACATAGGGGTTAGACATATATATAACTTATGAAGTGATCTTCTTGATAAGTCTAGTACCCATCTGGCACCATACAAAGATATTGCAATATTGTTGTCTACTAGAGACCCGGTGCATGAATTCGTGCACAGCTGGGGTCGCAAGGGGGAGGGGTTGCTGAGACATGATCAGCCCTCTGGGTGGGTAGTGGGACCCCCTTGTCAGCCCGTGACCCAGATCCATCCCACTGATGTTCACACCAGTTGTCAGGGCCACCTGGCAGCCACTTTTATATCCTTTCTCCCTCGTGGAGTGACTAGGGTGGGGAAGCAGCCACAGTACAGGAGGCTGACTTCTAGGAGGCCAGCAGCACTGTCGGGATCATGCTGGTGGCTCTGGTCCATCAGTGCCTGACCCATTCTCTGGAAATTGGACCTGCAGAACTACTGAGGGAGTGGCTACCACCAGGCCAGTGGGCCATCAGGACAGGTCTGTCAGCTGAGTGGTGCTCCCGCTGTGGGAGCACACTGACCACCAGGGGGCAGCTCCTGCATTGAGCATCTACCTCCTGGTGGTCAGTGTGCATCATAGCAACCAGTCATTTCAGTCATTTCAGTCATTCCAGTAGTTCCAGTAATTCAGCTGTTCTGTTGCTTAGGCTTCCTATCTAATAAAGAGGGAATATGCTAATTGACCCTCACACCATCGCAAAGATGGTGGCACCCACAGCCAATAAGGGGGGAATATGCTGATTGACTGCCTGGCCCTCAAAGATGGTGGTGCCCACAGCTAACAAGGAGGTACTATGCTAATTGACTGCCTCACCCTCAAAGATGGCAGCGCCCACAGCCACAAGATGGCAGTGCCCAGTCCCCTCAGCCCCCCAGCCGCTCGGGGCCAGCCCAAGGCACAGGCAAGCCTCAGATGGCGGCTTCCCAGCTGCCCAGGGGCGCCCAAAGCTCAGGTAACCAGGGCCAGCTGAGGCTTGCGCTGCTGGCAGTGGCAGCAGCAGAGGTGTGATGGGGGCGTCACCTTCCCCTGATCGCCGGATCACCTCCTGCCCTGAGGGCTCCTGGACTATGAGAGGGGGCAGGCCGGGCTGAGGGCCCCCCCACTTCAGTGCATGAATTTTCATGCACCTGGCCTCTAGTTTACATATATAGATGTTCCCTATGATGTACTTTATGTTCCTGCGACTATGTTGTAATTGCCAATTATACTTCTTTTTAAAAAAATATATTTTATTGATTTTTTACAGAGAGGAAGGGAGAGAGATAGAAAGTTAGAAACATCGATGAGAGAGAGACATCGATCAGCTGCCTCCCGCACATCCCCTACTAGGGATGTGCCCACAACCCAGGTACATGCCCTTCACCGGAATCGAACCTGGGACCTTTCAGTCCGCAGGCCGACGCTCTATCCACTGAGCCAAACCGGTTTCGGCACCAATTATACTTCTTACTCCCTTCACCGTTTTACCTAGTCCCCCCACCCCTTCCCATATGGCAACTATTAGTTTGTTCTCTGCATCTACTAGTATGAGTCTGTTTCTTATTTACATCAATTTTTTAAAATGATAATAGAACTATTCAGGTTGTTTATTTCATCTTGGTTGAGTTTTGGTAGTCTAGTTTGTGAGGAATTGGTCAATTTCTCCTTAGTTGTTGTATTTATGAGCAGAAAGTTGTTCATAGCATTACCTCGTAATCATGGTAATGTCCCCATTTCATCCTGATATTGGTGACTTGTGTCTTCTCTCTTTTTATCTTCTTCAGTCTTACTAGAGATTTGTAAACATTATTGATTTTTTTGAAGATCCAGCTTTTTGTTTTACTGATTTCTCTATTGTTTTCCTCTTCCTTCTTGCTTTGGTTTTATTTTGCTCCTCTCTTTCTAGTCTCTTAAGACAGGAACTTAGAATATTGACTTGAGAAGTGTCCCCTGTCTGATGTAAGCATTCAGGGCTATAAACTTCCTATCACTGCTTTAGCTGCATCCCACGTATTTGATATGTTGTATTTTCATTATAATTTCCAAGTTTGTACACATCAAACAACAGAGCCTCGATATCCATTAAGCAAAAACTGTTAGAGCTGAAAGGAGATGTAGACAAACCCACAATTATCAGGTACATTGATGCCCCTCAGTCAGCAGTGGGAAGAATTACCAGATAGAAAATCAACAAGGGCATCAGGGAATTCAACAACTGAAGAAGTCTGATTAACACCCATACAACAGCAGCAGAATGTGGCTTCTTTTCAAATGACTGTGCAACATAGACCAATCTGAGCAAATGTAAAAGGAATGAAATCATTGGGGTGTATTCTCTGACCACAGTGGAATCAAACTAGAAATAAGTGCCAGAAAAGCACCTGGAAATTTTCCAAACACTTAAGCTAAACAACACACTTTCTTTTTAAATTGATTTTAGACAGAGAGAGAAACATTGATTTGCCATTTCACTTGTTTATGCATTCATTGGTTGATTCTTGTATATGCCCTGACCAGGGATCAAACTCACAACCTTGGCATATCAGGATGACGCTCTAAACAACTGAGCTACCTAGCCAGGGCTGCAACACATAACCCATGGGTCAAATAGTCTCAAAGTAAATTAAAAAATACATTTTCAAATTTTTGTTTTTTAATTAAATTATAGTCTATCCCCTAATTTGACACTAACATCTGATTTGAGAAAAGATTTTGTATGAATAATCTACTCCAAACCAGAAATCTGAATAGGCTCTTCTTCCTTGGTTTATCCACCACTGGTAGAGACAGTGCCCCTAGCACATGGTCCCAGTCAGTGAGTACTGATCCATGCCCACCACAGACCCAGCAGAAAAAGTGGACAGGTCCTCAGACTAAATGACTGTTCCCACCTAGAGCATAAGTGAAAGAGGCACTAGTCCCACTTAGGGGCTGGATTGACACATGCCATGATCAAGGCCTGGCTCCTGCCCCTAAAGGCCACTCCTCATGGCTGGAGTTCAGTGGCTGAAGACTCATGGCATTCAGGCTCTTCCCTTTCCTCTCTGGCCTGTGGATCTCTGACACTGAGACCACCATGTTCAGTCAGGTGGCCCTACTCCTGGGGTTTGCCAGCTCACAAGAGGGGATGTGGATGCGGAGGCCATGCCAAGCCTCCCCAGTGGTCAGCATGTTCCCTGGGATTGGCCCTGACCCAGGAGCAACTTCAATGTTAGCAGGTTCCTCTGAGGTCAGGGAGGCAAGGTTGTCAGCTCAGTAGGGGTCCAGATGCCAGCAGCGGAGAGACAAGGATGCTGAGGAGCCTTCACCTGTGGGAGCCTGAATCACCGCCCGCCAGGTTGGACCTGTCTTTCCCATGACTTCGTCCTGTAGACTCAGCAGCCTGGATCCCTGAGATGTAGGTGCCAGGCCATGTGGTCCACTGTACCTTCTGGACCTTCCAACTGGCCAGAGTGTGCTGACTACAGGGCAGAGAGCAGCAGCACCCCCTGCAAGAATATCTGATTTACCTCCATTCCCTCCTGCCTGTGTGCAGTCAGGTCTTAATCACAAAGGTAGCACCTCTTCAGGCAGTCTGTCTCTGCTCCAACTTGACCTATGGTGGGAAGAATTTCCTGAGATGCTGGGTGCCAGGTAAGGTGCTCTTCTGTCAGTGAGGGAGGCTGCTGGTGTCACAGCTGGGCCAACAGGACCCAACAGGCATCCTCCTACACCAGACCACAAGTTGGTCCTATCTATGTCTGTGTCCCTCCCAAGTGCCAGTCCAGCCCTGTGGCCACTGTGAGGTGGGTGGATGTTTAAATGTGCAGCAGGGATATGTTGACTGAAAACTGATTTTAAAGAGAATAAATTAACTATTTGAAAAAGTCACACAAGCCTGGCTTTGCCATAAACAATTTTCAGAGGGATTAAAGGGACTTTAAAATAATGAAAATAAAATACAGGAGAGTTCCTGTACAGTGAGAAAGCCCTTCCTCAGCATAGGAAGAAAATCCTGGCAAGGGCAGGGTAAAATGCACATTTTTTGTAGGCTATCTGGCAATAGAGCTCACTAACCACATCAAAACTTGGACCCAGTCTCTAAGCATTTATGCTAGAAAAGTAACAGAGCAGCACAAACACTGTAGACAGGGATAGTTATCAAAGCATTATTTGTAATAGTATAAAATTATAAGCAGTATAAATGTCCTCCAGAGGACAAATAACATTTCCAGGACAATTTAACTGTCTAAAGACATGAGACAATTGCTGGCTAAAGATGACTGCTGAGCCCACACATTGATTTCTTCCTCCCAAGACCTTGCTAAAATGATAATAAATGTAAGATCTATGGGACAAAGTGACCTGGAGAAGTTGAGGAGAGATTACAACAGATTTTTGAAAGGAAGAACGCAGACCACTGATTTGGCAAAGTGGAGAGCTACTACCAAAAGGAGAGTGGGTTCCCCAGGCACAGCCCTGGGGACAAGCATGGCTGGCAGGAGGACGAGGTGGAAAAGGGGGTGGGGAGGCAGGCTAACTGTCTGCACTGGGGAGACTTCTGCTCCAGCCAAGATTAAGTAATAGGGACAAGATTTACCCTACCTCTCAAACAACAGAGAAACTAGACAAAGTTTATGGAGAGGTTTCAGACGTTGGACAGCAGGCATCACAGGACAGTGACCCCGGAGGGTGAAGAGTGCAGTGAGCCTGGGTTCCCCATGCTCAGGAAGGGGGTCCAGATGGAGTCCTAGGTTAAGGAGACAGCCAGAATCCAGGGAGACTGTTATGGCTATGTTGTGCCCCCATCCCTTCAATTCACATGTTGGAGCCCAGCCCCTAGGACTTCAGGGTGAGTATATTTGGATAAGGGCTTTCACAGAGGTGATAAAGGTGAAATGAGGCCATCAGGCTATCCCTAGTCCGGGGAGGAAGAGAGTAGAAATGAGATTGGGGCCCCTGTGGGATGAGGGGGAACAGTGGTATGGAGGTCCAGTCCAGGCCTACCACCCTGCTGTGCCTCAGTTTGCCCATGCGGTGTAAGGCTGGGCATTTGAGCTGAGATTCCGTGACTCTCAGAAATGAAACTGCCTAGGAGGGGCAGGCCTGAGGTAGGGTGTGTGTAACCAGCATCTTTTCTTTCCAGTGTCACAGTTTTTCCCATATCAAGGGTGGGTGGAGACTGCTGCTCCCTGAGTCATTCTTCTGACAGAGCCCAGCTGACTGGTCCATGGTGGGGAAGTGCCTTTTGCTAACTACAGTGTCCACTTAAACCAGGCAAGCTCCCCACTGCCCTTTCCCCATCTGAGCAAAGCAAGCTGAATGCATGTGCCCCATTGTCAGTGCCTGAAGGCCACAGAGGGCAGGAGGGCCAGGGGACACTAGAGAATCAGATGGACACCAGGGAAGCAGATCGCACAGGGTCTTGTGCTGAGCAAGCAAGCATACAGGTCTGGAGCCCAGGGTGTGGTCTCTAGGGCTGTGGGGCAAGGATGGGAACAGGAACTGGTGGCCATGTGCTTGGACCAGAGAGCTGGCAGTGGCAGACAGGCTCTGGCCATCCTACAGGGAGAGCTCACAGGCCTCCCAACACTTGGGACAATGGGGACCTTGGCCTGGAACAACAAGGACTAGGGTTCTGCCAGTAACCTGAAGAAGACCGACGGGACAAAGTGACCTGGAGAAGTTGAGAAGCTCACCTAGTCCTGACCCCAGTCCAGCCTCCTGATGAGAATGCAACTGCCCACCCTTGGTATCTGCCTGGTAGGGCCCGTACAACTTTTCCACCAATGCACAACTATCTTCATGTGCCTGTTGATAATTCCAAACCCCTGCCACTAATATGCTCTAGCTCTATTATTTTGTCATTTCAGGAAGATTCTACACGTGAAATCATGCAACATGCAACCTGTTGAGACTTGGCTTTTTCACTCAGCACAATTCCCTTGAGGTCCATTTAATTTGCTGTGCATATCAATTATTTTTTATTGGTAGGTAGTACATTGAAAGTTTGTCTAACCATTCACTTGCTGAGGGATATTTTGTTGGTCTGCAATTTTTGGCCATTACAAATAAGGTAGGACACAAATCAAAATGGACACATGAAAAACAAAAATCTATGGGACACAGCCAAAGCAGTTCTGAGAGGGAAATTCATAGCACCACAAGCCTATCTCAAGAAACAAAAAAAAAACCCTATATAATAAAGAGCTAATATGCAAATAGTCATCATGCACCAGGCCGGGGGACCTGAGGCTACACCCCCACCCTTGGGGCATGATGGGGTTGGGGCCGGCCTGGTCTGTGTCTCACGTGATTTCGAGGCACATGCACGTGGGCAAGGACTTGACTCTGGGTCCTGTGGCATGCCCCAGACTCTGACAGGAGGGAGATTTTTATGTCCATTTTACTAATATTCTTTCATCTCTGACACTTCTATTATAGAGAAAGGGAAAATAGCAATATTAAAATATTTTCTCTAATTAATTCCCTTTTAATGTGCACAAATTTTGTGCACCGGGCCGCTAGTTATAATAAACTTTTTAACCTTACAATTTAAAGAACTAGAAAGAAAACAACAAGAAAAGCCCAGAGTAAGTATAAGGAGGGAAATAACAAAGATGAGAGCAGAAATAAATGACATAGAGACTAAAAAGAACAACACAAAAGATTAATGAAACCAAGAGCTGGTTCTTTGCAAAGATAAACAACATTGATGAACTATCAAGAGACAAAGAGAAAGGACTTAAATGTAAGATGAGAAACCATAAAAATACTAGAGGAATCCATAGTCGGCGAAATTGCACACATATGCTGAAGGAATTTCTTCACTGATACTGCTCCTAGGGCTGTGGTCGGCAAACTGCGGCTCACCAGCCACATGCAGCTCTTTGGCCCCTTGAGTGTGGCTCTTCCTAAGCCTTAGGAGTACCCTAACTAAGTTAATAACAATGTACCTACCTATGTAGTTTAAGTTTAAAAACTTTGGCTCTCAAAAGAAATTTCAATCGTTGTACTGTTGATATTTGGCTCTGTTGACTAATGAGTTTGCCGACCAC
>NW_006299387.1:0-2626 GCF_000327345.1 Myotis davidii | reverse complement strand
CCTCAGAGGGAAAGTAGGGGAGGGTGGGGGTAAGGGGGAGAGATCAACCAAAGGACTTGTATGCATGCATATAAGCCCAACCAATGGACACAGGCAACAGGAGAGCGAGGGCATGAGTGGGGGAGGGGGGTTATGGGAGGAATGAGGTCACATATGTAATACCTTAATCAATAAAGAAATTAAAGATTGGGGAAAAAAGAGACAGAGAGGACCCAAATAAATGAAATCAGAAATGTAATAGGTGAAGTAACAATTGACACCACAGAAATGCAATGTATTGTAATAAATTGTTGCAACTATATGCCAAAAAATTGGACAACCTGGGTAACATGGACAAATTACTAGAAACATACAATCTTCCAAAACTGAATCAGGAAGAATCAGAAAATCTGCATAGACCAATAACAACTAAGGAAATTAAAGCAGTAATTAGAAAAACTTCCAGCAAACAAAAGTCAAGGACTGGACAGCTTCACAGGGGAGTTTTACCAAACAGTCAAAGAAGAACTAATATTTATCCTCCTCAAACAATTCCAAAAAATTCAATAGGAAGGAATACTTCCAAGCTTTTTATGAGACCAGCATTATCCTAATTCCAAAACAAGATAAAGACACTATAAAGAAAGATAATGCAGGCCAGTATCCCTAATGAACATACATGGCGCCACAGGAACAGCGAACAGAGGGAAGTGACTGGAGAAGAGGTCAGAGACCTGGGGAAGGTCATCGTGTAAGACTGCAAAGGCCACCATAAACACTTTAGCTTTGAGAACCAAGATGGCGGAGGAATGTATAGACCTGTTCGTGCTGCCTCCCACAACAACATTGAAACTACCAACTATAAGACAAACAGCTATCATTCAGAACCATGGGAAAGCTGGCCCAGTGGAAGTTCTACAACTGGAAGGAAAGAAAGAAGTGCATTGAGACTGAGTAGGACATGCAGAGGCGCCAAGAACAGAGGTACGGAGTTGTGCGCCATGCGGGCTGCAACTGGATGCACCGTTTTTTTCAATTGGAAGGGGTTACAAATTCTCGAATCCACTGAGCTTGTTTGGGGCAGGATTCCAAGGTCCCAGACCCCTACGGGGTGAGGCAGGACAGCCTTGCAACGGGTCAGAAAGCGAGGGTGGCTCTCTCACAACACTCGGGGACACAGAGTCGCGGAGTCTCAGAGAAGCGAGGAGCCACAGAGATGCCATTGCTGTTTGCTCCGCCCTGGTGACTCCCTGAGACCCCGCCCTACGCAATTTACATCCCTGCCCAAGCTGTGCCAGAGGCACAAAAGGAACCACCGGCGCTTTTACAGCTTAACCCAACAAACTGCAGATTTCAACTCCTAGCATCCATAAGGGACACACTCAAGAAGTGGGGTTTTTTCATTCGGAAGGGATTACAAACTCTCGAATCCACTGAGCTTCTTTGGTGTGGGACTCTGAGGTCCCAGAACCCTACGGGGAGAGGCGGGATGGCCTTGCAGCCGGTCAGAAAGCAAGGTGGCTCTCTCGTGGAGCTGCTCACCAGCACTCAGGGACGCAGAGTCGCGGAGAGGTGAGGAGTCGTGGAGACACCATTGCTGCTTGCTCCGCCCTGGTGATTCCCTGAGACCCCACCCTACTCAACTTATATCCCCACCCAAGCTGTGCCAGTGGTACAAAAGGAACCACTTGCGTTTTTGCAGCATAACCCAACAAACTGCAGATTTCAACTCCTTGCACCCATAAGGGACACACTCAAGAAGCAGACTCAGGTTCGGAGGAAGCCGTAGCCAGACCCAGCTGGGCCAGCGACATGGAACCGCTGTACCAGCAAACGCACAAAGAGGTCCACCAGATCCAGTCTCACATGGGACACCGGGAGATGGAAGACAAGCAGTCTGTGAACTTAATAGAAAACGAAACCCAAGCAAGCATACCAGATATTCAGCCAGCTAGAAAGCCTGGAGATTTTGTCCAGCAAGGAGCTCCCAACAAAAGACAGAATGCCAAACTTCGTGTTGACCAGTTAAAGTATGATGTCCAGCACCTACAGACGGCTCTCAGAAACTTCCAGCAGGAGAGACAGCAAGAGGAGCTTCTGACTCGCACCTTCAACCCCAACGTGGGATGTGGCACCCCCTGCGAGGCTGTGGTGCCACCTGTGAGGCTGCGACGGCTCCAGTGAGGCTGAAACAACCCCTGTGAGGCTGAGACAGTGCCAGTGAGGCTGAGACGGTGCCAGTGAGGCTGAAACTGTGAGGCTGAGACAGTCCCTGAGAGGCTGAGATGGTCCCAGTGAGGCTGAAAAGGTCCCAGCGAGGCTGAGACGGCCCCTGTGAGGCTGAGACAGTGCCAGTGAGGCTGAGACTGTGAGGCTGAGACAGTCCCTGTGAGGCTGCGATGGTCCCTGTGAGGCTGAGACTGTGAGGCTGAGATGGTCCCAGTGAGGCTGTGATGGTCCCTGTGAGGCTGCGACGGCTCCTGTGAGGCTGAGACGGTCCCTGTGAGGCTGAGACGGTCCCAGTGAGGCTGCGACCGTCCCTGTGAGGCTGAGACGGCCTCTGGGATGCCAGCAGAACCGCGCGAGCTGCCCAGATGGCTTCATTGACAGCCCACGAACCAGCGCGCAGCCCCAAGCACAACTATCA
>NW_006299386.1:402843-441889 GCF_000327345.1 Myotis davidii | reverse complement strand
AAAAAAAAAAGAAAGTAGTATGGAGTATTCTCAAAAATTAAATAGGGAACTTCAATTTGACCCTAATCCTACTTCTAGAAATATATCCTAAGAAACCTAAAAAACCAATCTGAAAGAATGTATGCACTCCTATGTTCACAGCAGCACAATTATATCAGCTACGATCTGGAAACAGCCCAAGTGCCAATCAGTAGATGACTGGATAAAAAGCAGTATTATAGTTATACCATGGAATACTATGCAATAGTAAAAAATAAAAATCTCTTACACTTTGAGACAGCATGAAGGGTCTTAGAGAGTATCATGCTAAGTGAAATAAGTCAGTCAGAGAAAAACAAGTATCACATGATCACACTTATATGTGGAATCTAGTTAACAAAGTAAACTGATGAATAGAATGGATTCAAAGCATGGAAACATGGGACAAAGTGCAGAATCTCAGAGGGTAGTCAGGGGAGGGTAGGTGAGAAATAAACAACCAAAGACCTTGTATGCACATATGCATAACCCATGGACCCAGACAATAGGGTGGTGTAGGTCTGGAACAGGCTGGAGGGGGTCATCTTTAATAATAAAAGTGTAACATACTAATTAGACTGGATGACCTTCTGGACAAAGCTGGGGCTGTGAGGGAAGCCCAGGTTCTGGGTGCCAGCAGGAAGCCAGTGCTGGCTGCCAGGGGAAGGAAGGCCTACTCTTACAGGAATTTTGTGCATTGAGCCTCTAGTTGGGAATAAATGGGGATTCATGTAATACTTTCAACAATAAAGATTTAAAAAAAAACATAATCTTTCATTTATTTTTTCTTTGCTCACAGATTTGTCTATCCTATCATGATACTAGATAACATATACATGTTATCAAATAGTGATTTATGCATTAAGTGGGAAAATGAACATTTAAAATGTTTTTAAATAGTGTAATAACATATTGCGAAAATAATTATTGGTGTTGGATTTGGGGTAATTAAAAGAATGGCTCACCTATGCAACTGAAAACCCAAAGTGAACTGTCTTTGCAGGGAATCTGATCACATGTATCTTGTAGTAGTCTAAATGTGAAGCAATATCAAAATGATGTGCAAGGAAAGTTATGGATATGAATATGTGAATAAATGCCCCTTTATTTTTATACTAGAGGCCTGGTGCACCAATTCATGGATGGGTGGGGCCCCTCAGCCTGGCCAGTGATCAGCGCTGATCGGAGCCAGCTGGTCAGCCAGCTGGGGGGAAGGAACGTGGGAGGTTGTCTGTGGGTATGCACTGACCACCAGACGGCAGCTCCTGCATTGAGTGCCAGCCCCCTGATGGTCAATGCACATCATAGCAACCACTTAGTCATCTGGTTGCTTAGGCTTTTATATATATATAGATTACCAATTGTTCAGTGCCATATTGATTCCAAGATATAATCCTATATAATAAAGAGGCAATATGCAAATTGACCCTCACACTGTAACACTGTCACAAGATGGCTGTGCCCACAGTGGAGGTAGGGTTCCCATAACAAGCCATAACAAGTGATCAAGAGGGACCTGAGGCTGCGTAGTGCCAGACCGGGCAGGAGGAGGAAACCTGAGGCCACGCCCCCTGCCTGGCAGGGGTTGACGGGAGATCTCAGGTTGCACCCCCTACCTGGCGGGGCATCATGGGGGATGTCAAGGTGCACCCCCTGCCCCAGCCCAGGCTGAGGGACCTCAGGCCACACCCCCTGCTTGGCAGGGCTTGATGGGGGACCTCAGGCCATGCCCCCTCCCTGGTACCAGGCCAGGGGAACCTCAGGCCACACCTCCTACCCTGGCGCCAGGCCAGGGGACCTAAGGGGTTTGACGTGGGAGCTGAGGTTGTGTCCCCCACTTGGAGGGACTTGACAGGAGCCCTGAGGCTGTGCTCCCCACCTGGTGGTGCTTGAGCAGGGACCTGAGGCTGCACCCCCTGCCCTGTGGGGCTTGATAGGGATGGGGCTGGCCGGGTCTGGAACTCACCTAATGGGGTGGGGCCGACTGGATCTGGGTCTCATGCGATTTCGAGGAGCATGTGGGTGAGCAGGGACTTGACTCTGGGTCCCACAGTGTGCCCGAGATTCTGACAGGAGGAAGATTTTTATATATATTTTATTAATTTTCTTTCATCTCTGACACTTCTTTATAAAGGGCAAATAGCAATATTAAAATATTTCCTCTAATTAATCCCCTTTTAATGTGCATGAATTTTGTGTACCAGGCCATTAGATAATAATGAAGGCCAATAGGGAGAACATTTTTGCTCATATCAAATGATAGAAGTTGAAGGGATAACACCAACATCACAAGCTATTTGTATGTGTATGTGTTGTGGCAAGAAGCCCTTTGTTGTTAAATATCAGAAGCCTTTAATAAAAATAAATAGTCATTAAGTCATTTTCTAGTCTAGAGTTCCAGCTCATCTAGTGCTAAGGGGGTTCCCAGGGTGAGAATCTTTAGTTTTAAAACCAGGAAAAACACTCTTAGGAAATGGGCATGAGCTGATCATCCCATCTTTACGTCTTGCTGTGCAAAGCTAGAGGCAATGGTTTTGCCTTGAAAAACCTGTTCCTCCTTTACACACATCCAATAGTGGGTTTTTTTTTAAGTTGTGAAATAATTTAATGTGTCTTCTAATATATATAGGGCTGATTTACACTAATATATGAAGCCCTTAGAATAAATACAGTTTCATTCTTGTTTAAAAGTTTACACAGAGGAAAGCCCATGATTTAGATTCATTCACAAGTTACCATACACAAGCTTCCATAATAAGGATTTTGTTCTTAAAATACTTTAATGGAATTCCTAAAATCTGTCAGACTACCAGTGTTAACCCTTTTCATGTAGAGACAACAGTCATTATAAGCCTTTGTATATCATCCTTAATTTCATAAATCATAAAATCATAAATTTCAAGTGATGCTGCTCTCCAGAGCTGGCAAATTACCCTAGCTCATTGATTTCTCTTGTGGAACTGAAGAGCCACATATCTTCCACATTGATGGCTGCATGCAGAATGGCTATCAGGTAATAATAATAATGTAAAATGTATAGGATTGCATTTTGAATGATACACAGGGTAAAATATGGGTAAAATATATCGTAGCAATAACAGCACTTATGTTAGAAGCAATAGCTCTTGCTGAGTACGGAGAATGGATCATTATAATGCTTAATTCTAAATCACTGGACCACGGGCTCTCAAGCTTGACAGAGCTCATGGTATGCATAAAGAAGTCACTTATTTTGGTAACATCATCTTATGCACACTTCACAACTGAAGAATATTTCAAAGCCCTTCATGACTAGAACTGCAATTATTATCTGTGATTTATGTCTAGATGTATATATACTTTCTCTTATTCTATTATGTTATTTAGGCATGCATTTGGTGACAAGACCTACATTCCAATTTCCTCAAGGCTGAATTACTGAAAAAAAAAAAATCAGTGCTGTGAAAAACTGTGGTAACCACATGTGTCTTCCACTCTCAGCATGTGAACATATACAACTTTTCAAGGCAAGTCTCTCCTACAGATTTTTAGGAGACTTCCTATGCAAGTCTATAATAAATGGGAGGTAAATTTCAAACAAATAGCTTATTTTTATTTCCAATTCAGTCATCCATTATGCAGGTCCATTATGTTTTGGCTCCTATGGAGCTGAGAGCCGCAGGAGCAATGAGTTGAGCAGTGCTGACTACCATTCTGATTAGACCAGAAGCTGAGACAGGATATTTAAATAGAATCGGCTGGCCAATGGTGGGATGGAGGGGGTTGAATGAAATGAGGAAGTCATTTAGAGAATTGGACAGCACCACAAAGGTGAGATTATCCAGGCTCAATCCCTCATTCATAGCTCATGTGGCCCTCCTTCCAATACTGTGGCCATCACCTGCTGTTAAAACTCACTTTGTTCTCTTGAAGGTTAGCAAATAACATCTATTTAGAACTATTAGAATTTGCTATGGTTTCACTAAAGAAAACCCCCACAGAGCTTTAAATAAGAAACTGCACCTGTATTTATCTAATTCTATCTTCATATAATCTACACTCCAGTAATTGAAAATCAAACAACAGATGTAAAAATGAAGGTTATTTAGGTCCAAATGTTTAGAACGAATAACAATAAAACTGTGATCCACATCACTGACGGAAACAGAGATAATTATAGCAGACGCTGGAGGACAAAGTTGAGGGTGGATCTTTGATGGCAAGTCTAAACATTTGTAGATGTAATGATCCTGCTGATTCATTACAAATAATAGTATTTTATGTGGCTGAGATGTAAATTTGAAATACAAAGTAATATCAATGTATGTAAGGAAGTCGCATGGTGAGGGTTCAAGCCTTGATGGCAGCCCTTCTCAGAGCCATTTTGTTGGTCTCATTTAATGAAATACTTTATTAAACTTACACAACAATGTGGTGAAATTAGTATTACTATCCATGTTATACAGATAGAGAAATGAGGAAATGAGAACACTATTGTGAATTTCAAGGTTTTATACAATTACTAATGTCTGAAAAATATCCTTTGTTTATGGTACCAAAAAGCATGTCAACAATTACAAATTGTGTCTTCATCCTGACAGTCTGATGCATAATATTAGGAACAGAAATATTAATCATGCTCTGTTAACCATGCTTGTTCTGTTCTGATTAGAGAAAGTATGTTCTAACCTGGCCAAGAGTTGTACACCCTGGAAAAGGGAATAAACCTGGAATGCTGTCTAGTCTCCTTATCTAAGAACTACCTATTTTCATGGAAATATTAACAACCTTGTTATTGGAAACAATGGCCTCCCAGAGGCACTCACCCCAGCCCCCCATTGCCTCCAACCTGTACCATTATACCCATACTTACTCCTTTTGCCCACTTTCCATGTAATCTTTGTCTTTCTACCCAATATAACCAGCTGGTTTATGGGAGGGGAAGAGCAGAGCAGATTTTCATGGATGACCTGCTCTCCCATACTGCCAGCATTATTGGAATAAATGCTCATATATGATTCAACCCTGTCTCTGCCTAATTGGCTCAAGTACTGATAGGCAGCCCGGATCCATTGGTTGTCTGGTTTCAATTTGAGTGTAGTATTTTGGAAATTTGTTTATCACCATAAAACTAATGACCAGTTCACTTCTCATTGAATCAATGGCACTATTATGTATATTGCACAAATTTTAATTGACTAGTCTCATTATAGATCTTTAATATTAAGAAAGATTTAAATCCAAAAAATATTAAATATTTTGACTATAATATAGAACCATTTCAAAGGCTTTCTTTTATGATTTAAACATTCAATTCATGGTAAGCACTCAATTTTTTAGGAAATGTTATGAAGGAAATGCTTTTCTACTCCTTACTTTTATTTTTTAGAACATAAAGAATCCTTTGTGGAGATTTTCTTTCTGAGTTAATAACTTCTGTAGTGTGAAAATAAATCCAAAGGATCAAATATGGCATGTGCATTTAGAATTTTTCCCTTAAGACAGAGCTTGCCTAAATCCTGCTTTGAAAAAGCAGAAGGAAAAATGATTTTGTGCAAAACATTTTTAGTTGGCAATTTCCTCATCTAGTACAGAGTATTATTCTGTACCTTAGGGTAAAACTTGCAGATCATCATCAACCCTGTTTTTGCCTCCCAATGCAAATTAAAAGTGTAAAATTTGGTAGGCATGAATTAAATTAATGATAGTAAAATCACAGAGGCCTGTTTTTTGCTGTGAGATGCAAACATAAAGTTGACAATTATTAACAGAGTCTACTCTGGACCCCTTTTACTGTGGGTTGATTTGTTTCATCTATTTTTCTGGTATGAAAAACATAGCCAACCTACAAGACACCACACACTTGGAAATAGCCCTAGCCAAAATACACAGTTGGAAGAAGCAAATGCCTCTCTATGAGCTTGCCTTGCAGTCTAGTTCTATTATTGGGGATCAGGGAGAAGAAATATGTTTTCCAAGAAGCAGTTACACACACTATGACAGCCAAATGTAGGAATATCTTGTGGAATCCTATCTAATAATAGACAAAGATTGAAATTAACCGTACCTCCGATACGCCTCCCATTGGCTAATCAGAGAGATATGCAAATTAACTACCAACAAAGATGGAGGCTAATTTGCATACCACAGGCAGATCCCGCTGCACTACCCAAGGCAAGATCCTGGCCTGCCCTGACTTGGGCTGGGCAAGCAGCAGCGTGATTCGAGCTGCAGTCCGTCCCATCGCAGGATCTGGGCCTGCCATGTCTTGGGCGGGGTGGGCGGGGTGGCCGGATCTAAGCAGCCGCTGGCCCCAGGGTGGGATTGGGCCTGCAGTGTCTTGGGTGGGATGGGCGGGGCGGGCAGCAGTGTGATCCGAGCTGCTGTCCACCCCAGGGTGGGATTGGGACTGCCATGTCTTAGGTGGGGTGGGTAGGGCAGGCAGGGCGAGCAGCAGCGTGATGAGTGAGAGGGCACAGGTTGGGCTGAGGGACCCCCCTTCTCTGCCAGTGCACGGGCCTTCTAGTATCTTCATAATATCTCTAAATCTTAGAGCAGAAAAAAATCTGTTTCCAGGCTATTAACATAGGGCATGCTTCATAAATTAGTGATGACATTATTTGTGATTCCTCTTATTGTGTATGTTCCCAAATAATGGCTCCTAAAATTCACTATTCTTCTTTTGTACCTTCCTACAGCAAAATATCTATACTAGGAACAAAATTTCTCCTTTCCCTGGGCAGGATTTTTTTTTTTAATTTGTAATAGGCATATTAAAGTTAACCTCCACATCTGTTCTACTCTCTAATTACACAAGGAAACAAAATAGTATAATTCACAACTGTGCTATAAAGCATAAGGTGCATATGATTTAAGTTTGTGTGTATCATACACTTTATTTCAGGCAGTATCCATCTATTATGTTATTCTCCTGTCACAGACATACATCAATAGGGAATGTCTTTCCCGTGGGAAGAATTGTGCACTGCATTTTCCCCTATGTAAACAAATCATGGTTTTCTTCAACAAACAAGACTTTCAATTCATTCATTTTTAGAGCAAAGTTCAAATAACTGTAATAGAACTGTGAGTGTGCTTTGATTCCAAGGACGAGCTCTTAACTTAAAAAACAGGCACTTGGACAAAAAAGGAGAATTTTACAAATATAAAGTTACGTAAGAGTCTTTTTTTCAGGAGTCCTTTTGTATAAAGAATTAAACAACAACAAAAGCTTTGTATTTGAGGAAAGTTAACAGTTGAATTGGTTTAATGTAAAAATCTAATAGAGTAATGCCTTCATTAAATAAACCACATTTTAAATTCCATAGTCTCAAATTACACTAATTAATTTCATCTTCAGTCCAGTCAATTCATTGTTTCTTACTGCAAAGAGTCAGTAACTTGGATAATGAAAATGTAGCCATAATATTTCAATTTGATTTAAAAATTAACTATTTCAAATACGTTATATAATTTATGGTGAGGTTTGTTTTGGGATAGTGGAATATATCAGATAATCGCATTCTTGTATATATAATGATTTTTTATAAATGTAAATTAAATAGACAAATTAAAATGAAAATGTATGTATATGCCACCCTTTTCATCCTCCTTGCCCCATTTTCACCCCATATAAAGATGAGTCTTTGTTGTTCCAAGATCATTCCTCAAACACATTTTCCATGGGGCTCTGAAGTTTTTCATTCTTAATTACAGCTTTTAGTTAATTAACTTATTTTTGTTGGCAATCGAATATTTGTCAAAATACATTCAAATTCTGTATTTTTTAAGGCATAACACAATTGCCTATCTTTACCTTCTTTCTAATTCTAGAAAAAAATTTGGTCATCATTAAGTGACAGTATATAATACTTTATTTACTTCTACCCCAAACTTTATCTGCTTTCTCAATAACAAACCCCATTTCTGCTACTTTCATTCTATAATTGACCTTTCTTAGTATATTTTAGACGGAGGATACTTGAAAAACAACTTCATCTTCTAAACACGACGAACCTGTTTCTTTTCTACCTCCCTTTGGATTCATAGAAATAACTTTTAGTCTTGTTTACCAAAGCCCAACCTGCCTACTGAGACTATAATTCTTTCATCTTAACACTTTTCTCTTTTAAAGTCTTTTTCTTCACTACATACGTACAGCCTACTAAAAAATATGTTCAAGGTAACTTCATTCTAAAACCTAATGACAAGAAAAAATAAAGATATATATTCTCAAATCAAGTTCCTATTAAGGGTGACAGAGATAATAGATTTACCTCTCTACTGCTGTGATTATTGGACAAGTCAGTGTATATTTACTGCCTCTGTATTATAATTCCACCAAAATCTTGAATCCCTTGCAAATTGGCTTGATAGTCATCACTCTTCACAACTGCTCTTAAAAATGTGGTTAAGCATTGACCTATGAACTAGGAGGTCACGGTTCAAATTCTAGTCAGGACACATGCCCAAATTGCTGGCTCAATCCCCAGTACGGGGGTGCAGGAGTCAGCCAAGCAATGATTTTCTCTCATCGTTAATGTTTCTATTTCTCTCTCCCTCTCCCTTCCTCTCTGAAATCAATGAAAATATATTTTAAAAATATAATCAAACCATTATTCTTAAACTAACATATATTAAAGGTTTTCGAGAAAGATACAAACTAAAACCTCAACATGGATTAACTTAACCCACTTATAAATAGGAAATTGGAAGTGTAGAAAACAGAAAACTACCCAGAGGCACAACAGAACTAGCAAGTGGCAAAACTTGGGTTTGTATCCAGGTTGTATAATTCTAGAACTTACATAGTAATTAACATTTACTTATTAGAGTACAAATTTCAAAACAAACAAGATTTAGAATTATTTTAGTTGTTATCTTGAATTTTCTGCATCACTGTTGTTTACTATTATTATTCATTATTTTTCCTTGGCATCCGACATTTTTTTATTCCCTTTTTACTTTTATACCTACTTTATCTAGTGTCTACACTGATGAACTTTATTCATTTTATTCCACCAATTCAGAGGTTACCCAACAGATTTTTCTGTTCCCCCCTGCTCTTTCAACAATCTCTCCCTTTTACACTGTTACATATTTTCAACTATCACCTCTAAGTGGATAACACCCAATTTAATAAATTCTGTCCCTAACTACCTCCTGAGATATGAACATTACTTTTGACCATTTCTTGCTTCTTATTGAGGCTGAAAGTAACACCTTTACTTTAAAAGAGTGGTTCTCAACCTTCCTAATGCTGCGACCCTTTAATACAGTTCCTCATGTGTTGGTGACCCCCAACCATAAAATTATTTTCGTTGCTACTTCATAACTGTAATTTTGCTACTGTTATGAATCGTAATGTATATATCTGATATGCAGGATGTATTTTCATTGTTACAAATTGAACATAATTAAAGCATAATGATTAATCACAAAAGCAATAGGTAATTATATATGTGTTTTCCGATGGTCTTAGGCAACCCTACCCACTCACCTGCTAAGGTGTATTTGAGCAGTTTCCAAATCTTAGCTATTATATATTGTGCCGCTACGAACATAGAGTTGCCTACATTCTTTCTGATTGGTCTTCCAGGTTTCTTATGATATATTCCAAGGAGTGAGATCACTAAGTCAAATGGCTGTTCCATTTTTAATTTTTTGAGGTAACTCCATACCCTACAGTTGGTGCACCAGTCTGCATTGGCACCAGAATTGTAGTAGGGTTTCCTTTACTCCACATCCATGTCAACATTTGTCATTTGTTGATTTATTAATAGTAGCCATTCTGAAAAGTGTGAGGTAATACTTCATTGTCTTTTTAATTTGCATCTCTCAGATGATCAGTGACTTTGAGCACTTTTTCATGTCTCTTGGCCTTCTGTCTGTCCACTTAAAAAGTGTCTATTTAGACCCTTTGCCCATTTTTTATTGGATTGTTTGCCTTCCTTTTGTTAAGTTGTATGAGTTCCTTATATATTTTGGGCATTAACCCCTTATCAGATGTATAATTGGCAAATATGTTCTCACAAGAAGTGGTTTATTTTGCTGTGGAAAAGCTTTTTACTTAGATGTAGTCCCATCTGTTTATTTTCTCCTTAGTTTCCCTTTCCCTAGGAGATGTATCCACAAACATACTGCTACAAGAAATATCTGAGATGTCGCTGCCTATGCTTTCTTCAAATTTTTATGGTTTTGTTTCATGATTCACATTTAGGTCTTTTGTCCATTTTGAGTTTATTCTTGAAAATGGTGTAAGTTGTTGGTTTAGTTTCATTTTTGCACATGTAACCATCTAATTCTTTCAACACAATTTATTGAAGAGACTCTCTTAACTTCATTGTATGCTCTTGCAACCTCTGTCAAATATTAACTAAGCATAATAGCTTGGGTCAATATCTGGGTTCTCTGTTCTGTTCCACTGATCTATATGCCTGTTCTTGTGCCAGTACAAGGCTGTTTTGATTACTGTGGCTTTGTATTATAGCTTGATATATGGTCTTGTAAACCCTCCAAATTTGTTCTTCTTTCTCAGGATTGCTGTGGCTATTCAGGGTCTTTTTTATTCCATATATTTTTTTTCTATATCTGTGAAGTATGGCATTGGTATTTTAATTGGGATTGATTTGAATCTACAGATTACTTTGGGTAGTATGGACATTTAATGATGCTGATTCTACCATTCCATGAACACCGTTTTCCACTTGTTCATACCTTCCTCTATCACTTTTTTCAACATCCTGTAGTTTTCTGAGTACAGATCTTGTATCTCCTTGGTTAACTTTAATCCTAAGTATCTTATTTTGTTGTTGTTGCGATATTAAATGGGATTGCTTTTTTTTTTTTTTTTTTAGTTTCTGAGAGTTCATTTTTGGTGTATAAAAATGTCATAGATTTCTGGGTGTTAATTTTGTATCCTGCTAAATTGCCAAATTCATTTATTAAACCTGGTTGATTTTGATGGAGTATTTAGGGTTTTCTATGTATAATATCATGTAGTCTGCGCATAATGACAGTTTTACTTCCTCCTTTCCAATGTTGATACCTTTTATTTGTTCTTCTTGTCTGATGGTTGTGGCTAGGACTTCCAGTACTATGATGAATGACAGTGGTGAAAGTGGATATCCCTGTCTTATTCCTGTTCTTATCTTGTCAAATGCAGAAAAAGCATTTGATAAAATCCAACACCCTTTTTTGATTAAAAACTCTCAGAAAAGTGATAAAAGAGAGATCATACCTCCACAAAATAAAGAACATAATTACATTTGAGAAGAATATATATTCTGTATATTTGGGGTGTAATGTTCTGAAGATGCTAATTAAGTCCATCTGATCTAATGAGTCATTTATGATTGCTGTTTCTTTGTTGATTTTTTTTGTCTAGAGGATTTATCCAGTGCTATCAATGGGGTATTAAAGTGTTCTATTATAATTGTATTGCTGCCGATCACTTCCTTGATATCTTCCAGGAGTTTTGTGTGTGTTTTTTTTTTTTTTCTTTTATATATTTCAGTGCTCCTGCAGTGGGTGCATATATGTTTATCAGAGTTATATCCTCTTGTTGTATTGATCCCTGTAGTATTATGAAGTGGCCTTTCTTATCACTTGTTATGGCCTTGACATTCCGGCCTATTTTGTCAGATATAAGTATTGCTACCCGGGCTTTTTTTGCATTTCCATTTGCCTGAGAAATATTTTGTCATTCCTTCACTTTAAGTTTGTGTGAGTCCCTTGTTCTGAGGTGGGTCTTTTGTAGACAGCATATATATGGGTCATGTTTTCTTATCCACTTAACCACTCCATGTCTTTTGATTGGAGCATTTGATCTATTTATGTTTAAGGTTATTATTAATAGGGACTTGTTAGTAACATTTTTATTATTTAAGACTATGTTACTTCTTCCCTTTGTATTTTTTCTTTTCACAACTGTCCCTTTAGCACTTCTTACATTTCAGGCTTGGTAGTGATAAACTCCCTTAGACTTTTTTTTTGTCTGCAAAGCTCCTGATTCCCCCTTCAAATTTGGATGATAGCCTTGCTGGAGAGAATATTCTTGTATTCTGTCCCTTGCTTTTCATCACTTTATATATTTCATTCCATTCCCTTCTGGCCTGATGTGTTTCTGTTGAGAAATCATTTGATAGTCTAATGGGAGATTCCTTGTAGGCAATTCTGTCTCTCTCTCTCTCTCTCTCTCTCTCTCTCTCTCTCTCTCTCTCTCTCTCTCTTGCAGCCTTTAAGTTTCTCTGTCTGTTGTGAATGTTTGCTATTGTAATTACAACCAGTCTTGGTGTGGGTCTTTTTGGGGTTCATCTTGTTTGGGACTCTCTGTGCTTGTGTGACTTCTTTTTCCCCAAATCAGGGTAGTTTTCTGTCATTTATTCCCTCAAATGGATTTCTAATAGTCACTCCTCTTCTTGTTCTTCTGGCACCCCTATTATACGTATGTGACTTCATTTCATGTTGTCCCCAAACTCCCTCCTGCTTTCTATTTTTTTTTCTCCAATTGTTGCTCAGATTGGGTTTTTGTGCCTTGTCTTCTCTTGTTAATTTGGTCCTCTGCTTCTTCTAGTCTACTGTTGAAATCTTCCATTGTGTTTTTTATTGGAGATATATCATTCTTCATTCCCTTTTGATTCTTACATAAGTGGTTGGTTTTTTTCATCCAGCTGGTTAAGGAACTGTATGACATTTACTCTGAATTTTTTTTCTGAATATTTCATCTCTCCATGTCATTTAGTTCCTTTTCTAGCAATTCTTTCTTTTCTTTCCTTTGGTGGTTGTTTCTTTGTCTCCCCATCATTGCTCTCATGGAAGGGCCTGGGGCCTGTGGCTGAAATGGCGGGCTTGGCAGGAGGGGAGCACATCCTGTTGCTCACAGGAGCCTGCAGCCAGGGAGGCTGGAGTCCCAGTGTCTGTGGATCTGCAAATGAGGTAGCAGGTCTTTGGCTGGAGTGGCTGTAGGTTCCAGTATGGTGTCTGAGGCCAGTCTGGATGGTGGTAAGGCTGGGCTCCTAGTCACAGCAGCTCTCCCCTTCAACATGATATGGTTTCTGTGCCAGAGCTAGCCAACCTGGGAGGGCTTGCAGTACTAGCGGGGGCTCCTCATTCAGTAGAGCCCAATCTGCCATACCTGAGACTTATGCAGGATTGAACTGTCTCTCACACACACACACACGCACACCATCCACACACTCCCTTTTCACTCCCTCATTCACTCACACTCTCTCCCTCACTGCCGTCCTGACAACGAACATCTTGACTCTAATCGCAAAATGTCTGCTTGGAATTTTTGATTAGTGCTTCAATTTTATCAGTACTTATGGAACTATTAAAGTCTTTTTATTCTTCCTGATTAAGTTTGGAAGATTAAATTTTTCTAGGAACATTTCCATTTCATCTAGGTGGTACAGCTTGCTGAAATAAAGTTGTTCATAATGCCTTTTTTTTTTTTTTAAGATCCTTTTCATTTCTGAGGGTTTAGTTGTCACTTAGCCCTTTTATTTCTGATTTTGTTTATTTGGGCCCTATCTGTTCATTTCTTGATGAGTCTTCCTAAAGGTTCATCAATCCTATTTATCTTTTCAAAGAACCAGCTTGCTTTTATTAATCTTTTGTATTTATTTTTTAACCTCTATATAATTTATTTCCACTCTTATCTTTAATATTTTCTTCCTCCTACTTATTCTATACTTTTCTTATTGTTCTATTTCTAGTCTTTTAAGTTTTAGGGTTAAATAGTTTAATATTAATTTTTCTTGTTTTTGAGGTAGGCTTGTAGTGCTATGAACTTCCCTCTCAGAACTGCTTTCACTGTGTCCCATAAATTTTGAGTTGTTGTGTGTTCATTTTTATTTGTTTGCAGGAAGTTTTTTATATTTTCTTTATCTCTTTATAATCCATTAATTTTTTAATGAATTACTATTTAGCATCTACTGTTTGCATGTTTCAGAGTGTTTTTATTGTAGTTGATTTCTAATTTCATTCCACTGTGATGTGAGAAAATGCTTGATGTGATTTCCATAATCTTGAACTTTTATAAACTTGTTTTGTGGTTTATCTTTGAAAATCCGTTCTCATGTGCCAAGAAAATGCTTTCAAGAAAGAATAATTCTGTCTTACTGATCAAATAAAATTATGTGGTTTTTGAAATCTGCTTTCTATACTTGGTTGATAAGTCATGGTAAATAATTAAAAATGATTTTACACATCTGGTCTCAAAATTGCTTAACCCATTAGGTATGTATTGTTTTATAGTCCAGAATCTATGTAGATCATAAATCAAACTGAAGTAATTTATTTGGGAAAAGTATCTAACTTAACTATAAACATTGAACAAATATACTAGAGGGAAATGCTTTTGGTGAGTTTCAGATAATATTTTCTTTTTTCCTGATGGATGAAAAGTTTACTGCCTTTACACATATACAAACAGACACACATACAATATTCAGTGCCTACACATTTTGTCACTGAACTCATATGCAGCACCTGCTCAAGTTTTCTTGTGTGTCTCTCTCTTTATCTTTCTTTTGTGGTAAGAGCACTCAACATGCAATCCATTCTCTTAACCAATTTTGAAATGTATCAACTATTGGAACTATGTTATATAGCAAATCTCTAGAACTTATTTATACAGTGGTTCTCAACCTTCCTAATGCCGCGACCCTTTAATACAGTTCCTCACGTTGTGGTGACCCCCAACCATAAAATTATTTTTGTTGCTACTTCATAACTGTAATTTTGCTACTGTTATGAATCATAATGTAAAATCT
Source organism: Myotis davidii (assembly GCF_000327345.1). Lineage (NCBI taxonomy): Eukaryota > Metazoa > Chordata > Mammalia > Chiroptera > Vespertilionidae > Myotis > Myotis davidii. Next base: position 427,115 of record NW_006299386.1, on the reverse strand, counting down.
TATATGCTGTATGTGTTTTCTGATGGTCACGACCCACAGGTTGAGAACCACTGATAACAGAACTGAAACTTTATACCCATCAATATTCAATCTTTACTTTTTAATGAATCTAATCACTTACGATAAGAAGGTATAGCTTCTTCTTCAAACCGGTGTAGCTGCTTTTGCATTTGGATCTCTTTAATAAATTCATTTAAAATATAACTATTGCTTTTTATTAAAATTAAAAGGTAGATTTTCAGCAGTTCTTTTGTCACAGAATGAATAATAACCTTAAATAACAACCTGAAATAATTTTCTTTAAAACAATGGATTAACAATTTGCAAAGGAGAGCTAGGTTATTAACTAGTAATTCAGAGAGATACATGATATGCTGATCATCTGAGTCAGTATTTGTTACAATTTCTAAGGACAATCATATAAAAAACTGTTCTACGCTAAAAAATTCATAGAGTTAAAAAAAGTGGGAGCTTTGTTGAATATTTGAGAACGTGTATCAAATTGGGCCCATAAATTATGAGTATATATTTCAAAAATCAGTAAGTAGACCTATTCTGGAACCTAGAAGAATTTAAATCATGGACTTAAATGAGATCACTTATGAATTTGGAAGGTGGAGAAAACTAATGTCGTCAAGAACCATCATTCTAGTAGAAATAGCTCCTCTGGGCAATTAAAGGAAAGAGAAAATCTTAATAGGAGAAAATTAGGAGATTTTATTAATTCATGGAGTCTGTCACACCAAGGAAGCTGGGCAATGTCTCAGTTTAGGCTTAAGTAAGGGTGAGGTACAGTCACAAATTACTGTCTATTCTCTCTTATTATTGTAGGCTAATGCACCATCAATTAGTAGGGGAAACTAGAGCAGAAACTTTCACCTATCTGTCCTTCTTGACATTTCATGCAGGCATTCTATGCCATGGAACACAACTCCAAATTGAAGTTTTAGATTCAGTAGTCTACCACTTGGTCCTTTTATGTTCCTTTTAGAAATCTATAAAAACATAAACACATAAATACAATCTGAATTAACTAATGAAATGACAGGAGGAATAATATTAATAGGATTCTATACACAAATGTTATGTCATGCAATTATATTTCACTATGAATAATTTAAACCAGAACTCTGCATGGAACTCATGGGGAGATTTAAATATGTCTAGCCACCAGATTAATCTTAGTTCAATCATCTCAATTTTACTTGGATTTCATGTTAGGCCTCTATAACATTTGGCCTCTGCAACATTAACCAGCTTATCTACGTGCTGCAACTCAGGAAACCAAGGCAGTGCCCTGGAGATAGAATCTGAACAAAGAACCCACAAAAGAACCTATATTATAGATACAAGATATAAGAGTTGAAACCATGAGTTAAACTAAAAACTGTGTCATAGAAGCCTTTCAAAATGGGTTTTCTTAGAATTGTCTCTGAACTCAGACAAACTGATATTGACATTCTAGCATGAAACATTTCTTGTGTGACTTATCTGGTGAAACCTCAGCTTTCTCATCTAGTAAACTGATATTTAATGAGCACTTTATTCTGAGGATTAAAGAGTCAATACTCATGAAAAACCTGAAAGATAGAAGATGTTAAATGTCAGCTATCTAAATCTTCCTAAAAGTGTTATCCCTGGAAATTTGAGTTCACTAGATTCTGGACTATAAAACAATACATACCTAATGGGTTAAACAATTTTGAAACCAGATGTGTAAAACCATTTTTAATTATTTACCATGACTTATCAACCAAGTATAGAAAGCAGATTTTAAAAGCCACATCATTTTATTTGAAGACAGAATTTTACTGAAGACAGAATTATTCTTTCTTGAAAGCATTTTCTTGTCACATGAGAACACCTTAAATGATATGTAAGAGGCTTGATGTTTAGAAAGCCCTCAAATATTTGCAATGTTACACTTTTCAAAAGGAGTTGGAAAGTTGGAAATAAATCAATTTATGTTTCTCATGGATGAAAAACTTAGTTCACCTGAGCTTATGTACAATAACTATTTTAAACAATGGTTATTTGAAATATTTCTTTCCATTTTTTTCTTTTAATCCTATTTAAGGACTGATAGCAGTCCCTCCTTCTAACAGGGCATCATGACTATCTTCTCCTAGGGACAGGCAGTTCTTCAATACTCCAAAGTAACAGAAGGGTCACTCAAAATACCATCTAGTAACCTGGGAGAACTGATCTTGTTCGGCACAAATTTTATCTGAGAATCAATTAATTCACCAGTGAGTGTCTGAGATGCCCTCTTGTCTATCTACACAACCTTAGGTTAGTGAAGTCTTACTTGAAATTAAGGATGAGAAAATATTGTGGGTGAGACATGAGAAAGGCTTAAAAAACACTGAAAACTGTTCACAGCAAGTCATATTAAACAAATTTAAAAGAGAGAAAACTATACTATGCATTAACAATGGAAAGGAGTTTGTTGTTTTATCAGGTACTATGACTTAAATGGTACTTTTAATAAATTAAACCTCTTTTTGCTCCACAAAATCAAATGATACCAACCAAAGTAACATAACCTACTGTATCATTGATAAAACCACAGTAGAAGATGATAAAAAGAACTTTTTATCTACTTGGTTTGTCTTTGTCTTTCTCTATATATTTGTAAATAAATATTTATAAATACATATTTTGTTTGTAAGAAACACTGGATCATTGAAAGGATAATGCATTTTGTTGAAGTGGGAGGCAAAATTATTGACTGATCTTGGCAAAATTCTTTGTTAATATGAGGAAATCTATTTACCACATATGGGGTAGCTGTACACTTAACATTTATCACTAAAATCTAGCATAAAATAAATTAACACATAAGAGCAAACCTCTTAAATCCCAAACAGAACATAGATGAAGTGCTAGACAGAAAATAGAATTTTCAAATAGCATGCAAAATGACAGCAAAATAAGAAGTAACACAGAGTACTGAGTTACTTATGACTTTTCCTGTGATTGAAGGTAAAGTTGATACCCTAATCACTTGTTCCCCAAAGGGAGTTCTGGGTTGTTTCATCATTCATTTGATTTGGGTGGTAAGAATTTGGGGATCTCAAGCTTTTAATTCCTGGGAAGTTCCTCTGTTATCTGCCTTCCCTATGCAATGACTTGCCCTATGTTATGTGGTTTATTCTCCTTTGAAATTTCTAGTTCTTCTTTATAACAAATCTTGGGGTTCTGCTACTGCCTCTGTTATGGTTGATGTTGCAGTTGATAGGATTTTAATCACTTATAAATACTCCAGCCCTTTCATTCCCAAACTGTTCTTGTGCAAAATGACCTATATCTGAAGCCTTGCTTAAAATGTGCATGGGGCTTTCTCTGCCTTTAGAGATTCCATGCATTAATCAGGCAACTACATAGGGAGCACCCTTTTTTTTGTCAGTAATTGTGTAAAGTATTGAATGCATAGAAGAAGCTGCCCATTCTCTCAGCGAGCTCACAATCGATTGGAATCATCCATAAAATATTGTATGATTCACTATATGTCACAGGAATTGACAGAGGTATGACCACTAACATGCATTTAGCAAAAGCTTTTAGGAAAAATAGATGAGTTGAATTTTAAAGAATAAATACTCCTTTGGTAAAAGAAGAGTGGTGTAAATGTGTGCATGTGCTTGTATTTATGTGTGTGTATGTTGGTGGGGTTCCTGGAATTTCCAGTTATGTTTCTAGGCAGAAAGCAAACCTTGTGTAAAGGTACATTTATGCAATGTTTTGTGGTATTTTTTAATACTGGAATACTATAGATAGTTTAGCCTAGTTGGAGTATAACAGACAGGTTGAAATAATAGGGCATGTCTAGAAAGAAGTAAGCAAATAATATTGTAAGGATTTGCTTGAAGAATTAGCTGGGGTACATATTATGATACATTCTGTTCATTTTGCTGTCTTAATCAAGTACGTCTGAAAATATTAGTGATACTTCTATTATCATCCTCACAAGTACCATCGCTGAAATCTAAATATGGTAAATATGGAACAGTTTCGTGTTTTTTGTTGTTGTTGTTTGTTTGTTTGTTTGTTTTGGGGGGTGGGTTCCAAAATATTTTATTTTTTGAGCTCTTTAGATTCAGATAGACCAGGTTTTGTGCTAAATGTTTCACACACATTAAATCCTTTCATACATAAACTCTAAGGGTTTATTATCATTTTAAATTTTCATATGGGACATTTTTAACTTAGGGGTTATATAATTGTCCAAGGGAAATTTTAACTTAGGGTTTATATAATTGTCCAAAGTGTATAGCCAGTAAATAGTGGAAACTAGTGACACATTTTCTCTTTTTACCCAGACTTCCACACTGTGTTGAAAGGAGTTTTTAGGGGTGAAATAAGCAGGTTTAGGAAATTTTAGAAATTAAGTGTTCCATTTAAAAAGCACAGGACTACAGAGCTGCAAAGAGTACATTTCCTTAGAATAAGGGAGCTGGGAGCTGCAGAAGGTACATTTCCTTAGAATAAGGGAGCTGGGAGCTGCAGAAGGTACGCAATTACAGAATAAAGGGAAGGAAGCCCCTCATTCAAAGAGGGAGGAAAAAAAGCCCAGAGGGAATAGGAGAACAATAAGGGAGAAGAAGGAGGGAACCTCACATACTTACCTGAAACTTGAGCTCAGGAGTTGCTATAGTGACCAAATCAAAGGGGAATAGTGACCAATCAGAGGGGATATCAAGGGATAAAGAACTGCAGCCTTTATAAACCATGGAAAAATGGACTTAGTGGGACTCTTCCCCCCTCCTCATGTAGGAGTCTTCGCTTGTTTCTCAATAAATTTTCACCTTTGCTGTACTGTCCTCTGTCCATGGTTTCATTTTTCAACTCCAACAACAAAGAGCCCAGGGAAACCATGTTGCCCAGGGGAACACCGCGCATTTCCAGTCCAAATTTCCCGTATCATTATCTGATATTTTATTTCTCTTGGAGTAGACCCATATTAAAAATTTGTATTCCCAAGTGCTATAATTTGAACTTTCCTAAAAAGAATGAACCAGTGCTAAGCATTTTCTCAAAACTGGGTAAAAGATAGAGAATTCAACCTTGTCTAACTTACTTCCTCACATTCCCTAAGACTGTCATTATGTGTGTTTTTTTTTTTCCTGTTCTCAAATATCTTAGTTATTTCTAACATCCCTAATACACATGTTCAGCTGATATTTCCACAGAATTCGTTGGAAAAAAATAGAAGCCACCAGATGGGAACTCCCTCATTCCCTAACTGCAACTCTAAAGCTTACAGCCATATGCTTCAGGCTTTATCTTCCACCTCTACTTTTAGGAAGGAGTAGTGTTTTCTCCCTCTTCATAGTAAAAACCAATGCCTTCCCATTTTCTCTGTACCCCATCCTTTCATGTCTTCTTAATAAATTCATACCCACAATTTTTGCCCCTTTCTCCTAGAGATTCAAGATATCATTTACAAATGAATGATTCGAATCACCTTTATTTACATTTAGAAGCCTCCCTCAATCCTAAATCTCTTCCCTTTACTGCTCTGTATTTCTGTTTTTGCTCACCCTAACTTTTTTCCTGACAGACTTTTCTATACACATGATCTTTGGTTCAAAAACATCTCTTTATTGTTTGTGTGTAGGGTGCAGGGAAGGAAAATGGAAGTTAGGGTAACACAGTTATAATAAAGACTGACTAGTTAAAATAAAGGTTGGAGTTAAATGATATACTAATCCTCAGCATTACATTTGGAAAAGGTAAAATGTCCCACTTCAGCCTTGCTCTAACTCACGCCCCTGCTCTCCTTTACCATGTCCAGGCCATTGTGGCAAGCACGGGGGCAGCAGCCAAGGTTGGGAAGCAGTCATCGCTTACTGATGCAGCACAGCTTCAGAGCTGCATGTCCTGAGGTCTGGGTCTTGATCTAATTTTTGGCTATGTGTAGGGAGGTCAGCGAAAAGGAAGTGAATCCTCTAAACCAAATTTAGCAAACAAACCCCACTCATCGAGCTGGTTGAACCATGAAACAGCATGGTCCCCTACTGTGAATGTTCAAAGGCACAGGTGGTTCTCTACCTGTCTCTGGAGCCGTGACTTGATTGTGCTCATTCACTTTCTCATTCCCTGGGAAAAGTCCATACACTGTTCTTTCAAATGTCTCTTCAGATGGTTCAGTATAACGCTTCTGTATCTAGGTGTTAGCATAGCCAGCATGGTGATCATGAATTAATGATGGGAATTAAAGACCTAATGATACTCTCAGTTTTGAATTTGGGTTCTATTATCCTCCTCTGATCAGAATACCAAAGAATAGGCATACATTTCTTGAAAAGGTGAACACATAAACATTTCAAACATCCATATTTTGTCATAGAGTCAGGTCCTTATATCTATAATGTTTTTGTTTTGTTTTGTTAATCCTCACCAGAGGATATGTTTTCCACTGATTTTCAGAGAGAGAGTGGAAGGGAGGCAGGGGGGAGAAATGGGAGAGAGAAAGAGGGAGGAGTTAGAGAGATAGAGATAGAGAGAGAAAGAGAGAGAGATCAATGTGAGAGAGACATATCAATTGGTTGCCTCCCACATGCCCTCCAACTGGGGATCAAACCTACAACCTAGGTACATTCCCTTGAACAAGAAGAGAACCAGTTACCCTTCAGTATGCTGGCTGATGCTCTAACCCAGTGGTTCTCAAACTTCCTAATGCCGTGACCCTTTAATACAGTTCCTCATGTTGTGGTGACCCCCAATTTCATTGTTACAAATCGAACATAATTAAAGCATAGTGATTAATCACAAAACAATATGTAATTATATATGTGTTTTTGGATGGTCTTCGGCGACCCCTGTGAAAGGGTCGTTTGACCCCAAAAGGGGTCGCAACCCACAGGTTGAGAACCACTCCTCTAACCACTAAGCATGCCAGTCAGGGCTAGATCTACAATGTTTTTCAAAGTTTTGCTTGAAGTCAGGGTATGGACTTGCTTGTCAGTCTAACTTGGGGTAAAGATAATTGGCTAGAAGAGTGGAGTCACTGTAAGCACACAGAACCTTAGATGGTTAAAATCCCCAGACAAATAAACTTCCCCTCTCTTGTGTTGCTCTCTTGTTTTGCTCCTTCTCCCTTATACTCCTTTGCTCCATGACACACAATCACCCATTCACCTCCATAAGCATGTGGCATTAAGCACCACGTGGACCATGGCCATGCAGAACCCTCATGCAATGAACTGCAACTAGAACTGCAACTAGGAACTCAAGCTAAGCTAGTCAGATATAGGATTGGATTGGACTTTAATATGGAGTGGAAACTCTGGGCACTGGCTTTAATGCTAGCCCTGCTGAAGACAAGATTTGACTTTTTCCATGGCGAGACAGGGAGAATGGACCTTGGAAGGGGACACAGAGGGCAGCCCACGGATAACAATACCATGTATTAAAGTATCTGTAATTCTCATACATTGCCAGGGTGATTAAAACATGTTACAGCACTTTGGAAACCAGTTTGTAAGTTTCTAATTAAGTAAATACTGAGCATACGAATCAGCAATTCAACACCCAGTTGATTAACTAATAATAATTAAAATATATTCATGGCACATAAACTTGTATGCAAATGTTTATAGCAACTTTATTTATAATTACCCGAAATTGGACAGGCTAAATACCCTTCAACTAATGAATGGATGAACAAACCATGATGAACTTATACAATACTTTTTATTACTCAGCAATAAAAAGGAAACAATTGAATTAGCATATATAATAGCATATTATATTTAAGAACACTAAACATAATATTTATATACTAGTGGCCTGGTGCATGAAATTTGTGCAGGGGTGGGGGGTGTCCCTCAGCCTGGCCTGCACCATCTCCAATCTGGGACCTCTTGAAGGACGTCCTACTGCCGGTTTACAGGGATCGGGCCTAAACTGGCAGTCCCTCTCACAATCCAGGACTGCTGGCTCCTAACCATTCACCTGCCTGCCTGTCTGCCAGCCTGATTGCCCCTAACCACTCTGCTTGACAGCCTGCTCGCCCCCAAATGCCCCCCCCCACCAGCCAGATCACCACTGACCCCCACTGATGGCCTGCTCGCCCCCAACTTCCCCCCTGCTGGTCTGCTTACCCACAGCGGCCCCGACCCCCATCAGCCTGATCACCTACAACTGCTTTCCCATCCTGGCCTGATCAACCACAACTGCCCTCCCCTCTTGACCTCTAACTGCCTCTACCTCGGCCCTGACATCATGGCTTTGTCCAGAAGAACATCTCCTGGATCAGGGTGGGGGTCTCGCTGGGGTGCCCATCCAGCCTGGGTGAGGGGCTGAGGGCTGATTTCAGGCTGGCCACAGCCCTTTCAGCGTGGGGGGGTATTCCGCTGGAGTGCCTGGCCAGCCTGGGTGAGGGGATGATGGCTGTTTTCAGGCTGGCCATGCCCCCTGGAGATCCAAGTTCCCAGCCTCTCCTTTTTTTTTTTTTTCAGTCCCTCCTTGAGCAGAGGCCAAGGCAGGCTGTAGCCTTGAGTGGAGCCCAGGGCAGGCAGGGCAAGTGGGAAGCTTGGCTTCCTCCATTGCCAGGGGCAACCCAAGCCTCCTGCTTGCTCCAGCTCCATGGCCGCCGCCATCTTAGTTGGGTTAATTTGCATACTCACTCCTGATTGGCTGGTGGGTATAGCAGAGTGGCAGAGTGATGCTTAATTTGCATGTTTTTCTTTTATCAGTGTAGATTACTATCCAGTAGTATTTCAATTGCATTATCTACAGGAAGAAAGACAGACTGAAAAACCTCCACATTTTTGTATGATATTCAGAAAAATGTAAAATGATATGGACAGCAAATATGGTTGTTAGCAGCAGAGTGTGCAAGAAGGAATTGATTTTAAAGGGGCTAGAGTAGAATTTTGTTTTTGTTTTTGTTTTTGTTTTTTTGGTGGTGGTGGTGATGGCATGTCACCTATTCTGATTTTAATAAGATATAATTGTAAGTATTTGTGAAAACTCAGAAGTATTTTTAGAATATACATTTTATTGTATATAAATTTTCTCAGTCATCTGATTCTTAAAATTATTAATCTTTATAAAATATTTAAAGCTTCCTTTTTTCAGATGTAATTACACCTTCTGCTAATACTAACATAGACACTAAGAAATTGTGAATTGTGACACAGAACAATCCTGTTAGTAGCTTCCTTTATTATTGCATGGTTGGGAGCTATTATGAATCACATTATATCCTTCTTACAAGTGGGAGTAAATGATTTAACAGCACAATTCCAGGTGGCTGTCCCAAGGAAGATATGGAAGAATAGTTCTTAAGAATTGACTAAATGTTTATTGATTGCAAAATAAAGGGCATTTTTTCCATTGTACTTAATTAGTAAGAAAGAAAAAGGAAGTTATTTTTCCCTTTTTTTTCTGCTAAAAGCCAAAGACAGTTAAGCCTTTTGTACTTTTTTAGTACAGGAAACATGAGAAAAAGCTGAATCAGTCTACTTACATGGCAACCTCATCCTGAGACAAAATAGGTGGCGGACATTTTTCTATGTTAAAGTTGCACTGTAAAAAGATATCAAGAGCCACAAGACTATAAGTAATGAAAACAATTACACATCAACAAACTAAGGATCCTATATTTTAGTACAGCATACTAAAAAAAAAGAATTAGCCATCTCTCATATGCCTAAAAAGCTTATGTGATATCTTATTCACTTCATTATACAATTATATCATTTTGGATAATTATTTTACCAACTTAATATTCAATTTTCTTAAGAGATGATAAAACATTTTATGGTACAAGGAAAGATTTCAAGTCTCTGGTTATTAGATACAGGGCTATTGAGTCAATGGTCTGGTCTTATTCCTGTGTTCCTTGCTCTTGTGTGTTCTCCGTTGTGGGAAAAGTTAAATCCTTCCTGAGTTACACTACAACTTATATCTGTTGAGGAATATTCCCATTTATGTGCATCTTCATGGTACTTACTACTGACATTTGTGACTAGTGATTTATTTTTTTTCTTTTTTTTTCTAATATATTTTGTTGAACTTTCACAGAGAGGAAGGGAGAGAGATAGAGAGCCAGAAACATCGATGAGAGAGAAACATCGATCAGCTGCCTCCTGCACATCCCCATACTGGGGATGTGCCTGCAACCCAGGTACATGCCCTTGACCGGAATCAAACCTGGGACCTTTCAGTCCACAGGACGATGCTCTATCCACTGAACCAAACCGATTTCGGCATTTTTTTTTCTTGACTCTTGGCCTAATGATATTTCATAAAGCTGAGATACATTATGCAAGATGAAGTTCTTTGACACATGGAAACTGCATAAATTGACTTCAGTTTACCAGGTTTGGCTCTGTAATTCACATGTAGAGGATAAATTTCAGGTTCCTGACTTAATGGAATTATATTTTTTCTACAATTCTGGGTATATATGCATGCACTAATATGTGTGCATGTGCGTGTGTGTGTGTGTGTGCGTACAATCTAAATATTATTCAGTAGCTACACATTTAAATTATTTATATATTAGTATTCATGACTTATGGGGAAAATCTTTGTCATTTTTTTGTGTTCTTATTTTTTAAAGTATATTATCGAATGCCATTATAAAAAGCATTGTTAATCCTGCTGGGTATCTTCTTGCATGAATGCATTGCATAACATCATGAAAGGCATTTCTTTTCATGCTTAAATTTTATCTAAAAAGGGATGACTTCAGGCAGTTGTTTATTTAATTTTGTTTTGCAGGAAAATCTTCATAACAGTGGCAAATGCTTTAATGTACTAAATGCCCAACAATATTAATGTTATAATTATTGAAGACTTGTTTAGAGGTAATGAGCTAAAATGTTGGCAGAATTTGTAACTATGAAAGCCTAATTTTTAGACATTGGATCCACCTCGCCACAGAAACAAATACCGAAAAGCTGGATTGTTGTAAATCCCAGTTAATAGGGCATCCAGCAACATTTCCCCCTGGCTGTCAGTTTATGTGGGATTCAGCGGGGTGTCCTGAATGCTCTGAGTCCTCATAATCATATTATGCCTGCTCTTGCTTGTTCTGGAACTGGCAGCCTCAGACACGGTGAATTGATTTTTTGTTGGCTGTTACCTATTTTATTTCTGGAAGGGGAGTTAGACTCAATGATAGAGCATACACCTTCATGAGATTTAAGGTTAGGCTCTTTACTTTTAGTTCCTTATGGGGAGCTCTTTTACAAGGAGATATTTTTTAAAGTATTTTATCTTTAAGATCTCATGTTCCAAATTCATATTAAACATAAGCTCTGCTTTGAAGATTTGAAGGCTCATTGAAAGTCTTCCAAATAATGGAATTCCAAAATATGGAATGCCATACTCAATGGATAGTTTAAAATACCAAATTTGTGCATAAGATATCTGTTTTATGGAATATTTTAATATTTAAACTACTCCAAACTACTCCTCACAGCTCTGCAGACTCTACATACATTACTATGGAAGCAGACAAAACTGAAAATGGACAATATTAAGTGTAGTAGTTCCCTCCTCCTTATATTCAATCTTCAATCCTCTAAACCTTGATCTGACCCCAATGTTCGAAATACCTTTTCCCATCAAGCTAATCATAAGCAGAAGACTTTTATTAAGATGTTAGACTGTAAGTAGTAGTCTAGAAGTACAGTAATAGGAAGGAAAATGCATTCTCAGTCTCACTGTTCCACTGATGATCCCTGAAATCAAGAGACGTAAGTGTGTGTATATATTAGCATATAACATATATAGCACTATAAAACTATTCTTACTCAAAATATGAGAAACACTAAGTAGAGTCACAGAATCTAGCTTGTGGAACCAAACAAGTTTTATTAGTGTAAAAGATTTCAGATGAATCTTGAGAAATTAGTAGGAAAATTACACATAAACAGAATTAGAAATTTAGGCTGGGGTAAGATGGAAATTACCTTTATATTTTTTCACTTAAGTGTTTGAATTTTATCAAATAGTCAACAAATAGGATACTGGAAGGTCATTGTGGAGTAGACGAAAGTTACACTCACCTCTTCTTAAGATCGAACTGAAATCACAACTAAAATATAGAATAATTAACCTGAGTAATAGCCAACTTAATGACTAGTTTAATAGAAGTCCTAAAATCAAGGATTTATAGAAGAAGGCACAATGAGACAGGCAGGAAGGCCACAGAAGTGCAAAGGGCTGGCCTCATACCCACATGCAGCAGCTAAAAACCCAGAGGGATAATCCACTCAGCTACAAAGGTTCCTCCTGAGGACTCAGGATTCTCAACCAGCCCAGAGTACTGAAGCTGGGAAGAGATGACCACATAACACCTGGCTATGGAAATCATCAGGAATTCTGTCTTCTAGGGAGAGAGGAGAGTGTGCCATTTTAAAGGCACACAAAATCTCATTTGCAGCCACACTTCCTGGGCTCCCTTAGGGTGAGGGTAGATTGGAACAGACTAGAGTCATGTGAGGACAGACTGGTTTGTGTGGCTCTATGGAGCATGCTGAATGGACAGCTAAAAGCATCTCTACAGTGAGTCCTTCTCCTGAACCATCCACAGGCGACATCTCATCATTTGGGTCAAGCACTCTCATCCAAATTGCAGTAGTCTGGAGGACTGCACTAGCCCCACTCTCTAGAGTCCCTGTATCCCCACTGGCTAAGCTCACGCCCTGCAGAGGAGTCTGCTCTCTTAGCCTGTGGGATAGCTTTCTTGAAGGGATCTTGAGTGAATTCTGGGGCAGTCAGACACAGAGTTGTGAGTCTCTGTGGCAGGGGCCAACTCTTCACCACCTGCTGCACACCAGAGAAGTGGCCTAGGCACCAGCTTCCTGCCACAGGGCATCGCCCCAAGCACCCACATGCCAGATAAATGGCACCCTTCCCCCTGCCCCCTATAGGAGAACTACTAGCTCCACACTCACAACTTCCGATGGCCCTGTCCCATCAAAGATGTTCTCTGCAATGTGGTCAGTAGGCTCTGGGCCTGGCCTCACAGTGCAGCAGAATCTTCAGAAGTCATGAGGGGACTGGGAAAAACTAATTTGCATGGTTTTGGGGTGGAGGACATTTTCCCCCTGCACACCAAACTTCCGCCACTATTCCTGTGCAGATCCCTCTCTTCACACAGCCGGATATTGGTCCTTTGGAGCCTGATGAACCCTATTGACCTCACCCTGGCAATTCTCTGAAACTGTACCCCATCCCAAAGTTCCGAAGGAAGCTTAGATGATCAGAGAGACTATCTCACTGGGCCCCACAAGATGCCTACTACAGTAGGCCACCCTACTAAGACTAGGAAGAATAGCACACAGAAACCAATAGCACACAGATTTACCTAACACACAGAAACCAATCCCCAGAGTCAGCCAAAATGGAAAGACAAAAAAAAAATACTCAAAATAAAAGGACAGGAGAAATCCTGAGAAAAAGAACTAAATGAAATGAAGGCAAGCCAGTTACCAGATACAGAATTCAAAGCAATGGTTGTAAGGACGCTCAACAAAATTAGAAAAAGAATAGATGGACTCAGTTGGAACTTAAACAAAGAGATAGCAAGTGTAAAAGACAAAAAAAAAACATAGGAACCATAAAAAGAGCCAATCAGAAAGGAATAATGTAATATCTGAAATAAAGAATACACTGAAAGGAGTCAACAGCAAGCTAGATGAAGCAGAGGATCAAATCAATAATTTGGAAGACAAAGTAGCAGAAAACACCCAATCAGAACAGTTAAAAGAAAACACTTTTTAAAAAAAAAAATGAAGATAGTCTAAGGGAACCATGGGATAACATGAAGCATAACAGCATCCGCATTACAGCAGTACCAGGAAAATAGAGGCAGCAAGGAATCGAGAAACTATTTGAAGAAATAATGGCTGAAAACTTACCTAACCTCGTAAAGGAAAAAGATACACATGTCCACGGAGCTCAGAGAGTCTCAAGCAAGATGAATCCAAAGAGGGCCACACTGTGACACATTATAATTAGAACGGCAATGGTTATGCAAATCAAAACAACAATGAGGTACCATCTCCCACCTGTCAGAATGGTTATCATCAACAAATCAACAAATGACAAGTGCTGAAGAGGGTGTGGAGAAAAGGATGATGCTGCAAAAAGAAGGAATTCTTACCATTTGCAACAGCATGGATGGAACTAGAGAACATTATACTAAGTGAAATACGCCAGTTAGAGAAAGATAAATACCACATGATCTCACTCCTATAATAAAGAACATAAACTGATGAACAAAAATATTCCAGAGACAAGGTAACAGTGAACAGATCATCTAAACTCAGAATGAAGGCAGGGGGACTTATATGCATGCATATTAGCATAACCAATGGACACAGATACTGGGGCAGAGGGGTCTTGTCCTGGGGGTGGGAGTGGCCTGGGGGGTGAATCGGGGAAAAAGGAGGCACATGTAATACTTTAAACAATAAAAAAGAAATAATGACTATTATAAATTTTCAAGAGAAAGCAAAAATAAAAATAAAAAGACTGAGTAATGGGATCTCTTTCCATAGTTAAGAAACTTACTATGTTGTTTTTTTTAAATGCTACTGAGCAAACAGTACAGAAACATGGTATCCTATGACAGTTTCAACTTGAACACTTTTCACAACAGAGTAACAAGTAATTTGATCTTTATGACTTGCAATTTCCCATGTATGCCGACTTCCCTACCAAATAGACTTTATTCGACATAGAACTCTACCTATATGGAATCTGCTTTAGATTTGGTGTATATATTTTAAGTAGCTAGTAGCTAAAGTGTATGGCTACTTATTCTTATTTGGAAGGAAAATAATTCAATATTCATTTTAGTTTGCCTTATTTTAATATATTTTATTTTCATAGAATTTTAGATAAAATAAAAATGCAAGATAAATACTGCATTCAAATGGTTTTATCAGGAAAATCTGCCATCTTCCCAACTCAAAGTTAGGTCAACAAAGAAAAGATGTATGGGTATTAGCAGCACAGCCCTATAATCTTGACAATCTGAATAATATGAGATAGTTTATTTGTAATAGATACATTGTTTATTAACTCAATGGCAATATTTTAATAAGTCAATTATAAATATAACTGTAGAAACAGATAGAATAGAAAAGAAGAGTAAAAATAAAATGTGAAGCGAAGCAAAGAGAGAAACGGAAGCTTTAAATCCATAACATAATTCTAGTTCCTTCTATGTAAGCTGTAGAAGGAGTAGTGTTCATATTGAAATTGTTTCTCTATGCCAGCGGTTCTCAACCTGCGGGTCGCGAGCCTTTGGGGGTCGAACGACCCTTTCACGGGGGTCGCCCAAGATCATCGGAAAACACATATATAATAACATGTTGTTTTTGTGATTAATCACTATGCTTTAATTATGTTCAATTTGTAACAATGAAATTGGGGGTCACCACAACATAAGGAACTGTATTAAAGGGTCGTGGCATTAGGAAGGTTGAGAACCACTGCTCTATACTATATTTTAAAATTAGATTATTTCAGTTTTTAAAATACTTATTTCATATGGGAATCTCTGGATTAAATTTAAAAAGCAGGTTCAAAGGTGTAAGATAATGCAATATGTAGTGCTTCAGTTAAAATCTTCCATTGATATTGTTACATCTTCAACTGGACAGAGCTGTTCTCAAATGTTCATTACTCTGGTATAAAAACGTAGCCTACATTTCATTTTCTCAGATAAATGAGGCTGAGATATTGTTGATCGGCTGACCAAGGATCTGTTCTGATCCCAGTGTATGTGAGTACTACCAAGGGTAGGAGGTTGGCGAATGGCACAGGGTAGTCACAGAATAGAAATCTGAAATGTGTGCAACGACTCTGGCCTACTTTATTTAAGGCATCCTGATAGTGCCATTCCAGTAAACATTTGTGACAGGGCTGTCATCAAGAATGATGATTTCATTTGACAATCTCTATCTGGTGTAGGTGGTGTAGCCTTGAGGCAATGGAGCTTGGTAAACATGTTTTATTACCTGGAACTGTTTCTGTAATTTAAATTATATATATATCTATCAAGGAGAAAGAGATAGAGAAATCAATGATGAGAGAGAATTATTGATCAACTGCCTCCTGCACACCTCCATTGGGGATGGAGCCTGCAACCAGGGCATGTGACCTGTCTGGGAATTGAACTCTGACCTCCTGGTTTATAGGTCAATGCTCAACCTCTGAGCCATGCGGGCTTGGCTGTTTCTGTACTACTAATGTAAAACAAGCAATGTTTAAAATGAGGATAATCTTTCTAACCTGTACTCAAAAGCAAATAAAATATAATAACTCAAATGGGTTTGATCTTACAATGCTCATAAGAAATGCTGCTCCCCAATGCATCATTGTCTTTAACATAGTGTATGCCTGATATCAAGTTTGCAAGCAGAACTGCAAAGAAATGTAGTTGGATGATAATTACATGTTGAAAATCTTTGTTTTGTGGTGTATGATTAAATTTAGTAATATAGAAAGTAAATTGTATCTAATAAGTGCAGCTCTGGTACAAGATCAGGAATATCTATATACAGTAGCATTTTCCTATATGAAATATACTCACAATAAAATAACCCTTACATAACATAATGAAACTCTCACAAAACAGATAATCGACATAGGGTATGTGTCAAATATCTATAACAATAAAAGCGTAATATGCTAATTAGACCAGACATCATTCCGGATGAAGCCGGGGCTGCGAGCGAAGCCCGGGTCCCAGTTGCCAGAGGGAAGCCGGTGCCAGCAGCCTGGAGAAGGAAAGCCTACTCTTGCACGAATATTTGTGCATCAGGCCTCTAGTCTTTGATAATAACCCAAATTCATTTTTAAATTTAAATACATTTGAATGAGCAACTCTTTATGAAACCTTTATGTGAAATTGCAAGTCTTTTTGTTATTATATGTATTTGTTTTAAAATAATTTGTTGGGGGTAGGGGCTGGACAGAGGGAGATAAGGGTGAGGGAATGGAGGTCATCTGTAACACTGTCAACAACATATATGTATGTATATATATATATCTACACTAATAAAAGAAAAAAATGGTAATTGGCGTATGACGCTACCCTTTTCATTGGCTAATCAGGGCTATATGCAAATTAACTGCCAACTCAGATGGCAGTTAACTGTCAACAAGATGGTGGTTAATTTGCATATGTAGGCACAATGCAGGGAGGTGAAAGGGAAAGCAGGAATTCTGCCCTGGCCAGTGATAGCAGGAAGTAGGGGTGGAGCCAGCGATGGGAGCTGGGCACAGTCAAAGCTGGCAGTCCCAGGAGCTAGGGGTCCCTTGCTTGGGCCTAAAGCGGAGCCCAGGATCATGGGGCCACTGCAGCTGCAGGTCCCCGTTGCCCTGGCCGGACGCCTCAGCCAGAGGCGTTAGGCCTGGGCAGGGGCGGAGCCTGCAACCACGGGGAGCTGGCGGTCACCTGCCCAGGCCTAATGCTTTGGCCAGAGGCATTAGGCCTGGGCAGAGGCAGAGCGGGAGATCACGGCACTGCTGCCGCTGCGGGTCCCTGCTGCCCGTGCTGGACGCCTCGGCCAGAGGCGTTAGGCCTGGGCAGGGGACCCCCAGGTCCCCGTGATCTCCCGCTCTGCCTCTGCCCAGGCCTAATGCCTCTAGCCAAAGCATTAGGCCTGGGCAGGGGCGGAGCCTGCAACCACGGGGAGCTGGCGGTCCCCTGCCCAGGCCTGACCCCTGGTCCAGAGGCATCAGGCTTGGGCTGGGGGCAGAACCAGTGGGGGGGGGAAATGAGGGTCCCCTGCCCAGGCATGATTCCGGGGCCAGAGGCCTCAGGCCTGGGCGGGGGTCAGAGCCAGTGATCGGGGGGAGATGGGGGTCCCCTGTCCAAGCCTGACACCTCTGGTGGAGGTGTGAGCCTGGGCGAGGGGCCGATCAGGCGATCGGAGGGGGATGGGGGTCTACACCCTGGCCGAGGCATCAGGCCTGGGCAAGGGGCAGAGCCAGCAATCGGAAGGGTCGGGGGTCCCCTGCCCAGGCCTGACCCCTGGTCCAGAGGCATCAGGCTTGGGCTGGGGGCAGAACCAGTGATGGGGGGAAATGAGGGTCCCCTGCCCAGGCCTGACGCCTCTGTCAGTGGTGTCAGGTCTGGGCAAGGGGCCTATCCTGCAATTGGAGGGTGATGGGCGGCAACGCCTGAGGGCTCCCAGTATGTGAGAGGGGGCAGGCTGGGCTGAGGGACACTCCCCCCGCCCCCAGCCAGTGCACGAATTTCATGCACCGGGCCCCTAGTATATATATATATTAAAAAACAAGCAAACAAAACAATTTTCCACTCAGTCACTCATTTAGAAAGTAGAGTCTCTGGAAAGAAGATATATAAATCAAGGCTCTCTGGGTGCAAAAAGTCAAAAGGAGCAATAATTTAAGATTAAAATATCTGCATCTTCAATGAAAAATCCTCCAGTTAACAAATTGACTATGTTATTTCTATGGACAATAACAATGCTTTATGTGTATGTGTGTGTTTGCATGTATGTGTTTTCATTATAATCTTTATTTTTACTAAAACCATGAAATTGTTACTCAATCTGTGTTTTAAGGACAATGTTGAACAATTTATTTCCTGAGTTAATGTGGATCAATCTCAAAAACATATAGCAGGCAACCTCATTACCTTCCTATTTTTACCTTAGTCTCATACACATATCAGGTTAATCATGTATTCATCAAACATCAGAATATAAACAAGGCTGCAGAAACTGAATCAGAAAAGGCAACATCAGTAGGGACAAAATGAGTCTAACTCTATCTTCTAGCTTGTGTACTGGCTAGAAAAACAATCCTCACATTCAGTTTTACTTTAGATAGATCGGTTCTCTTTTAAAAAATTATATTACAAGGAGTAAATTTCAAAGTGACCCCGTAAATGAATACAGAAATGTTGACTTAGAAGTTTATATTTCTTCTAGGTTCATAATACTATAATGAGAGTTATGTTGATAATCAAATTATACAACTCATCCTAAGTTGAGATCAATATATAAAGAGGTTTTTGTCTTTGCTTAAGCAGGAGTATTCAAAAAGTGACTCATTCTCTTGTGCTGTAAGGAGAAAAGAACACTCATTGGTTAGAGATGCAGGCACCCCTGTCTGTAATTTTCATTTCACCAGTTTCAAATTGGTCATACATCATTATGTTAAACCAACCTTTAGAAAATGCTGTTAACTTCCTTAAGCTTTAACCGTTCAATCTATAAAGTGAGGATAATCAAATATTTTAATTTTTCTCATTATAGATTATGCCAGATATTCTTTGCTGATGGAGGTCCTGGGCACTATCCCTCAGAATATCCATACTATTGCTATCTTGCAAGGGTCATTTATAACAATACTTAATATGAGCTCACCAACTACAAAATACTTTTGGAAAAATATTCACTCATCTATTTTGTGATGAAATATTTCACAGATGGACAATGCTTGAAAGATTCTCTATCACATCATTTAAATTATTTAGGAAATAGCTTATCATAAGCTATTCTTCATCATCAAGTATTGTTGTTTATGGTATCAGAATAGCAGTCTCTAAGGTCGGGCATGTATAACTTGATCATATCAAGAAAATATTACTCATTTCTACTGTATGTCTATTTTATAATGGAAAATTTAAATAATATCTGGATTTAATATATTAATAAATTATTGTAGTTATTGGGCCATGTCTCAAACACCTTTTCCTGATTGAGGTGTAATATTAGAAACAATTTAAAGGGCACTGTGCTTAAGGATTATCTGATTCAATGTTATTAGGCTTATTCATTTAGATTTTATTTTATTTTTTAAAAATTTTATGAAATGTCATAAGAATTTGGTCATTAGCTAGTTATTTCTTCATTGTATGAACTTCTTAGTTAAATGGTATGTCTTTAAAAATTGAATGGTATTAAATTTCATATTTTCTTATCAACTAACATTATTATTATTATTATTATTATTATTATTACTATCCCAAAGTAATTTCCACATTATGAAATAAATTATCTGTATTTTTATTTTATAACTTCTTTAAGTAATATGTTGATCTGTGAAACTATGCCTTCCTGCACAGGAGACAATACACTACTTATCTTTGTCAATGATTTCCTGTATTATAATTAAAATAATTACTGCTCAATATGCTATTTTTCTTTACTTTTGTAATCAATATCAGTGTAAGCCATAAGATTTAAGTGAATATTCACACAATTCTCCAAACTTTCAAGGCCCATCATTTCAAAGAAGTTAAGGACTGGTCATGAACCTTTTCATTTGAATCAGATTTAATATGTTAGGTTTATCAATGTGAAATTTTTTAAAAAACTGCAACCCATTTTGTTTGATTAAAGAAAGCCTTGCATTTACCAGGATTTTTTAAAATATTTTTATTCTTTTAGAAGACTCTCACCAATGAGGGCGACAATATAATTACAAGAATGAAAGACAATAAAAAGTGACATGCTTGTTTTACTCTTTATTTCTTCACTTGATTATTGTGTTACTTTGAACACATCACTCAAATTTAATGAATCTTCATTGCTTTTTTAAAAATGAAGAATATACTATTTTCATTCCCTATACAGGCTTTTAACTGAGAGTGGTTTGTAAAATATAGATGAGTATCCTTACTAATAAAAGGCTAAGTAGTCATCACGCTGTCACGTGTGACGCCCTCACGCTGTCACAAGATGGCTGCGCATACAGTGGGCTAGCACAGGTGGGCAGGCTGGGCTTGAAGCTATGTGCATGGATTGGAGCCTGCCTGGGAGTCCTGCCTCCTCCCAGCTCCACATGTGGCCAGGCCTAGGGGTCCAAGGCTGAGACCCAGGCCCAGATAAACCGCAGATGGCATGGTGGCAGCTGCTATGAGGGCTGAGGCTGAGACCCAGGCCCAGGCCCAGGCCCAGGCAAGCCACCGATGGCATGCTGGCAGCTGCTGTGAGGGCTGGGCCAATGCAGTGGCAGCAGCAGCAGCGTGATGGGGGCGTCGCCTTCCCTGATCAGTCCAGTCACCTCCCACAGAGGGAAGCCAGAGGCAGCAGCAGCAAGGGGGTGGTGGGGGTGGTGTCTTCCCATGATTGGCTGGTTGCCTCCAGCAGAAGGAGGCCAGGCTGTGGGGAGCAGGCCTAAGCTGTCAGTAGGACATCCCCTGAGGGCTCCCAGACTGTGAGAGGGGGCAGGCCGGGCTGAGGGAGCCCCCTAGTGTACAGATTTTTGTGCACTGAGCCTCTAGTCTCTCTATATAAAAGCCTAAGTGACCATTAGGACCAAATGACTGGAACTACCAATCGACCAGTTGCTATGACATGTGCTCCCACAGCCAACCTCCCATGGCCCCTCCCGTACCCAGCTGCCCAACCTCCCAGGGTCCCTCCACCATGGCCAGCTGGCCCCCCTGATAGGCCTTGATCACTGGCCAGGCCTTGGGACCCCACCTGTGCATCAATTCATGCACTGGGCCTCTAGTATGTATATAATGTGTTATTATTTCCACTAATCAGTCCTCTTGACCTCATTAAGCCATCCTTCAGGAAATTTTTTTGGATGGCTTGAAAACTAGAGTAATAAAAGCACAGCATTTTATTTGTTAATAATCACATGCTTAATTCTGAAATTTTGGATTATTTTCCATATTTAAATGCATCAATAGTATAGAGCTTCTTTACTTTAAAGTTATTCTGAAAAATAGAATATGTTTATGTGTAGGTTAGAAAATTTTAGAAACACATACCTTTGGTCGTTTTTACAGGCATAGATACTCTTCAAGTGGTAAAGGAGTACTTTGAACTTTTGAAAATACCTGCTGAGTTGGTGTCGAAAGCAGACAAGTGAAATAAAGACTGTAAGGAACTACAGTAATCTTTCCTCAAAGAGAGTTTGTTTTCAGAGATAAGCAATATTCATTATTACATTAATGAATATTTGTTTAAATATTAAGGATGGATAGCAATTTATCAAATGCTTAGTGAAATTTATTCCATCATCAGGGACAGTTTCCAGTAGTAATTTATTTCTGAAGCTTTTCAAATAAAGAAAGCATCATTTGTAACCTCATAAATGTGTATTTATAGTTTTTCACACGAACATTGTATAGCTGTATTTCTAACAACACAATTGCAGTGTGAATTCAGTCCATAGACATGTCTTAATATTTCATACTTATAAAGGATATGGTCAAATATTTAAAGTTCAATAAATAATGTTAAAGGCATAAAAATAATAAATTTGGTAAAACCTGGTAAAAGACACTAAGGATTTAGTATGGAACAAAAAGAATAGATTTTCATGGATGGAAGGAGAGCACACTTTTTAGACATAGATTGTTAACACTGTCAAGTACCGCGGAGCCTATGTACAATGATAAAGCAGCTACAAAATTTGAAGATTATTGGTAATTTTTAAAAGAATTTTTATTTATTGTTTGATTTGACAGAGAGAAAGACCGTATGTGCCCTGACTGGGGATTGAATTCTCAACCTTGGTGTATTGGGATGACACACTAACCAGCTACCTGGCCAGGGCTCAATGGCAACTTTTAAGAAGATAATTTTATCAGGGATGGGTGTTAAAGTGAAAGAACAATGCTTGGGACGAACATAAAAAGAAAAAAGGGAAGCAATAATTATTTTCTAAGAATTGTAGATGAAGAGAGACTAAAAGGCAGAGTCATAGTGGAGTAAATAAAGCAAAGGTAATGAGAGTTTGGAGGCATGAGACCAGCTGAGCCAGGTACTTAGAAGTATACCTAAGAACACTGTCCATTCTTAGAACCTGCCTATGCTTGATATTAATGGCTAATTACTGTATTCTATGGTTACATTCACTTATTTCACTTACATGTTCTCAGATTTTTCTAACATTTCCACCAATCTCCCAAAGGCAAATTGTACCTTATTTTATTTCCCTATGTCTTGCCTCTGGCTGACACATTAATATACTGCTTTCTCTTCACAAAGCCCCTTCTATCATAAAAAGTTCTTTTCACATTGTTAAATATTATTCAATATATGATAGTTCCATGAAGAAAAGTGCTTTATAAATAAATTAAAGTGAGGTCAGCAAATATGCCTGTTACTATTCCTGTATTTGGAGTACATGGCAGGCCTTGCAAATTGACCTATGGACTTTTTTTATAAGGTTTAATTACAGAAGCAGCTTAAAAAAAGAATTTTTTAAAAAGATGAAACTTTGCCATACCTGCAATAGTAATCTGGGTTAAGTTAAGGTAATATATTTAACCTGCCACTTCACAAAGAAAAACTCTATTTTGAATCTAAAGAAGAGTTCACTTTGAAGTCTAGAGAGGTGAAGGTATATCCTTTTAGTCACATAGAAATGATATGCAAGCATTCATTTCCTACATTTCCAAATGTTTATTAATTGACTACACTAGAGACCTGGTGCACAAAAATTTGTGCACTGGGGGGGAGCGGGGGTCCCTCAGCCCGGCCTGTGCCCATTTGCAGTCCAGAACCCGTTGGGGGATGTCCACCTGTCGACTTAGGCCCACTCCACAGGGGATCAAGCCTAAGTTGCAGTCAGACTTCCTTCTGGCACAGCCAGGGAACTCTTGAGGGATGTCCGACTAAAGGCTTAGGCCCCCAAGGGATCAGGTCTAAACCGTTAGTTGGACATTCTTAGTGCTGCCACGGAGGTGGGAGAGGCTCCTGCCACCAACACTGCTCTGGCCAGCCATGAGTCAGCTTCTGGCTGAGTGGCACTCCCCATATGGAAGTGCACTGACCACCAGGGGGCAGCTCCTGCATTGAGCATCTGCCTCCTGGTGGCCAGTGCACATCATAGCAACCGGTCATTCTGCCGTTCAGTCAATGTGCATATCAGCCTTTTATTATTATTATATAGGATGTCCCTCTTTCCCCCGCTTTGTCCCCTCTACCCAGCTCTTACCCCCCACTTCTCTCTGGCCATCACCATACTGTTGTCTGTGTCAATCGGTTGTGCATATATTTTATTTGGCTAATCCCTTCTTTAAATTCACTTCTTTAAATTTTTATTTTCAGTCCTTTGTGGAGGGTCTTCTCGAATTCCAAGGCTACAGCAATTGATTAAAGATCTTTTCCCAGCTGTTGAGCTTCTAAATTCTATCCCTCCTGATGAAGTTATCCCCATTGGTGCAGCTATAGAAGCAGGAATTCTTACTGGGAAAGAAAATCTTTTAGTGGAAGACTCTCTTAAGATAGAGTGTTCAGCCAAAGATATTTTAGTTAAGGTATGTTTAGTTTTTCTTTTTCTTAAAAGTGTTA